>NC_136507.1:39759242-39969242 GCF_053919585.1 Euprymna scolopes | reverse complement strand
GGTTGATATGCCGTAAAACAAAGCCAAAAAAAAACAACCTCAGTTAAACCTCACCATAACACGCATTCACGCACGTCCACGCAGAAAAAATAAATGAAAAATGCGCCATGAAGCGACATAGAAGAGACGTGTCTGTATAATTCAAGACGGCACCTCCAAATGATGATCTATGTTGAAACTTAATCGGGCATGGGGTTGAACAATGCGATGTGATTGGATAATAAACAGCCAATGAAAATCATTCCAGAATAAAAAAAGAAAAAAAAAAATATTTTCACAGCTCTCCGTGGACACGTCACTTCGCGATCATTTCTTTGGTGATTAACGATTCGCTGCTTGGCGAAATTCAACACAACGATAAACAAATTAGTTTCAAGGATTTATTTTAATTCTTTTTTCATTTTCCTAGGTTTGTCCTAGAATCTTCTGATAGAGGCTTTGTCAATCGGACGTCTTTCCCGCGTAAATACAAAGTGAAACGATAAAGGTGTCGTTCTAAAGAAAATAACACTACATATTTATTTTTTTACTTTTATTGAAGAAAAGTCAATTCAGGTTACTTGATTATGTAGTATAGCTGATAGCTATTCAATGTTAACACCTTCAGCCTAAATTACCGCCTCGATACGGGTCCGGAAATGGGAGCATGCCTTAATCATATGCTTCGGTGGGAGCTCGGCAGAAGTGACTTATCCATGGCATTCAAGACCAATGCGTTGTATATGGATATAAGACAAGAAGGGGAGAGAAATCTTTACGTCACACAGTCGTATTGTTTTTAGTTAACTGCATATTATTGGTATAAGCCAAAATTTTAATCTTTCATTATAAATATTATACAGTAAATATTTTAGTGATTCCAACACCTATCCGATTCCAATAGCATTTTCTCATAGTGTAATATTCCATATTTTATAACATTGAACGATCACAATGTTCCTTCTCGTTTTAACTGCGCCTCGGGTTTTACCTGCGAATCATATTATCCAATAGAATTTCAAGAACTCTTCCTGAAAATAACTATAATGAAGCTAGCAGCATATATTCTGATCGAAATGCGTTGTATATTGATAGAAAAAAAGGAGAACCAACACAAGTTGTAATTAGTGTTTATAATGATGCTAGCTTAAACGTAGCGGAGAGGGAGATAACTAAATTCCAATCTTATGCAGAGTATGAAAAGAAATATTAATCATGAAAGTAACCAGTAATCTACATAGCGAATACATGCGGACAAAAAGTGCAAGAGCTATCCGAACAATTGCGTTTGAAGAGTCAGTAAAAAGCTTAAAATGATCTTTCGGTTTAAGTCACTAAAGTAGCGGATGAAGGGTTTGTATTTGAAAGAATGCATCACCACAGCCAAGTACGTCCGAGGATGGAA
Organism: Euprymna scolopes; assembly: GCF_053919585.1. Lineage (NCBI taxonomy): Eukaryota > Metazoa > Mollusca > Cephalopoda > Sepiida > Sepiolidae > Euprymna > Euprymna scolopes. The sequence goes on along the minus strand of NC_136507.1, from coordinate 39,967,858 downwards.
TACTGTTGCCATATCTGAGCAGGAGCTGCAAAAAACAGCCTATCCTGCCTTGACAGAGTACAAAATAGACTTCGTGGCTTAGTGGGGGATTCCCTTTACTCTACCCTGCAACCTCTCCCCCACAGAAGAGACGTTGCAAGCCTATCCTTGTTTTATCGTTATTTTCATGACAGGTGCTCATCTGAACTCCAATCTCTGGTACCCCTCGCCAATCTTTCACGAAAAACACCCGTCTAGCTGAATCCACTGTGAAAAATTTCCCCCAATCTATATCTCTGCCTAAATCAAAACGCGGATTCCATGAACAAAGCTTCTTTCTTAGAACTGCACGCCTGTGGAACTCTGTTCCGTCTGCCTGCTTCCCACCGGACTACAACTTGGATGTCTTCAAGCCAATGTTAACGAATTCCTAATGAACCGCCCCCTTAAGTAAACACTTCATCAAATCTCCACACTAACGTAATGTACTTGCAATAACCCTTATCCCTGAGTCGCTTCCGGGCCTTGATAAGTGGTGATCACTGTCTAAAAAAAACACAGTAGAAAAAAAAAAACACGAGCAAAAAAAGCAGACTTAACTTTCTATGTTCTCAAACATCTTTTTCAGTCTCTGTTTGTTACTAAGTGTACCTACCCGCCTTTTGTTTCTATATCCGTTTGTCTGCTTGTATGCAAATTTTTCTATGTATTAGTTTATCAGTCTGTGAGTCGGTTCGTTTGTCAGTTTTCCGTCTGTCATCATTTCAGTTTGTCTATCTGTTTGTTTTTTTTATAAAGGCATCACCACTCATCAAGGCCCAGAGGTCACTCGAGGATAAGAGTTAAAGAGTGTACCGTAGTCAAAAAGAAAATATAATAGTAATCGTTAGAAGTGTAAATTTCGGAAATTGGATTACTTAAAGGGAACGGCTCAGATATAATTTATATAATTTGATATAATATCTTTTTAAAAAAAAATCTTTTCTTACAAAATCGGTTCTTAAGGGGTTTACAACCGGGCGGCTATTTATACTACCATAACATAACCTTTAATAACTGTCCGCTATTACTATTACTGTTACTCTTCATTTCTACCAGCATCAGACTGCTTGAATTGTTGATACTATTTCAAGCGGTTTATATTTTCTTATCGCTTGCACACTGATTTTTACAGAGAGAGAGATGGAGAGACGGAGAGATAGAGAGATAGATAGATAGAGAGAGAGAGAGAGAAAGAGAGAGAGAGAGAGAGAGGAGTGAGCGAGAATAAGGAATGAAGCCGTAGGTATAGCATAATTTTTTTTTTAATTTCTTCACCAAATATTTAATGAATTCCTTTGGAATATGGATAATAATAATGATCATGTTATTCTGATTTATTTGATATATTTTTAGACATTTTGATATAATATCGATTTAAAAAGAAAAACATACTTTACTGATTTGGATATTGCGGGTTATCCACAGTAACTATTTATACTAACCTTTCTGTCAAACCAAGCTGAATCTTTTCGTTTTAATCAAAACTGCTTGTGTTACTCGGCTGTTTGTAAATAACTATTCTGTACTTCCATCTAGCGATGTAATGAACAAAAGGATATCGTCAAACTTGAATTTAGCTTGAAAATATTAGTCGAACAATATAATCATTAAAACGGACTCTTTACATTCAACAACAATATCGATTAATTTAACCAAAAGTTTGTTTACATTTTGAAATGAACAATAGGTATAATTTAATCGCACTAATATTCAAATGTAAGGATGTGATTATAATTTAATTTTAATTAACCACGTATTTAACAAATAAAAAAGAAAGCAGGATGAAGTTTAAAAATTATTACATGTGTTTTATTTTATGATTTAAAAATAAAAAAACATTGCGAAGTAAAATTTTAGGTACAAATGTATTTTTGGTACCGTGCTGAAATAATAATTTTATTATTTTGAAAGCCATTCTTATCATGGGGAGTAGAGTGTGTTTTGTATCTATTCGGTGCAATACTTACAATACAATAAAAAGTCACAATTGAACCTTACAATAAAAAGTCACAATTGAATTAAAAAAAAACAGATATCGTGAAAACTTGAATTGCACATGAAAACGCTATTAACAAATAGCGTGGCACCAAAAATTCATACGCACATTTTAGGACCATTCTTGAAGGAGATATCGTTTTTAAAAAAGACTGCACCCCCTAATATTTTTAAAAATATTTTTAGTTAATTACTGTTGTTTAAAAAAAGGTAAAATAGATGGCTAAGCGTTCGTTTTCTACCTCATTGCTAAGTTGTCAGTGGTTCAACTTATTTTAAAGCGTTTATTCCATTCTAAAACGAAAGTACAGACCGCATAATATGTTTTAAATATTTATACTTATTTACTGTTGTTTTAAAAGAGGCAAAATCGATTTTTCTACGTAGCGTGCTTAGTTGTTAGTGGTTTCACTTATTTTAAAGTGCTTATTTAGTGAGAAAAACAAGTCAACAAGGATTTCTACTCCACTAGAAAAGCTAGTGTAGTCTCAGAACAGATACTAAACTTTGCTGCTCATAATAATGATGAATAAACAATTTTACTCACTGGTCGCATTAAATTTAAACTTAACGAAAATTATACATAGAATTAATTATAAATTGGATGCAGTGTAAAATTTAGGAAAACTCCTCCATTTTTTATAGCTAGGAAAACTCTCCATTATAGAGTACATATCGATTGGAAACATATTTTAAGACGGCTCTTGAAGGGGGTATTGTTTATAAAAGGGTTCTAGCCCCATAATATATATTGTTTAAAAAAGATATTTACTTGTTTACTGTTGTTTTAAAATATATAAAATCGTATTCCTAAGTGTTCATTTTTTACCTAGCTTTCTAAGTTTTTAATGGTTCAACTTATTTTGACACATTTATTTAGTTTTAAAAACGAGTGTCGAGTGTTACTCTAGAACAATAAATAATCGACATGAGAGTATCACGTCTCAGGATTATCTTGTTAAAGTACTGTCCAGGGTCAGTGTTCGACAAAAATCATACTATCGGAAGTGGATACCGTTGATTATGTAACACAAATAAATGGAACGGAGTCACGGAGTCGAGACACGAAAAACAAAGCAATATATTTATTAAAAATATTACTAATTTTTTAACACATCTACTTTTATCATTAAACAAAAAAACTTCTTGTATTATTGATTAATAAAACAAATATTACATTATGTGATGATAAGTTTCATGTTATTCTTAGCATATTTTATTAATTAATAAATATAATTTTATTATTTTTCTTGCTGTAAATGTTGTTAATAAATATAATTTAAAAAACTTAGGTATTTTCTTGAAAATAGATTTCTTCCTCAACAGAAAAATATTCAACAAAATGTTTACCCGGAAAATTATTTTACCGAAAACTATTGATATTAAACTTTAAAAAGGAAGATGCAAGAATAAAAAGATATTTTATTTACACGCAATCAGATGTGCCTTATGCACTAATAAAAATGTAATTTGGATTTTGTCGCACTTTTTAAGATTTTGAATATGTATAAATCTTCTCATTATAAAAAAAACGATTATTATATTGATTATAAGTTTTTGACAGAAGAAATAAATTAATTGCATATAAATCATTAGAAGAAAAATTTCAAATCGTGAGAAAAATCTACAATCATAAAATTTTCAATAAATTTTGTCATAAAAATTTGATTATTAGATTCATTTTTATTTTTAAAAGAAAAAACAACATTGCTAAAAATAACAATTCAACGAATTATCAATATAGTGTCATAAAACGATTATTGTTTCATTTTAATAATTATAATGAAAAAATATTTTATTTCATTAAAATAAAATAGTATCTATAAATTATGTCGAATGTACATAAATACATTTTTATAAGGATAAAATGTATTGAGTTTGGATTTCATAGTTGTTTTTTCTTTTGCCAATTAAAATGTATTCGATCATTCATTTTTATAATGACAAAATGTATTGATAATATAATGATTTAAAATTTTTCAATCCATGTGTTTTTTTCTTTTAAAATCAAATAAATTTTAGATCAATTTACTAGATTATAATTTTTTACAAAATATATTTACATAAATTGCCAAAATGTATTGATATAATTGGATAATTTTGCATTTTTCTTCGAATGTTTTATATGCAATTAAATTTATTTCTTCTGTCAAAAACTTATAATCAATATAATAATCGTTTCTCATCATGAGACATTTTATAAATATTCCAAATCTTAAAAAGTACAAAAATGTTAATTACATTTTTATTAATGCATAAGGCACATCTAATTGAGTGCAAATAATTTTTTTTTAATTTTAGTATCTTCTATTTTACAGTTTAATATCAATAGTTTTCGGTAAAATAATTTTCCGGGTAAACATTTTGTTGAATATTTTTCTATTGAGGGAGACATCTTTTTTTAAGAATATATATATATATATATATATATATATATATATATATATATATATATATATATATATATATACAATGATGAGTTAAAGGCATAATAGATTAACTAATTGATATAATAATTTAGTGATAGATTTTGCGCTACGAAACAGATACTGTCAAGAATTGTAAATGTGAACTAAATTAAATGAATAAATAATAAGATGGTCCAAATCATGAACTCTAGAATATAGTCTTTTGTCATTTATTCACTATATATATATATATATATATATATATATATATATATATATACATATATATACATATATATATGTGTGTGTCAGTTTGCTTATTTGTAGGTATGCATTTCACGTCGTTTTTATGTCTGTTTGTTCGTCTGTCTGTCTTTGAACGAAAATGTTAAACAGCGAATGAACGGCATGTGAGAATACTCAGATTTTGTTTTTAATTGTTATTTTGTTTTTGAAAATGAGGACGATATTTTATTTTATTTGTTTTTTCTTTAGTTGTGTTGTATTATGTACACGGTTGAACGATAAATTTGCCGCCCAAAAGAACAAAACACTTCAGCTTTATTTTAAAAAAAAATTCAGTCAGGTAACGTCGATTCAGTGTTGCCACCTTCAACCTCATTCATCATCTTAGTACGGGTTTGGAACTGGAAGAAAGACTTTACCAAAAGCGCCGGAGGAAGCTCGGCAAATACTTGGCGGATTGCGATTTTCATGCTGGTTTTGGTGTTGTGGGAAGTCATGTTTGTGATATTCTCGACGTATGATAAAACAAAATAGTCCAGATAAGGGTGCTGGCAATGGTACTGTTGCCATAAAATGGATCGGTAGAGTGCATGAGTTGTACAGCGACGGATCTTCCATCTCGGTAGTTGAGTATTGCACCACTTTCTAAACATTATAAAAGGCCCCTATCGCTCTTGGAATTTCCATAAAGCTTGTCAACTAGCAGATGGTCTTCCATACCCCCCCCCCAAAAAAAAAAAAAAATTTCAACAGTTTTCCTCAAACGGAAATGAAATTACGTTGTCTTTTTTGAGGCGATGATGTTATCGCTCCATCTTGTAGTCGTTTACGTTCGTGATAACTACCTAATAACAGCGACATATAATCTAAAATACACAAAAGCCAATCAGAGCATATTAGCCCTATTTTTATTCTTCTAAGTTGTCAATGTCGTAAAAGCAACTTAAATTATCCAGACAAACCGACAGGCGTAATTGGATATGACTTAGTCAATAAAACGTAGGACACACACCATTGTTGATGAATTTCTTGTAAACTAATCAGCCTATTGACTGAGATTTTTTTTATTTGCAAACTAATATCTGACAACAAGATTAACGTGAAATTAATAGTCTTTACAATCAAATAACAGATTAATATTTGTCTCATAGACGTTTCTCTTTCTGATTGATTACGACGGACATTCAAAAAGTACTAGCATATTTCATACTATATTCCACCCGAATGAATCATATGGGGTTGCAAATGAATTGTTATGAAGACTGAGCTGATGCACACATATTCTGAAAGTTTCGTTTTTTTTTTACTCACCCCCCCCCCAACAAGGCACATTGCCATATTGAAACACTATCGGGGACATAACTTGCAGGGGCAATATGAAGGGAGATGAGTAACAAGATGTTTGTTTACATTGCACTTGAACTTCCGCATGTCAGTACAGTTGGGAAAGTAGAATCTCGGAATGGAGTGCCAAAGTCTAGCAGTTCTGGGGAAGAAACTATTGGAGTAAAAGGCTTTCTTACACCTAGGGATCTCTACTGTGAAGTGTTGGCACTTAGCTGCTTGTCTGGTTTGTCGGGGGTAATCACGTCGAGGGGGTACAAGTGCTTGTAGTTTATCAGAGCATTCACCATTAAAGTATTTGTAGAACAAGCAGAGGGATGCAACATTTCGTCGATGGGACAGGGGCTGAAGCTTAGATGACAGTTCAGGACCTATTAGGTTGGCGACTCTCTTTTGAACCGTGTCCAGGAGTCAGAGACAAGCAGCTGATGCCCCACCCAAAATATGAGAATAGTACTCCACACATGGGCGAATGGTGGCCTTTTTTTTTTTACATAGGTGTTACCACTTATCAAGGCCCAGAGGCCACTCAAGGATAAGGGTTAATAGGTATACATTAGTCATTGTGATTTTAGCATAGTAAACAGTGGGAATTTTGTAACTTGGATTACTTAGGGGGACGATTCAATTAGAACTTGTTCACATTGGACTTTTTCTTTTTTTTTCATAGGCATCAACACACTATCAAGGCCAAGAGGCCACTCAAGGATAAGGGTTAAAGAGTGTACAGTAGAAATTGGACAATATAATAATCATTAGTAATGAAAATGTGTTAAATTTGATAACTTATATGGAACGGCTCATCAAGAACTTATTTACGTTAGACTTGAACACAACCATATTGTAGTCAGCCGGAAAGCAGGAAAACGGAAGACAATTCCACAGGCGTGCAGTTCTAATAAAAAAGCTTTGTTCATGGAATCTACGTTTAGGTTTAAGCACAGATAAAGAGTGGGGGGAATTATTGATAGTGTTTACAGCTAGACGAGTGTTTCTTGTGAAAGTTTGGCGAGGGGGAACCATAGATTGAAGCTCAGTCGAACACTTTCCATGAAAATAACGATACATCAGAGACAAACTCGCAACATCTCTTCTGTGAGATAGAGGTTGCAAGGAAGAGAAAAGGACATCTCCTACGAGGCCTTATAAAAGTACAAGATACTTTCAGGTGTAAGTAGTTTTCTGGCACGGTAGAGAGAGCCCACCTTCTTTGCAGCAGCCTTGGCAATGCTCTCAATGTATCTATTCCAGTTCATATTCCCTCTATGTGGCAGATAGCTACGGTGTGATAATACAAGAAATCAACCCAACACCTGTCATGGGCGCGTGTCAGTGAGAATAATTGTGACTTTACAAGGAAAAAAAATAATTGGTCAACATTCACCGGCGTCTGCTGAATTTTTACAATGTAGTAACCGTTGATATTCGTCCAATTATCTATGTAGATTCAACGAACAAAGCTTCTTTCTTAGAACTGCATGTCTGTGAAACTCTCTTTTGATCGTCTGGTTTCCAGCTGACTAAAATGTGATTGATTTCAAGTCCAAAGTAAACAAGTTCTTGATAAACTGTCTCTCTAAGTAATCCAATTTACAAAGTCCCCACTACTTTTGTTTACTAGGCTATAATCACATTGACTATGTATACACATTAACCCTTATCCTCGAGTGGCCTCTGGGCCTTGATAAGTGGTGATTTCTGTGTGAACAAAAAAGAAAACAAAACATTGTATAATATAAGGGCATAGCTTTAGGCCATGTAAATTTTGTTTCATTTATGAATGAATATTGGGTACGGAGTTCGGTCGTCACTGCATAAACAGGAAATAAAAAATTTAATTTTATTTCAGTTTAGTTTAAATTTGTAAAAACACTTAAAATCAGAAAAAAAATCAAATAGCGAGAAACAAGAAGGAACGGTCACAAAAATTAGTGGACCGAAATTTGCGATACGGAATTAATTGAAATGCTAAATGATGGATTTAAATAGGAAAGCCATGCCAGGAACAAATTTGCGTTTAATTAACATGGTTTCCATTCGCGGGTTTTAATTACGTGTGTGTACTTTAGCCTCTGGTCATAGCGATGTTGTGATAAATGGTAATTTTAAGTTCAGGTCATCCTCTCACGGCGGAATTTTCACGCGACTAGAATATGCTCTTAAGGTGGAAATCTATCCTGCACTGACAGAGTACAAAATAGACTTGTGTGACTTAGTGGGGGATGTTTTTCTCTTCACCGAAACCTCTCTCCCACAGAAGAGACGTTCCGAGCCTATCTTTGTTTTAGCGTTATTTCCATGGCAAATGCTCGTCTGAGCTCCAATCTCTGGTCCCCGCTCGCAAATCTTTCACGAAAAACACTCGTCTAGCTGAAACCACTGTCAATAACTTTTCCCATTCTTTATCTGTGCCTAAATCAAAACGTAGATTCCATGAACAAAGTCTCTTTCTTAGAAGTGCACGCCTGTGGAACTCTCTCCCGTTTGCCTGTTTCCCACCTGACTACAACTTGGATGTCATCAAGTCTAACATAAACAAATACCTGACAAACCGCCCCCCCTTAAGTAAGACACTTTATGAAATGTCCATTACTAACGATTACGACGATGTCATTGATTGCTGTACACGCAATAACCGTTATCCTTGAGTGGCTTCCGGGCCTTGATAAGTGGTGACTACCATGTAAAAAAACTTGCATGTTATGAAAGGAAAACGCATCAGCGTTTATTACATATGATTGAGCTGGAGAAGAGGAAAAAGGAAAAGAAATAAGAAACATGGGACGACAAAGTAGAAACAGAGAGAGAAAGATAATAGCGCTAGTCTATAGTGTCCTGGCAAGACAGCTTTAGTTTTGCTGTTTTGGGATTAATTTTGCTTTGGATTTTTTTGCTTGTTGTCTCCCCTGTGGACTTGCCAGTCTACTAATATATATATATATATATATATATATATATATATATAAATATATATATATAAATATATATATATATATATATGTATATATATACATATATACATAAATATATATATATATATATGTATATATATATTTATATATATATATATATATATATATATATATGCGTATGGACATGGCTTAGAGGCGAATAAATAAGGCGTTTCGAAGAAATACTGTCCTTCTCGTCAGAGGGTGGGATTTAGCAAAATGCGGGATCAGATTTTGCTTGCAAAAGTATTTAAGTTATAGATCTTACTTGGTAAAAAAAAAATACGTGAAGCAGAGGAAATAGGGTTAATAGAAAAGTGATTTCACGTCAATGGATAGTCTGGTGAAGGGTAAAGTATCCAATGACGGTAAAATTCAAAAATGCAGAATCCAAGAAAGTTAGTTAAATTTCCATTCGCACAAGTAACATCCAAGGGAATATATATATATATATATATATATATATATATATATATATATTAGTATATTTAGACAGTATTTTTTTTCTTTTATGCAATTTTCATTAAATAGCACAGATAACTCTTGCTTATTTTTCTTATAATCCTCCTTTTCTGTTTGTCGGACCATTTTCCGGACGTTTTTTTTTTCAAGTAAAAAAAAAAATTCCCATAATCGCAAACGTTTTTGACCTCCATTGGTCATCCTCAGGCGGGTAGTAAAACATAAAAAAAAATGAAATTGACAAATAAAAGTAGCGAGATGAAATGAAAGGACGATTAAAAGATGATTAAAAGACGATTAAAATCAATGACATTTTTCTTTTTTCACTCGGAAAAAGCGTTCGAAAATGGTCCGACAAACAGAAAAGGAGGATTACAAGTAAAACAAGCAAGATTTATCTGTGCTATTTAATGAAACGTGCATATATATATATATATATATATATATATATATATATATATATATATATATATACATACATATATATGTATAAGGAATTAAAAAAATACCAGCGGTGGTTGACGTTATGTTTTAAGAAAAATAGAAAAACCGAATGAAATTATTAAAAAAATCAACGTTTCGTCCTTATTTCAGAGGACATCTTCAGGATAATTGAAATAAAAATGTAAGAAAAGAAAAAGTCAGTTTTTGAATCCTACCCATGTCGGGAAGGACAAATATTTGTCTTTTTCGCACGATCTATGACTTTATATATATATATATATATATATATATATATATATATATATATATATATATATATATATATATACATTCTTGTATAATGTTTATGCGTTTATAGATATTTAATTGCATTTACATATTATTGTCGTTGACAGTGACATCGTGTTTTGTTCTTTAACAATAGTGAAAAAAATGGCTGTATTGTGGAGTTTGAATCCCCCGGCCATCGGCAATCATAACTTCCTGCACTGATTATACCGAAAAGATTAATCACTACTGTTTGTAGGTTTAAAAAAATAATAACTTACAATCATATATAAATATATATATATATATATATATATATATATATATATATATATATATATATATATATATATATATATATATGCTGCGTGCGTAATTGCACTCAACTTCGTCCTAAAAATTACAGGAACTGCCGTATGATAACCGAAGCTGCATTAGTACAAAATGCTATCGCTGAAAAGCGACGATGTTCTCATTCGAAATAATAGCAGTTTCTGATTGCAATCAATTGTAAGTGTTTTCCTCGGGTGTTGACATTCTCTGCACGCAGTTCGTCCTCTGATCCTCGAGCCACAAGAGAAACAAACGAAACCATTTCGCAATTATTACCAGCAAACATGGAGGCAATTTGTATTCATCTTGCCAAAAGGGAATCGTGACCGAACGACATAGAAATAAAAAAAAACCCTGTAAAAACGGAAGATAATGTTATATATATATATATATATATATATATATGGGTGTGTACGTGTGTGTGTGTGTGCATTCACCCGCAAAAGATCTAGCTAATTTGCATATTCGTTTATATATTCATATTAATTCCCTACTTTATTTTCCTTGGTTTTCCTATGGGAGTATCATCTTTAGTTAACTATTTACGTGTAATTATATTCCTGCAGAGATCCTACATGATTTATACTTGCGTAATATTTGCACAAAAAAGGTTATAGCAAACATAAACCTCTTTCCATATATATATGCATGTATACCTATATATTTTTGTTTAAATTTTTTTTTTATCCTATTAAACTGTTTCTATGAGTTCTACAGACATTAAACTTTATATATAACGTATTTGAACCCATGCGAGACCCATATATAAATTATAAATAGACAGTTTCCTCCACTCTTTATCTGGGCATAACCCTAAACGTAGTTTTCATGAACAAAGATTCGTACTTTCCACATGTGAAACTCTCTTCCGTTTGCCTACTTCCCAGCTGACTATAATATGGTGGTTTTCAAATCTAATGTGAACAAATACTTATTGAACCGTCCCCTTAAGTAATTCAATTTAACAAATTTCAACTTCTAACAATATTGTCCAATTAACTACGGTACACTCATTAACTCTTATTCTCGAATCGACTCTGGGCCTTGATAAGTGATGTTTCCATTGTAAAAGAAAAAAACAATATATCAATATATGAGATAAATAAAATGATGGCCCCAAATTCCATATTCGAAAACTATTGTATATTGCTTCAGATACATTTAAATTGACACATTGAAATGTAAGTACTATAAAGAGAGAGAGAGAGATAACTTGAATGCCTACTGGAGAGAACTTGAATGCCTACTAGACACTATCCTCGAGTGCCTAAGCTCTCTCTGTACAGGGGTTTGCCAGAAAAGGTTGGCATGTGGTTACTTTTCTCTAAAAGTAAACCTAACTAAATATTCAAAATCACATAGTATTCGCAACACAAATAAGATCTCGCTATGGCTAACTCGGATTAGCTATTACGAGGAATGTTTCACCTTCTCCAAGTGATGTTACCTCGAGTAATAGCACAACGCTGGATACTCCACCAGATTAGATAAATTCTTATCCTGGAATCCAGTAAGACTAAAAGACCAAAACGCAAGATATACTACAACGTATGAAAAAGATTATTTGGGGAGGGGGAAATTATGTTCTCAATTTCTTTACTAACTCAGTATTTGAGAGATAAAGACGTTTAATGGAACATTATAATATCTATGTATCTCATATAGAGTTCAAGTGTTAGCCCCAGGTCGTGGGCCCCTTGATTTCTGAGAACTTCGACTGAAGTAAAATAAAACAATAAATACAATTAATTAAAGTTTAATATACAAAAGTCAAACGTCATGGCTCAATTGTGCTATAAAAACCCCCATTTATTTCGAACGCGCAAAAGCCTTATAAAAATACAGTTGATTTGGTAGGCTCGCGCTTTCTGCTTTGCGGTGATAAAACTTCTAAAATTCACTCGTGATGTTATGTTGTATAAAAGTGTGCAATTCGTTCACAATCGATTACCTACTTTAATCGAGTCTTGTTGATTATCGATTTTCGATACTTATCAGACGCATCCCTTTACAAAACCGACGTAAGAACACTTCCAGACGCATCAAGTGCTTTTGTATTAAATTTCTAAAAAAATCGGCGCAGTCGTTTTCGTGCTCATATGGAACGGACTCATATCCGCACACACACACACACACACACAGATAAAGTTCCTTTCAGATAGATAGATAGATAGATAGATATATAGATAGATAGATAGATTCCATAGTCCTGGCCTCCTGGAAGGACATAGACCATCCACAACTTTGTAGATGCTTTTGAAGCAAGGGGTTCTTTTTTCGGGGTAAGGGTTCTGGTCCCACGCCTAATCTTCCCAGAAAGTACATACAGCGCCTAGCCTTCCCAAATGATCACCCATCTGGTACGGGCCAGACTGAACGTCACTTAACTTCGGTGATCTGGCAAGAACCGGTGTGACCGTGGTTATGCCGTACAGACAGACAGACAGACAGACAGACAGACAGATAGATAGATAGTATGTATAAAATATATAATATAGTATGTATAAAATATATAAAAACAAAAAATAATTAAAGTCTAGCAAAAATTATTAACACTATGGCTTCAAATGCATTTATATTGACACATCGAAACGTGACGCTATAAAAGACAAACGGTCCAAATTGTTTGGTATATAATACTTCCTCAACTATCGTCATATAAAAGAGTTTTAATGGAAATCACTCCTGTCAAGGCATTAAGCCACTTGATGTAAGGAGCTCAAAATGTAAGAAACTAACCAAGTATGAATATATAATAGATCGATTCTGACTAAGACAACAGTAATCCTCCATTCATTAGAAACATCGCTCATAGAATCTGAGGATTAATGGACATAAAATGGAATCAAGTGTTACGAGTTATGAGGGTTTTGGGGTTTTTTTTTGTCGTTCAGGAAATGAGGACATTTTAAATGAAGCACCGTGTGAAAATATCAAAGACTCTTCAGACAAATTAATTAAAATCTATGACACAACTATTCAGGTTGCATTTCGTATGATAAGCAGATCTTGCAAATATGTTTGTATTTGATTCAAGAAGTTTCCATTTATAGCTAGCGCAGACAAACACATTTGAACAAAGGCGTTTGTATTTTTAAGTGAACTGATAGAAATACCTGGATTTAAAAGGGCGGGCAACTCTATATTAAGTAAAAAAATAAAATATTAATAAAAGTCAGACACTTTATCAAATCTCCAATACTAACTATTACTACGATACTATCCCATTGATTACTGTACACGCAATAACCCTTATCCCCGAGTGGCTTCCGGGCCTTGATAAGTGGTGACATCCATGTAAAAAAAAATCACGGAAAAAATATTCTATAGTGTTTGCAATAATACAGGGTGACCCCCAAAAAACGAACCCGACTCTAATTAGGCCCCGTTTCATAGTGTTTTGTCCGAATGACAAATATTGATATTTGGTCTGTTTTTCCCTTTCAGCTCTGTTCAGATCTCCATCATTAAGAACACTCACTTCAACCAAGGTTGCAACTCTCTCTAACTTATTCCATATAACTATGTCAGGTTTGACAGCGACATTTTTAAGGTAGGTGAATGTAGGCATTGCATGGTCGTAATCTATGGTATACATTGGGACCTACAGAAAACTAGCCCAACTCTAATTAGGCCCCATTTATTAGTGTTTTGTCCAAATGAAATGAAACTTTTGTCATAACTAGTTTATTATATTCAAAACATCACATCAAAACACTAGGGTCTTTGGCCTTTATTTCTCCGTTGACTGTAAAATGCTCAGAAAAACAATTGAATGCCGTCTGTTTTTTTGGGGTCACCATGTATTTATAAGCATATAAAATAACGTATTTTGCTTAGGAGTGAAGTAAAGCTCTCAAATTGGTAAGTTTAAAAAAGAGAAAAACATTTGTATTGAAAAGAAGAAAGGAAAAAAAAAAGAAATAAAACTTCTATTATCGAAGTGAAGAATTTTGTTTCGACCGCGGGGCTTTATCTGATTAATATCTGCTTTCTGAATTCCCTTAATTTCTTTAAATGCTGTCGTTCAGAAGATTTCACTCGCCAAATTTTGTGTGGTGGGCTGATATATATTCATAGAGATATGCAAAATGTCAGCACGCATTTAAAATAATTCAGTTACAATAAAACTGCATTTCAGAAAATTATGTACTTAAAAAAAAATTGAAATTTATTTTATAGCATAATGGCAACATTTTGCCAATATTTTTTTCACAATCCTGAACAACGTGACTTTGTTGTACGCCAGACAACCATAATAAATACATGTTTCAATAGTTGTATTGGTCCCCCGACAAAAAGAGGGTGGACGTGTAAATTCACCCTTGGGCGTTCGTCTGTCCGCACTTTTTTTCAATAACTACGCCTTGGAATTTTTTGAAATTTTGCACAAACATTAAACATGATATGAAAAAAAAAAAGGTTACGGAACGAATTTTCCGGGAAGACTCCGGTCCCCCCCCCTAGGGTACCTTTCAGGTTGAAATGGCTAAAGTTGACACTTTTATACTTATTAAAAAAATGGATACCTTGGATTTTTATTAAACTGTCTGAAAATTTGTAACTAACTGATTTCTATATAATATTGTTCGTCTATTCTTCGCGATAACTCTTGGGTGTGCTCCAGGGGCTCTTTTCAGGTTAATAAAACACTTCGTTTTGGGGATTATTTTACCATATTTGTCCAAAATTTTCTGTGTACGTCGTCCTAGAAGTTTTGTATGGTGCTAACCACAAGTTTATATATGTTAAACCTTGGGGATTTTGGGGCTAAATAAGGGAGCAAATGATGAAGTTAGTTATGTTTTTTACATCATGAAGAATTCTAATTTACATATGTTAAGACATGAAGCTGCACTGTTTGTTCACTTTCACCAGGATTTGACGCCCCTGTTGACTTCTGGGGTGGGGAATGCTGAACTTAGTTATTTTTCATGCCTCGTTCACTGGACACTTACCGGGAACCATGCTTGTTTCTTTTTTCTAAATTTTGTTTTGCGAGCAGTTAGGTTGTAATTCGATTAAGGTTAAAATATTTGTTCCTCGAAATGTGAAGTTTATCACCACTCTTTTTTTTGAAGATTTCCGGGTCTAACGTTTAGTATGTTGTTTATACTCCCCAATTGACGGTGTGACTACTGGAATTTAAGGAAGATTATTTATCAATGTCATTCATCGGCATTCTACCAAAGGATATAAGACGTTAAATATTGATAATTTGCATTGTATGGATTATTCGGTCTATTATTCTTATCCTGTGATATTTATCAAATGGTCTGTCTGATTATCTGCAGGTTTTTTACTTTAAAACCTGCGAATTATCGGAAATCTTTAATTCCTCTACGGCCATTCAATCAGCTCTGCCAAGGTGGAAGTCTTAATTGTATATAATTCTCAGTTCTTAGCACATGTAGTAAGCATTGCGCTACCAACAAGACATGCTTGCTCGCTACGGCATAATGACGTTGACACACTGGTTCACGTCAGATATCGAAGTTAAGCAACGTTGAGCCTGGTCGTTACTAAAACGGGTGACCAATTCAAGACGCTGTATTTAGGACGTCGACACCTACCTGCAAGAGTTACAAAAACCCTAACGACTCCATCCTTCCTAATGGGTATATATATGCGACTGGGGCCTGCTTGTGAATTTAATACTCCCCTGGAACTTCCTCCTTCGGAGGAAGCCGGTTACACCTGAATAGGGTTAGTGCCGTTTCACACACAAAACAGTATTGTTTCGGCTTAGGAAACATTCACAACTTCGAAAATACGAAACCGAGGAAGATCGTAGGTGCTGTCGGCTGAGATGCTGTGAATATAATAGGCAATACAAGAGCGTAATCGAAATAATTTCAACCATACGAACTATTTTTTATAGATGGTGGATGATGATGCTAATGTATTTTCTGATTATATTCGAAAGTTTAACGGAATAAAATTATATAGAGATCTGGACGAAACTTTCTAAGGTTATTGTTCCCTCTTCGTATTTCTTATTTCATTCGGAAACGTTCTTAGCGTTTTCAGAAAACTAGACAATTTCGTCTGCATTGCCGTGCCAGAAAAGCTCTGAATAATTACAAAGAGAAAAAATGGCATGGCGTCTATTCTTATAGACTTTAATTCTTGGTGATTTCCTCGTTTCAAAACCAAAACTTCAGACATCATACAATGAAAACGTTTCCCAACTGGCAAGTACATAGATAGCAATTATATTGGAGAAACCGATTTCTTTTTATGGTTGCCAATAAGAAAGACAACTGGGAAGTTTGACGATTAAGGTAGACATCGATTCGATGGATGCCAGTCCTTGCCATTGAATTCGTCTATACTTGACTATTTGGGGACGATAGAATTACAAGCAAATATACATAGAGTCCGGTTACTCTTTGTTTGTAAATAATACGACCAGAGCGAATTCCGTGAAGAATTAGTGAAAGGCGAACAAAACTATTTTTATAATTCAAATAATGGTTTGTTTTTCCCTCGGTTTGCATAATGTCTTTTATAAAGGAAATGGACGAATTGGAGTAGATTGTCGCAGTAACTTGTAAAGGTTGATTGCTTAATGAGAGCAAAAAGAGTATAAAGTTTTGTATAGGAAAGAAAAAAAAAACTAAAATATTTAATAAGTATCAAACCTAAATATGATACATTGCTAAAAAGGATATAAAAATAAAACGCTATTGTATCGAGTTGGAATTGGTGAAAAAAAAATCAAAGTCCTAGAAACAAACTAGTAGGAATGGAAGCGTAGAACGAACTAAAAGTAAGTTTGAATTTTTTTCGTTTCATTAATAACCATGAGGTTGTTCAATCGCAATAACTAGTGGCAGATGACGTGCCACTAAAAGAAAATCCAAATATTTTCGGAACATGACTTTTTGGTAATATCGGCACACGTAGATATTAGCTTTCAAGGAGACGATCTGAAAAGCTTAGTAAGGTCGGAGTTGCTGTCTGAGCCATGGATCTTTCGAAACCCAGAATCAACAATGATAGAAGTGTGTCACTGAAGATACTTTGGGAAGAATTTGAAGAAGTTATTTCACGATCATACTGCATCTGTATGCACACACACACACACACACACACACACACACATATATAAATATATGATTACTTAATTTAATCACATAAATTAATATACGAGAGTATAAATTTATGCGTAAAATTTAAGTATTTACTTCAACAGTGCTCAATACGTAGGTATAGCTATGTAGTAAGTTATAAATATATATAGAAATTGTGTATTCATGTATGATGTAGTTTAATTGCCATATATATTTTATAACTTACTATATATATATATAATATATATATATATATATATATATATTATATATGTATGTGGCTGTCCTGTTTTTGAATCTCCGAAACAGCTAGATGGTAAAAAGCTGATCATCCCCGTTTTCTATCTACACAATTTTAGTTTAGGTTTTCTCTTTTCATCCTCATGTAGTTAAATTCTGTTTTAAAATTGAAGTCTTTTGCGAAATCGGCTTATGCCAGTGCTAAGTCTTTTTCTATTTAACAATTTTAGTAAAATCTTTTTTTTTTTTTTTCTTCATCCTTATGTAAATGAATTCTCTTTTCCCATTATAAACTTTTTAGAAGTCGGATTATGTAGGTGTAAAGTCTGCGATAGGTTAAAGTTAATATATTTTTTCCATCCGGGAATTTAAACTGCATTCTTTCTTTTTATTTTTGCATTTTTTTATTCAAAGCTTCTTTAGACTATATATATATATATATATATATATATATATATATATATATATATATATATATATATATATATATATATAATATACTAGACAAAATACTGTTAGAAATTCGCTCATTATATGTTACCGTGACATAAGTTGACATATATTCTGTGTTTTTGTAATAGTATTTTGTCTAGTTTATTATTTATAACATCTTTTCCCAACCTTACCCTGTTAAAGAGAGTGTCGGGCGCCCTTTTGTAATTTTCCAATACATCGGTAAACACTGCATGTTTTTCGAGCTGAATAAACATGTTACATTGAATAAAAACACAAAAAATGTATCCAGTTTTGTAGAAAGGTAATTTATCTTGCCTTTGATAATATTTATTTGTAATATATTTGTTTTTTGACAACTTTTTCGAATCTCTGTGTACAGTAATACAACCCCGAAACTCTTATAATAATTTTTAAATATCTGTAAAAGAAATTTATTTTAATAAAGCATATCATATGACATAAACAAACTAAAAGCGTTTGATTGTTTAACACAAGTTTAAAGATTGATGCCAAAAATGTCTTAATTATTTTAACACCTGTATAGTCTAAGAAGTTTGGAGTTAAAAAAATGTAAAAATAAAGAATGCGATTGTGATTTGAGGAAAAAAAACAACAACTAAATTTAAGCTATCACAAACTTAGCCCCTACATATTCCGACGTCTAAATAGTTTACAATTACAAAATAGAATTTAACCTTATAACGATGAAAGAAAAAAAAACTAAACCAATTTTGTTAAATTCAAATATACTTAGCACGTGCATTATCCGACTTCTCAAAAGTCTACAATTATAAAAGAGAATTCAACTAGATAAGGATTAAAAAAGAAAATCTTAACTAATGTTTTAATAGAAAATGGGGATCTTCAGCTGTCTACCACGTAGTTGTTTCGGAGACTTACAAATATCTATATATCGATAAAAGTAAAATTGTCTGCATGTGTGTGTGTACATTTCCCTACCAAATATCTCTATCAATTTTCAGTCTACAGATTCGAGATTTTACATAAGAGGTATTGAGATTTTGGAAAATCTTTTTAATCGGTTTTATATGAGAAATTTGACATTCAAGGGATCACAGTTCAACGATTTGACCGTTGAAAACTCTACCAGACTCCTCCGCTAATTTTGAGTTCAAACACTTGAAATTTTAGATGTAGGTTACTTGGACATGGATCAAACTTTTTAATTGTATTTGAGCCCACAAATATAAGGGGTCAAATTTTTTTAAATTGACCTCTGCGGTCTCTACCAAATTACTCGGCCAATTTTTGGTCTAAATATTATAAATTTTACACAAAGTTTAGTCAAACATAGTATAAGTTTTATAATTGGGGTCAAAGGGGGTCAAACTTCAAAAGATTAGATCTTTGCGGTCTCTAGCAAACTACGCAGCCAATTTTGGATCCAAACATTTCAAATTTTATATAAACGGTATTCAGGCATGAAGAAAGCTTTTTAATCTATTTTAGGATGAAAATTTGGCTGCCATTTGGTTGAAAGAGTTGCTCTCTGAGGCTTCGATCAAAGTTCTCTGCCCATTTTGCGTCTAAACACTTGGAATTTTAGATGTAGATTACTTGGATATAAGTGAAACATTTTGATGTATAGAAATATGCAGATGTATAGAAATATGCAGATAAAGTTATTAGCAGTACATATGACCTGAACAAAGCCGGGCTGAACTACTAGTATATATATATATATATATATATATATATGTATATATATATATGTGTGTGTGTGTGTGTGTGTGTGTATGTATGTGTGTACGAGTTGTAGCAATTAAAATCGTTACGTATGCTCTTTCCTCGTCACGGATATTGAGCATTTTCACATAATATCGAAATAGAAAGCTACCATAAAACATAAAACGC
This sequence comes from Euprymna scolopes, assembly GCF_053919585.1. NCBI lineage: Eukaryota > Metazoa > Mollusca > Cephalopoda > Sepiida > Sepiolidae > Euprymna > Euprymna scolopes. The sequence continues at coordinate 39,947,740 of NC_136507.1, read as the reverse complement.
AAAATTCTTAGGAACACTATGCAACAACTAAACACACAAAAGTGTGTAAAGTTAAAAAAGGAAAGTAAAGCTCATCTAGTAACCTGAGATCTCCCACGCAACCAATAAGAACACATCACAGTCTTTATTTGGAGATGCTACCATTCATAAGGAATACCTTGCTTTTAGGATAGGGACTTGTTCCCTTCACCCGTTCTTAAATCCGTTTGTTATAATTTGCAGCGCCTGTGATCTCTTTTCTCTGATTATCTTTATTTTTGCATGCACATAGTATAAAGATTGATCAACAAAGCTTCTTCAACGTATATTCCGCCATGATTGCAATTACAGGCATTCTGAGCTCTAATCTATAATCCTCCCCTCGTCAAACATTCACGAAATAGCGAAACACACTATCAATAATTTCCCCCTTTCTTTATCTGTGCCTAAACCTAAACGTAGATTCCATCAACAAAGATTCTTTCTTAGAACTGTGCACCTGTAGAACTCTCTTTCGTTTACCTGCTTTCCATCTGACTACAATATGGTCGTCTTCAAGTCCAACGTAAACAAGTTCTTGATGGACCATTTCCCTTAAGTAAACCAATTTACAAAATTTACACTTCTAACGATTGCTATGATATTGTCCTTTCGACCACTGTACACTCTTTAACCCTTATCCTCGAGTGGCCTCAATGCCTTTATAAGTGGTGATTTCCTTGTAAAAAATTCTCTCAGGACATATATATATATATATATATATATATATATATATATATATTGATTTTCTTCCTTTGAAGATTGTACTCAACTGCTAACTTTACCTTGCATATAATTGAAACCAACCGAGAGCTCTTTTTAGTATCCTCTTTGTTCCGTCAAGTGCAATTGTCTGGATTTCTTTTGCACTTGACTCACTATGAATATAAGTTAGCTAGAGCTTCAGGTTCTTCTTCATAATACCTGTGGCACATACAATAACTGATATGATTGGTATCTCTCTAAGATTCTAGTTTCTTTTCATATCATACACGAGACCTTGATATTTGGTCTGTTTTTCCCTTTCAGCTCTGTTCAGACCCCCATCATTAAGAACACCCACTTCAACCAAGGTGGCAACTCTCTCTAACTTATTCCATATAACTATGTCAGGTTTGACAGCGACATTTTTAAGGTAGGTGAATACAGGCATTACATGGTCGTAATCTATACTATACAGTGGGACCTAAAGAAAACGGGCCCCCAACTCTAATTAAGCCCCATTTATTAGTGTTTTGTCCAAATGAAATGAAACTTTTGTCATAACTAGTTTATTATATTCAAAACATCACATCAAAACACTAGGGTATTTGGCATTTTTTCTCCGTTGACTGTAAAATGCTCAGAAAAACAATTGAATGTCCTCTGGGTTTTTTTTACTCATCCTGTATAAATCATTTGCAACTGTTCTTTCAGGTTGATATTCCCAGGATTTGCTGTATATATGTGTGTGTGTAGAAATATGTTTATTCGATCATATCTCACCTTTTTATTTTTACCGGTCTTTTAATTAATGAAGTCCAATGTGACTACATACCTATACAAATATATACATATATATATATATACATATTTATAAAACTATATTCCAAATATGAAGATGTTAACCATCTTACTATTTATTTCTTCATGTCCGTTGCAATACACAATTCCTTGCAGCACCTGTTTCATAGTGCAGACTCATTCATGTAATTATTATGTCATTTTAAAAAGAAAAAAAATGCTCCGTCCTGAACTCATGAGAGAGAAAGAGAACTTATCAACTTAAAAAAAATAATAAACGAAGATTATGAACATGATAACAAAATCCGAGCATTGGAATAAAGTTGCACTTATTTTCAATTTGTTACGCCGTGTTTGATTAAAAAAATATTTTTTAGATTACTTGTCGGAGGCATTCCGATACAAAACTTATCTACGAATACTCCCAACACAGAATATATTAGTATGATTTTTGTAAACAACCAGCAGAGCCGTTTCGGAGTTTCTAGGAAACGAACATACCAACACACAGAAATACACACAATTTTACTTTATATATATATATATATATATATATATATATATATATATATAGTTGTATAATGGAATAATTCCAGGAGGAAATTCGGGTATGAGAGCTCAATGTGGTAAACAGAGCAATAACATAAAAATATAACACGGAAATTACATCGACAATTATGTAATTTCCGTGTTATATTTTTATGTTTCATATATATATATATATATATATATATATATATATATATATATATAGAGAGAGAGAGAGAGAGAGAGAAAGAGAGAGAGAGAGAGAGAGATAAAATATAGTTAGTCTCCGCAAAATTAATTCATTTAAAAAATATCTTAATTTCTTTACAGTGATCGATTTGATTCTCAACAATTACGGTCTTTTTTTCAATTGATTTTCTCTTTTTCCTCCCTTTTTCTGGGCCATATTAAAAGATACATTATCAAAGGAATTGGGAAAATGTTATATATATGTGAAAGAATGTGTTTCCTATTAACAAAATTATGAAAATTAAAAAAACAATTTTATCTTTACATCTTAATCGTTAAAAAATAAAAATCAAATTTACAAAGTTTTACAAACTCAGGAGCAGAGTTGAAGAAATTCTCAAAACATCCAATCTTTGGGCATTATTACTATTGTAACAGGGCGCATATGAACGTGGTGGAAAATATTTACATAAACAAAGGATAGTTAGCGTGTAAAGAGAATAGCAGCAGTAGTCGACAACTACAAGTAAAAATTAGGAATATGCGCGAGAAGAAGGAAAAGGAGAAAAATGTAACACGTGTTCGGGGAGAAAAAGTCGACGCCGAAAGAAATAGACGTGTAAACGAAGGTAACTAATCGCTGAGGCAGGCGGGCATTCAGAGAGAAAGGATGTACACCCGGCGAGATGGACGTTGGCGAGAGACTTTTAAGAGGTGCCGAAAGTAACAGTAATAAAAAGGTTTTATAAAAAAGGAAAAAGTGCCGACCCGGATATATTTTTTTTCAAGATCTGTTTTGTTTGCTTGCATATTTGCGACGGAACATCTGCATTAAATTATGAGACTGCATCTTTGTTAAGCACAATATGATTGTCATCAAGTCAAACGTAAACAAATACTTGTCGAGACGTTTTCTACAGTAATCCATTTCCATCCCTATATATGATCTTTTTCAATCATCTCATGAGATTATTCATAATCAAACTCATGATGCCATTTCCATTTGTCTTTAAATGGCTTTTAAACTTTCATAACTCGTCACATATTAGTTAAAGAATATCTAAGAGCAGACAGAAAACATTTAAACTTCAATTTTTATATAAAATGTCACATAAAAACTGAGTCGCAGACAAAATCATCCATTACTTTTCGCTGTAACATTGACTGCAAGCTCGAGCGCTATTTCAGCGCCATTAATTATATAAATCGCTTGTTTGTCAAGTGTACTCTTCTCTTCAAGTTGTCTGTTCTTTGAGAAATGGTTCGGTTCGATTTGCCAACGAACGCGACGGACGGAAAAGTGTGTGGCGAGGATTTTACCTCTTCGTGACTTCGTCTTGGCGACCAGCGGTTTGGTAAACTCGCAACGTTTCACTATGCTTTCTCTAGAGTCCTTAATTTGCGTTTGGTTCGAAAAGTGCAACGTATGCGCATCCAGCTACGAGTAAATGCCAAATATAAACACTTGAACGGAAATAAAACTCTCGATTATATTAGGTGATTAACTATACGATTACGCAATGTTATCTGTAATTGTGTACATTTTTATGTGTGCACATTTGATGTGTATCGAAGCATAACGGTTAAATAATTGTTTAGGTACCAAACAAATTGCAGATTTTGAATCTGCATCTTTGACCCGCTGTCATATCGGAGTCCAAAGTTCTTGGCGTATTGTTACTTTTATTAGAAAACATCAATTTCGTTCTATTAAAAAAAAATGGATAAACATATTTGACAGATATTCACTAACATACATTTGCTTAAGTAAGATGTTATTTAAGATTTATGGTCTTTACTTAAGATAATCAAATTATTTTAGATTTGTGAAGACAAATCTAAAATAAAAAATGCCAGATGTCTGTCTGTCTGTCTGGTTCCATATTTTACACCTCTATGTAACCCTAAACTAAAAGTCGTCAAATAATTGGTTTAACACACACACACACACACACACACACACACACACACACACACACACACACACACACACACACACACACACACACACACACATATATATATATATATATATTATTTTTTTAAATATAGTTATCCAGTGACAAGTATTTCATCGTCTACGACTCATCAGAGTGGCTGAATGTAGCGAGATTCGAAATCGGGAACTATGATAAAAAGCCTAAACCTGGCTACCTTGCACGACTACTGAATGAATCGCGTTTTTATGTAGATGTTTTTTGTTTTTTGTTTTGTTTTTGTTAGCGATACTTTTTGATTGAATTCAATTATTCAGACGAAAGTGCATGTTTACCTAAATGCAAGTTGGTAATAATTTTCCCTTTGACCACGTGTATATATATATATATATATATATATATATATATAATTGTCACAAACACACAGAGTCGATTATGTTTTGATATTATCAAATATCTTCATGAAATAGAATAAAAGAAATTGATTAGAATCATTAATAGTCAGGGAGCAGTTGTCATCTACTTCAAGAATTTTGCCAAAATTGAAATTTCACTTGGATATGATCAAGAACATCACAACGAATAACTTTCAACTTGTCTTCCAACTATTAGCATCATATTTTATCACGAGAGGGCGCTTTTCCAAAATGGCTACGAAAATCATGAGAATATAGTAGAAACTTTATTTTTTGCCAAAATATCAGGAAACTGGGTTGTCTTTCAATGATTTTCTTAACATATAGTGAATGCCCCCATATTTTAAAACCAAAATCACTGGATACAGGGTAGACAAAGGGCGCTTTTGCCTAAGATGGCCTCCAAAATAATGCACAGCCCATAGGAATTAAGGGGAGCGTTTGGTTCAAAACTGAAATTGCCTTGTGGGCATTCATACTCCTATCAGTACTATATGGTAGGCTGGGTTACCAATGTTGCACAAAAAAAAATTGATACCCCCCAATTTGGGGACGTGAAGGGGCAAAAAAACAATTTTCAGCCCGATTTGGCATAATGTTCCAAATCTTATAACTAGAGAAACACTGGGCCAATTGAGATGAAAAAAATATATGGGTACACTATAGAGACTGCTCTAGATAGTAATTTGCGGCAGAGAGATAATTTACATTTTCAAGTATTCTTAATGAAAAAAATATATATATTAGGTATAGTTATATTGTACATTTCTATATCATTCCATGTCATCTTCACTAATGTCATCTATTTCTTCATTGTAGTCCTCTGAATTTTCACAGCCATCACCACATCCACAAGCATCAGAGCACATTAGTGAATTCTTATGGCATCCACATCTGTTTGTCATACAGGAACTGCGGCAGGAACATTGACGCAGCTCTAACAATGCTTCTGGTGCTGGCACATTAATATTTAGTACAGGTACCAAATAACCATCCTGCCTCTCCCATGAAAAATTAGTTGCTGGTGGAATGCTAGGGCATGGTTTGGTGAATAGATTCCACACCAAAGCCATGTAGAATGCCCTTTGTGTGTGCGGTATGAGAGTTCCTAATGTAGGAGGCAACTGTCTTCCTTCCTTGGCATTTTGTGCAAAGAGTGCCCATCTCAGTTCTTTTATACTCTCTGATGTCACTTTTCCAGAAGGTTTATACAAAAGGCATATGTAGCGTTCCATCTGGTTGACAACCCACTCTGGAACATCAGTACTCTTTCCAAATGCTGCAAAGGCATCAAGCAGGGGGGTATCACATGCCATAAATGCCTTGAAGTGACTTGTGACTCCTTTCCCAGCAAATGCACCAGTGTTGTCAGTCCCTATGAAGGCATACCATCCCACTAATGCTTTCTTAATGCCGAGCTTATTATAGCTTTCAAATATTGAAATCCTCTCTGTATTATTCCTAACAAAGCACGTCATTGGCGGGATTAATGGATAGTTTCCAGTAAGTAACACAAAGACACCTGTATCTACTGAAAATATATCCACTTTAGCATTTTCATCTTTGTGATTGACGTCCACAGCATTAAGCAGTACCAACTGGTCACCTTCCTCTAAGCAGTGACTTCCTTCTGACATTTGTGGCATGGACACAACATTGGCAAGGTGGCAATTAGCTTCTATGATTGTGTCGTACATAACAAGAACCTTCTTTGACTTTCCTTGCTAGTGTGCTAGTACTTTCTGTGATAGATATTTGGTGAGCTCAGCCTTTGTCTGGATATGTGATAGAAACATCCTTATATTCTTTATGTCTGTACTGTCATTAACATGATAATGGATAGCTGCTGTTTTCTTGGTTCTCTTGTCTCTTGTGGTTTGTTTGAGAGATCCTGGTCGATATTGGTCAAAGACAACACGTATTTCATCATATTGTGCCCCCATATCTTCAACCATTTCAACAAATTCGTTTACAAAATTTAAAGCAGAAAAAGGGGGTATGTGCATGCCCTGAACACTGTCATTTACATTATCCATTACAGCCAAAGCCATTCTTGTTGTTATTCTCTCCACCTCATCATACGAAACAGCCGCCTTCATGTCTCTGAGCATTTCCACTTCTGAACGTGACCTGTTTGCTTGATATGATGTAAGGGTCAGACCAACTGTAAATGGTGTATGCTTATCCTTCTGGAACCCACCACCATCTTCAGATTCGTAGTTTACTTGTCGATTGGATCTATATGAAGACACAATGTGCTGAGTTAAATTTCTTGACATTTTCTCTGCTTCTTCTTCTCGTTTTATATGTAGACTAGTATGTAGGCCATATGTTATCCACCTTACTAACTGTAATAATTTTTTGGTGTTTCAAAGTCCTCAAATGAGCCTAGATATTTCCAATCTTTGATGCTATCTATTTCTTGTCTAATTATCTTTGATGCTTTACTTAGGATTTCCATCTCTTCATCTACATCTGACACTTCACACTCACGAGAAACAATTTTGTCTTTAATTTTCTTGGAGACAACTACTTCAGGTTTAGGACCACGCTTGACAAAATCAATTCCAGGAATCTTCTCAAGAAGACGCTTTTTCAAAAGCTGCTTGCAGTTGCTAGTTAGAACTGGCACTTCATGTTCTTTAAGGAGTTTAATGTACATCATTGATTACATTCATATCAATGCCTGGAAAAGTATCACTGCTAGTTAATCTTAGTTGGACAATGTTGACAATTTCAATAATAGATATAGCACCTCCAATGTCATCATTTTCTGTTTGTTGGTTGTTGGCAGTCTTTGATGTTTCAAGGTATCTGGTTTATTTTCTTAAACATGTCAAGTGGTATTTTAAATCTTGTGCAAATGCATCCATTGCATCTATAAGGAGTGCTAGTCTTGCACGGACATCTTCACTTGGACTACAGTTCTTGATTTCCAAGAATTTTTTCCCCATGGACTCGCTGCACACTTCATGAATTTGTTCTCTGCCTTGATCTTGAATCAAATGTTTTCCTTGATTTTGGTGATACAAAACTTGTACTTGGCCTTCCCCGCTTTTTGCTCATTGACTCTTTTAATTCTTCTTCATGACTCCTTTCAGCTTTTGCAAGATTGCTTGTGTTACAGAATGATTTGTAACACTTTCTATGGTAATGGTAATCTGTTCCTCTAACTATTTTCAATGTATGTATTCTATCACAAATGTTTCTGTTCTTGCCAATTCTACCCCATCTTTCACTACACAATCTGATATTGGAGAGGGATGTTTCAGTTGCAGTAGAAAACAGATCGTGCAGCTTCTCGTCGCATCCTCCATATTGCCGTTTCTGGTTACTATTGCTCCAAACACAAATCTAAGGCCAGCTGCAGCCGTGCAAAGGAAAAATACAACATTTAGAACATTGCAATATAATAAACTTAAGATAATCAATAGAAATAAAGACATTTAGGGTTATTTGGGGGATTTTAGGTATTTTTGTCAGTAAATTAGGCAGCCAATTTGAAAATCGCTCTCACGCGCTTAAAACGGCTCTGAAATTTGGAAGACAAGTTGAAAGTGATTATCTATGATGACCTCCAACACATACAAGTGAAAAATCAATTTTGGCAAAATTTCTGAAGTAGCTATTAATTAATGACAAATGCCCCCTGACTATAAGCTGAACGAAGTGAAATAAATTCCCGGTAGAACTGACTGTCACGTTAAAGAAATTTAATCAGAGTTTAGCGAATTATCTGAGCGCAACGTACATTAATTCACCATGAATCATTGAAATAATTTTAGACAAAAACAACTTTTCTCTTTTATGATGCGACTAAAGCAACATTATTAGAAGTTCTGTCGGTCAGTCGATCAGTTATTCTTTTATTTGAAATTTTTACCTTGTTGTTTTTGATAGAAGCATCCTACCAAATCCCAACCATTCAGATTCTTATAAAGCGATACCAATAAAAAAAAAGTATTTTAAGAACCCTAATAGTCCCTTTAATTGCAATTGTATTAATTTTTCTTGGATTTTGTTCACCGAGACTGGAAATTAGGTAGTTTTTACATTTCTTTACGAGACAAATCGTTGGCATTATTTATTATTTAATATTTATTATTTATTATTTCGGTTTCATGTCGAATAAGAACTGTCTTGTTAAGAGTCCGCACTTAAAACGATTACGTTATAAGTCGTGCGGATGTCTAGATAGAATATCGGCCGATTTACTTATATTTAATGCACATGGTACAGTGAAATAATCTGTCTTCGCAAAACTACATATAAGAAGCGTTCCAAATATCTCTTAATTTTTATTCTGCCCAAATAAATCAGAGGGGTTTTAAACTTTGTAGACAAGAACTGGATGCCCTTTTCTCTTTTCTGCAACCTCTTCCACACAGAAAAGATGTTGCGAGTTTGTCTCTGCTTTATCGTTATTTTAATGGCAAGTGCCCGACTGAGCTCCAATTTATTGTTCCTAATCGCCAAACTCTCACAAGAAACACTCGTCTAGCTGAAAACACTATACAATAATCCCCCCACTATTTATCTGCGCCTAAAGCTAAACATAGATTCTATGAACAAAGCTTATTTCTTAGAACATCACGTCTGTGGAACTGTCTTACATTTTCTGATTTTCAACTGACTACAAAATGGTTGCCTTCATGTCCGAAATAAACAAGTTCTTGATGAGCTGCTCCACTTAAGTTAACAAATTTACCGAATTTCCATTACTAACGACTAGTATATTGTTCAATTTTACTACTGTACACTCTTTAACCCTAATCCTCGAGTGACTTCTGGGCCTTGATACGTGGTGATGCCTATGTAAAAAAAAATATTATTATTATTATTGTTATGCCATTGAACTTATGCATTCGTCTTTCTTGTGCAAATATTCAGTGTGAGGCTCTAAAAGAGGCAATCCTGTCATGGATGTGCGTCAGAAGCAGAAATGGCTACTCACAAAACGTGCACCGAGAATTATAGTGACAATGTAGAAAAGTAAAAGCCTGCTCGTGGAATTTTTGTGTAAGGGTTGCGCAATTTCTGACAATTATTCTTCGTGCTCGGCGTTGTTAAATAATTGTGGCAAGGGAAGGTTCAGGACGCCTTAAAACAAGGCCGATATAAGCAAAAGACACACACAGACACACACACACACATCTATACATACATACATACATACATATATATATATATATATATATATATATATATATATATATATATATATGGTTTGCTTTTTAATTTTCATTTCGTTACCTCAGCAATGGTATCTCATCTGGTATTAACCAGGCTCAACGTTGCTTTACTTCGGGGATCTGACGGGATTATGTCGAATATATATATATATATATATATATATATATATATATATATATATATATATATATATATCTGTATATATATATATATATATATATATATATATATATATATATATATATATAAAAGTGAACTTGTCTGTGTCTGTGTGTCTGTGTACATTTCGCTACGTAATAACTCTGTCAATTTTTAGTCTACACACTCGAAATTTGATATTTTATATTGGGGAAATCGATGTAATCGGTTTTTGGCCAGAAATTTTGCGATTAAAGGATCAAAGTTCAACTATTTCACATTTAAGAACTCCACCAAACTCGTCCGACAATTTTGGGTCTACACACTTGAAATTTAAGATGTAGGTTCCTTGGCCATGGATCTAACAAAATATATAATTTGAGCCCAAAACTATAAATTTTAATGGGTCATAATAGGGGTCAATATATATATATATATGTATGTATGTCTGTTTGCATGTCTGCCTTAAACGTTCAATTGAGGCGACGGATTTTACCAAGATCAGTTTCGTTTTAAAGTTCGACCTTCCAAACGAGAAATATCGAAAAATTGGCTAAAGACATTAATATCTTTCCCTTCAACTTCAAAGTTTCAAAAATACCAAAGTATAATTTGTGTTAACGGAATGTTTATGTTATAAAAATGATGAGTTATGACTTATTGCGTTCAAACAACAACAACAAAAAATAGTTATGATGTCAAAAAAAATGTGAAAAAAACCCCTGGTTTTTGTTTTAAATAAAGAATTGTAGTTGAATTGAATTGCTTGTTCATTAAAAAAAATCCACTGGAACACAACGTTACTTAAAAATCATGGAACTTATTTTATTTAAACAAATTCCAAAAAAAATGCTTGAAAGTTTTTAGTTTTATATCCGTCGAAAAAGAAAACAAAAAAAGAAAGAACACGGTTTGTGTCCAAGGGAAATAACTCAAACCGATTCATAAAAATTCGATGTCGGTAAAATAAATTAAATTAAACATGTTACCATTATAAATCAAATTAAAATAATAAACTTAAATCGAACACTTAAAGTAGGTCTCTCACTATAAACAATAACTAATACACCGCTATTTAATAAAGTCGATTTTCCTTAATGTAATATGCAAATGACGCCACCTCTTTAATCTTATATTTTGCAATAATCATAGTATATATAAGAATAAATAATATGATAAAATAATGGGTTTATATATATATATATATATATATTTATATATATATATATTAATCAACTTGTGACGAAACAAAAAGCAGGCATACGAATTTATATATGTATATATATATATATATATATATATATATATATATATAGTAATGGCACTTTATATATATATATATATATATAATTCAGAACAAAATTATCTAACAATCAACTGGTATGGAAACCTGTGATTATAAATCTTACAAAATATTATTGACGGTGATATTCTATAAGTGCTATCACATCTAAATAAAAATTGGTCGATATATAAGATGGATCAAATTTTAGTCATTCAATAAATTAAAAAAAATATGACGTGAAATAGTTTAATTTCAAATCAAAAGACAAAGAATACATTTGAAATATTATAACTCCTTATCCTATAGGATTTCAATGTCTACCATCTCTTAAGAGAAGAAAATATTAGCTAATAATTATAATAGTTTACACCTTCTTTGCTAAAGTCCGTGAGACATGGAAAATCACAATTAAAAGTTGTTTAGAGTAAGGGGCGTTAATGGAAAGTATATAAAAGTTCACATCCGAATTGCATGGTCAAATCCGAAGTGAATGACTTTGATTGCACTGAGGTGAAGTGATCCAATCTGTTTCTTGAGTAATCCACATCACAAGGTAACAGTCCGAAGTCGGCATTATTCTGGAGAAATTGTCTTTGTTTATATAATGAGTCCGGTAATAAATTATTATATAGGCCCGGTGGATCTGTTTATTAATACATACATAATTTATTTTTATATTTAAAGTTTCTATAATTACAGATCATGAGGTTAAAATTCCAATAAAAATAACCTCAAATTTTTAATAAAATAAAATAAAACCGCTTTCAGTGGATAGGCCTGTCGTATATACATGCTTTAGGAAATAAATGTTAAGATGGTCAACGTCTTGAAATTTGCAGTATAGATTTTTATCATTTATGTGTTATATAAATAATTTTTAGTTTCTTGAAAACAATTGAATATTTACTTTAAAAATATAAAAAACAGGATCAAATGATACATATTTATATGTAAACATGTAGTTATATATAATCAAATGATACATATTTACAAATATACATATAGTTATATATAATCACATTATACATATTTACATATATACATATAGTTATATATAATCAAATGATACATATTTACATATATACATATGGTTGTATATAATCAAATGATACATATATACATGTATACATATAGTTATATATAATCTTCAAGTACTTGTGTGTTTATATACATATTCATAAATTATTATCCTTAATAAGATCGAATGATTCTTCTTTCTCATTCACTAATTTCAAGTACTACATCAGACATATTCACAATAGTGTCATCCGCCAGAAGGAAAATTATGTTTTGTATTTTCCTTGTCTATTGATATTTCAAGTGGCTTTTCTGATTTCTTTCAAGTTATTGATTTGTATATATTCAGCAAAACACTTCGATACTGCATCCTTATATTCGATTAACTTTTTTCATTAAAGACTAATATCTATCTGTCAATCTGAGTACCAGTATATAAAACGAAATTGTGTGAGTTCATTCCTCATGGACTCGGAAACTACTGGGCGTTTTTTTCTTTTTGATAATTACATACCAAGCACTTTTATGTCACTTTTATAAATCTTTTGTACCGGAGTGTGTTTTATAAATATCGAAAATCGGTAACAGAACAATCATATGAAAGAAAGAAGTCCAACTGTGAAATGTTAAATTTATATAAAACTTAACATTCCAACTGCATTTGAGACGTTTTATCACCGCACAAGCAGAAAAGCTCAGCCTTTCCAATCAAATGTAGATTCTTTAATAAGGCACGTTCCCGTTCGAAATGAATGTGTTTTAGAGCACAAATAAACCATGATACCTGATTTTTGTACGTTTAAGTAATTTGATTTAAGTAATTACGTAAAAATAATTTCATTAAATTACCAATTGTTTTTTTTTTCATAGGACGTTAGAGAGTTCGAAAGGAATGGTTCTGGTTGGAGCATAATTGAATCATGATACTTGATATTTAAATTATGAACTTTAAGTGAAGTTATTATTTACAGATAATTTTATAAAATCAACGGGCGATTTCCAAAAAAATCAATGTAGACTACAATGTGTTGTGAACTTAGTAATTGCAGGAAACTATGTGAGGCTTTCTTCTTGTAAATTGCGATAAGGGGGAGGTAATATCAAGAGCAATAAATCGAATTGGTTAAAGAATGGACGATTTCACCGACGTCGATGACAATATAAGTATTAGAACCTATTGGTGATCCCCATTCAATTCCGAGCAATATCTGATCTCCTTTCTAGTAGAAGATAAGGCAACAGATTTACATTCATATTAAATCTAATACAAACAAATGTTGATTAGTTCTCTGAAATAATTGATTGTGCCCGTTACATTTATCGTTTGCAAGCAGCTTGTATTTATATATCTGCGGTCCCCGGGCGAGAAGATTAGACAAAAAATATAAAACTGGAGTCTTAGTATGCCAGCATCCAAGGAGAAGAACACTCTTATTTAACAAAAAATTCTCTGAGCAGCACAGTCGGCGTACTCCAGTCGGAATGCTTCAAGGTATTAGCTATGATACCACTACTACTCAAACAGCGTGGGAGAATGAATCTCTTAGAACTTCACAATGCCATAACTTAAACGGACACACTCTGTCTAATTTTACTTCTCTTATTTTATTTACCTCCTATTCTAAATGGTTGAACAAATGGTCAAGCTTGAGTTGTGATAAAAACATTTCTGTTGAGCAAACTTCATTTGACCTTTGAACAACCACGTTTTCGATCCATGTCGTTAACCGCTTAGCCACTGTCAACCATTCTAAAATCTCTACTTACGGTATTGCTCAGCAAATTTAAAAACTCATAAATCATCTTCGAATAGATTTTCGCCTAAATAACAATTAATTAAATAAACATAGTGTAAGTACTACTAATCCGGTTCGTGCATCGATCTTATGTTATCCTCTCTCTTTCTCTTGGACGGGATGGTCATTACTGACAAACCATCGCACTTTTCAAGAATCGTTGCTATTTAATCCAGTTCCGCATCATTCTGAGCAATTCAGCCATGCTAATGTCTGATGCACTCTACGTTGCCTGACATTCTTGATTTTGATTTTCCACGTCCTCTTTTGACCAGAGGCTGTACCAAAAGAGCAGATCTTTCGTTAGGCAGTCTGCTCTGTCCACATGTACCAAAACTCGCCATTTTCTGTTATTGATGTTGTCCATTTGTTTGTACGTTTGTCCACCCAGATTACATGAAGAAGTCTATAGTAGCATCACAATTTAAAAAAAAAATCAATTTTCTCTTTGTTCATTTCAAAGTGCAACATTCAACTCTTTATGTTGCTATTGAGAATTCATTGTGAAATGGGTCTGTCTTTCCGGATATTCCCATTGCAATAAGTCGCCTTACATCTTGGTGTCGTCTACTTTCTTAGTGAGAACCGCACCGAGGTAGTTAGAATCTTCTACCTTTTAAACATTTTAATTGCCCACCATGAAGTTTTCATCATTTGAGGCCTGTGTTTATATTTATTACTTTTGTTTTGCTGAAGTTGAGGAAGCGTCCTCTTGATTCGCTGGAAACTTTTACCTTGGTAGTTTAATCTTGTAGTTCCTGAATACATGTTTCATTGTCAGGTTATTGATTGTTTTTTCACCGATTTTCATTCTTGCTGGGTGATGAAATTTCAGAGGACTTCTTTGACTATTGTGTCGAAAGCTTTTCTATAATCGATAAAACAGAGATAAACTGCTGTCCCTTCCTCCCTGTTCTTCTCAAGTATTATTTTAAGTTTTAGTATTAAATCTGTAGTTCCTTGATTTCTGCTGGATTCTATTTGACTGCTTTATATTATTACTCTTAACCAAATATGTGGATCGACATAATTTCGTTCCTAGAATATTTGAGCGGTAAAACGTTAATTGCGAAAATGGGTCTACAACATGGCGTCAATTATATTCGTGTTTGCCGGCATTAAAATCGCGTCTCCATGAATGCATATACATCGATGACAAACTAAAGAATCACTTAAAAACTGCAGAGTAAATACGAAGGTTTTCGAATAATAACCGTCGGCAAGAAAGCATATTATCAAGAGGAAAATGGCAGAAAAATATGGATCATACACATATACATACACATACATAGTTTTAATCTAAAATCACAGATGAATCTAAAGACCTATAGAAATGCAGATACGTATAAGGATACTCATATATATATATATATATATATATATATATATATATATATAGCTTTATGTAAAAGGAAAAGAGAAAGAGGAATTCCACAAAAGGAATCTTATCGGGATAATGACAAGCTCAATAATAATTATTGGAACTTATACAATAGGACAACAATGAAATGAAGACACAAAACTATATATTGGTAGATGTAGAATGGATCATTTATTGAATAATGGAATCCCCCAAATTTTGCCAGCATTCCATTATTCAATAAATGATCCATTCTATATCTACCTATATATAGTTTTGTGTCTTCATTTCATACTCTTGTTGTCCTATTATATATATATATATATATATATATATATATATACAGAGAGAGAGAGAGATAGAGAGAGAGAGAGAGAGAGAGAGAGATAAAATTCTGTGGACCTTGCTTCCTTACGTGCATCTTGTCTCCGGCGATCCGCCGATTCCATCTTTTAAAAAGGTCCTGACAGGGAAATTAATATATATATATATATATATATATATATATATATATATATGTGTGTGTGTGTGTGTGTGTGTGTGTTTATGTGTGTGTGCATGTGTGTGTATATATATAAGTAGATGTATATATATATATAGTTATAGACATAGAGATTGAATGATACATACATATATATACATTTATATATATATGTAGATGTATATATATATATATATAAGTAGATGTATATATATATAAGTAGATGTATATATATATTTATAGACATATAAATCGAATGATACATATATATATATATATTTATATATATATAAATAGATGCATATATAAGTAGATGTATATATATAAGTAGATGTATATATATATATAGTTATATACATATAGATTGAATGATACATACATACATATATATATATATATATATATATATAAGTAGATGCATATATAGTCATAGGCATATAGGTGCAATGATATCCATTCCTACATATTATTGAACTTTGTCATGGGCGTAATCTCGTGCAGATGTTTATTTTTAAGTCGATACTTACTAAAGCCAGGACAACAGCATATGCTTTTCATTGTTTTTATTTTCAACTATATATCTATTAACATCTTATAAGTTTTTATATATACTGATATGGTTTTCTGTTGATTAATTGTGTCTGTGTGGGATATATACTCGAGAGTCAAAACAAAGAAATGGATATGCTGTTGCCATAAACCTAATAATTACTAACCGTTAAATAAACTCAACATTTAAGACCCATCTTTGAATACACAAACGTAACTCTTGTTAGACGATTCATAAATTGAATCTATTATGCGCTTTAAACAATGGAAGATGCTAATAAAATGTACAAACACCAATTTAAATTAGTGTATATGTTCAATGATTTTCTTTCATAATTGTGACGATTAAATAAGCTCAATAAAAATGGATTAATATTTTCAGAGCATATCTTTCGATAGGTACAAGTCACACATATATTTTTTTATATTCATGTTGTTTTATTAGATATTTTCTCACAACTGTTTGGTCATTTTATGCTAAGTGGGTCTTGTGAAGAAATGAAATGTATGTTGAATACGTCTGTACAGTATTTCGAACAAGACTTATAATTTAATCCACGAGAGGAGCTTTCTCTCGTTCTATCTGCAAGGTAGAAGAATAATCTGTTTATCTCCATCCCTTCCTGTGAAAGAGCTGGCACAGCTTCGTAAGTGGTGTTTACAGCCAGAGCTTTTGGGAAGATGCACTCTGGTTCAGCAAAATTGCATGCACGTACTACTCGAATTCTCTGATATGAAGCACCTCAGGTAATTAGCAATAAACTAATCCGTGGCCAACCAGTGAGAAGGAAAATCTTGAGAAGGTGTATTACTTAGAAATTCACGAGGCCATACTTCAGACCGACAGCAAAAAACCTTTCCTCAACCTTGAGCTGATTTTGATATAAACCACAACGCTGTATATTTGAGAAGAAGATTTAAGTAATTCGAAATTATAATACACTAGTAAAGATACCCGCACTTCACGCGGTGCCCTGTAGTTTATGGATATTGTAAGATTCAATGCTGCCAAGACTAAGCTTGTTTCCTTCAATAACTACAAGAGACCTTTTCTACCAACAATAGCAATGGCCAAGAACACACTGCCTGAAAGTACTTCCTTTAAACTCCTCGGCCTAACATGTACAGGGAACATGAACTGGTATATATACATTGAAAGCATTTCCAAGGCTGCTGCAAGGTGAGCCCTCTCTATCGTGCCAGAAAATTACTTACACCTGAAAGTATCCTGTACGTCTATAAGGCCACCATTGGTCCATGTATGGGGTACTGATGTCACATTTGGGCTGTGCATCTGCTGCTTGTTTCTCACTCCTGGACAGGGTTAAAAAGTGTCAACCTGATAGGTCCTGAACTGTCATCTAGGCTCCAGACCCGGTCCCATTGACGAAATTTTTCATCCCTCTTCCTGTTCTAAAAATACTTTTATGGTGAATGCTCTGACGAACTACAAGCACTTGTACCTACTCGACGTGACTACCCCCGATTAATCCGACAAACAACTAAGTCCCACCCCTTCACAGTAGACATCCCTAGATCTAAAAAGGCCTTTTACTCCAATAGTTTCTTCCCCAGAACTGCAGGTCTTTGAAACTCTTCCGGGATACTGCTTTCCCAACTGTACTGATATGCAGAATTCCAATGTAATGTGAACATACATTTTTCTTCTCATCTCCCTTCATAATTCCCCCGCAAATTATGTCCCCGATAATAGACCCCTACTTCAAAGTGGCACTTGCCTTGTTTAGGGGTGAAGATTGAATTTAAAAAAAGGAAAAAAGAGAAACTATTTATTGCAAATTACAACCTCGCACGAAATATGATCTTAACATTTGAGTGTGAGCTTGAAGAATGGTGTGCACCATCCCTTGTTTATAGACAATCCTCATGTCAGTCTTGGCCATGATTGGTCCAGTTGCGTGGGCTGTAGGAGTGTATATATACAAAGGCTATAAATTTGACCTTCGAACATAGTGTGTATCATCTCTAGGTAGGGGGCCATCATCATGTTAGGGTTGGTTATAATAGTAGAGAATTACTAACGCCCGAAAGTATCCTGCACGTCTATAAGGTAACCATTCGCCCATGTATGGAGTATTGTTGTCATATTTGGGCTGGTGCATCTCTCACTTCTAGACAAGGTTCAAAAGAGAGTCGCCAACCTGATAGGCCCTGAACCTTCATCTAAGATTCAGCCTCTGTCCCATCAACGAAATGTAGCATCCCTCTGCCTGTTCCACAAGTACTTTAACGGTGAATGCTCCGACGAACTTCAAGCACTTGTACGCCCTCGACGTAAATACCCCCGACAAACCCGACAAGCAGCAAAATCCCACCCCTGTACACTTGAGATTCCTAGATGTACGAGAGCCTTCTAGTGCAATAGTTTCTTCCCCATAACCGCTAGACTTTGGAATTCCCTTCCGGGTTCCAACTTCTCCAAATGTACTGACATAGAGAAGTGTAATGTGAACTTACATATTGCTGCCCAACTCCCCACATAGTACCCCTGTAGCTTATGTTCCTGATAGTGGCAATGTGCCTTGTTTGGAGTGAAAATGTAAAAAATAAGGTTTAGTGGTGTGAGCTGTAGAAAATTATATATACATAGACTATGATCTTAAACAGTTGACCTTAACCTTGAAAAATAGGGTGCATAGTCCCTAGGGGGACGGCCATCATGGTGTTTAATTTGGTAATGATTGGTCGAGTAGTGCGGGCTGTAAGAGAGTTGTACACACAGCCACACACAAACAAATGCTACTATTTTATATATATATATATATATATATATATATATATATATATATAGAAAGAGAGAGAGAGAGAAAGAGAGAGAGAGAGAGAGCACAATCGCGTTGACACACCGGTTCTCGTCAGATCACAGTAGTTAAGCAACATTGAGCCGTGTTAGTACCAGATGGGTGACTATTTGGGAATTCTAGGCGCTGCATGTGCTCTCCGCTTATCTCGGAATTGTTTCCAGTCATCTTTTATATACACTTCACTTGCCAAGTGTATTTAGCACAGTCGGCTCAGTAGATGTGTGGTTGGAGATTGCGTACCTCCTACCACAAAAACTTCACGCGCAAGCACGTCTTTGTGAGTATTCATAGTCTTTCAAAGCCTGAAGGAGCCCACACCCCTATATATATATATATATATATATATATATATATATATATATATATATATATATATATATATATATATACAGTGATCTTTAATCTCGCTCTAAGTGAATATTGAACTGCGCTGAGAACAAGTTTGAAAATATCTAGGAAAGGATGCGACAATGTTTTCCTATTAGATCCGCATAACATAATCGTCAGTTTACCAAACATATCAAGGTTGATGCAATTCTTGAGTAGATATATTTTCTAGAACCGAGCCGAATATACGTATGTGATTCCTGAAAAAGATGAGGCTGATCGTCTATGGAAAATCTTCGCTTATCTTAATGATTCCAAAGAGAAATTCAGTAACTATGACAACTAGCGAAGCCTTATGTCCTTTTTGTAACAAACAAGAAAAGTAATTATTTTACGTCATAAGAACTTCGTTAACATCCACCGGAAGTAGACATTTAATTAAGTAGTACCCCGGGATATAATTAGAATCTAAGTCAATGGGAAACTAGAATCAATTTTAATTAATCAACACGTTCATTCTAAACATAAAATCTGCATGTTTAGAAATAGTGATCGTCATTTTATATTTAACTAGCCTATCAGTGTTCCAGTGTTGCCCAAGGATTCATAGGAAGTAAAAACATTTTAACACTGAAGCTCAATCTTGAATTTACGATGAATAATACAACATGCTGGTTATGTTAGCAATATTAACGGGTATTCAGACCTGTGACAAGTATTTTAATAAGTTTTGGGCCGAAAATCTGGCTGCTAAAAGGTCAAAGTTGAAAGAGTTGACCCTTGCAGTTTCTACCAAACTGCTCCACCAATTTTGTGTCTAAACACTTGGAATTTTAGATGTAGGTAACTTGACATGGGTCAAACATTTTATTTTGATGAGAAACCAGAACAGTAAATGTTAAATGGTAAAAATTGGGGTCAAACTTTTGGTCTACACATTTGAAATTTTATATAAAAGAGTATTCACACATAATGCAAGTTCTGAACAGTACAAGCCGTAAATAATATTGGTGTTGAGATTAGTAAATTAGTAGCAAATAATTTTGGGTTTGAGAGTAAATAAGTCTGGAGTTTAGAGTACTTAATAATTAATAGCAAATAATTTAAGGTTTGAGAATAATAGTGAATTATTAGTAAACTAACGGGGTATCCAGCGTTGCCCGGGTGTTAAGAGGTGTGTGCCATGGCGGGCGGGGGGGGTAAATCAAAACAAAAGAATAAGCGAAGTAAAAATATTATTATTGTTTAAATATTATATGAAAAGAAACGTTAAAACTTCTTCAAAAAATAGTTGTCCGGGTCTTTATATCGGGGGAGGGGGGTAGAAAAATTTTGGAAGATAGGTAGGATCGAAACCGAAGCCTTCAGGGGAAGTTTGAAAATAAAGTATGAACAAACGTGAAACATTAGCCGCTCGGTCAGCAAGAATAAATAGCTGAAATATATTTGAATTTATTTAAGTAGAACAGAATTGACAGGTGACAGGTGTAACGAGGTCAAATAGAAATAGCGGAATTAGATTTTACTGCGGGGCAGTTTTTCAATGAGGTCAAATTGAAGTAGCGACTGCGAGGCAGTTTTCTTGGGTTTGTTTACCTAACTTTGGCTGGTTTTGTTTCTCCAATATATTGGGGGAAACAGGCTCCTCAGAAAAAGGGATTGCAATTGTCTGATATCAGGAGAAACTCACCATTGATCAAAGCTGATTGCTAATGCCAGCTTCGAATTAGTTTCGCTTTTATACGAAAAAGCCGTATCAACACGCGGCGATCGAAAAAAATCTCGAAAATAGCGCGTAAAAGTCGGCCAAATTAAAGATAGACGCGACGACTGTTCTTAAGTTGTATATATTATCATTTAGAAAGTATATAAAAAGTTTTAAGACGGAGTGAGCCGACTGAGAACGGCACAAAAGCCTTAAACGGACATACAGAAAAAGTGCACACACTAACACACATTTTCGCTTATATATATATATATATATATATATATATATATATATATATATATATATATATGTATATATATATCTGAGTTTTAAGTTAGACATAATGGCAAATTTGTAGCAAATAATTTTGGTTTTGAGATTAATAGTGAATTAGTCTATCTATTATATCTATAAAAAGTGAAATTTTATGTGTGTGCACATTTCCCTAACAAACTACTCTAACGTTTTTTAGTCTACAGACTTCAGATTTGACATAATCGGTATTGAGATTTTGGAAAATCTATTTAATCGGTTTTCGGCCAGAAATCTTGATGGGAAGTTGTCAAAGTTCAACGATTTGTCATTTGAAAATTCTACTAAACTCCTCCGCAAATTTAAGCTCTAAACACTTGACATTTTAGATGTAGGTTACCTAGACATCAATACAGACCTTTTACTATATCTATCTCTTTCTCTTTCTCTCTCTCTCTCTCTCTGTCTCTCTCTCTATCTCTATCTCTCTCTCTCTCTCTCTCTCTCTCTCTCTCTCTCTCTATATATATATATATATATATATATATATATATATATATATATATATATATAAAGTTATTAACAGTACATAGAGCCCGGCCAAAGCCGAGCTGCACTGCTAGTATATATATATATATATATATATATATATATATATATATATATATATATATATATTTATATATATATATTTATATATATATATTTATATATATATATAAATATATAAGAGAGGATTAAATATTTCTTTATCTGGAGACTAGAAACTGCTCAAGATGTTAATAGAGCATAAATTATAAAGATAATCATAGAAAACTCGCATTCTCCTTAGTCTATCAATTTTTCGACGTACCTTCTCTTCTATTATATAGAAGGACCCAATTAAAAAGAACCCAAAAATGTAGTAGAGAGGAGGAACATCCTTTTATTGGTGAAATTATCTGTATTGCTATATGTTTAAGGTAATTGGTTATATGCCCGTGTGTGTGTATATAATAAACACCATGATGAAAAGAACAATGCCGATAGCCATTAGTCGCGTGCTCTCGTGTAATTAATGAATGCGTGCATGTAGGATTGACATGAAAGTCTAAATATAAAGAAAATGACCGAAAAATGGGCTGAAATTACTTAAATAAATAAGAAGTAAATGACTTAGAATAACTAATGGACTTAAGAAGTAATTGAATGACTTTAAAAATTACTTGAATGCTTAAAAATAACTGGAATCCTTCAAAAACAACTTGAATTATCTGGAGAATGACTTAATGGCTTTGAGACTGACTGGTTGTAAAGTGGGTGATCATTTTACATGAAATTTATACAGAAAAGTGATCCCCCCCACTTTATATCACAATAAGTACAGCATGGTCTTTGCGTGCAGTATCTGCCGGAACAGATACTACACTTTGGCCAAAAGGCCAAGAAAGATTAAAAAGCTAAGAACAGCATCCATTTAGAACAGACCTTTGATCTTAACCAAAAAGGCCAAGCACAAAACTGTTATGACCGACAGACCGACCGACCGACAGACCGACGGACACACGGACTGACTTATAGAGTTGCTTGCACGCGACTAAAAACATAGTTTTATTGTTTTAGTCTTCTCAGAATTTAATTAATCTACTCCGGATATACACGTGGATTACGAAATAAAACAGGAAAAGAATTTGATTCTTATGGATCTGGAAAAATGTCTCTGTGATAAAGTTTTGCAAGTATTCTGATGAAATCACATTCCATATTCATGTATATTATGGACAATCTTTTTTGCACGAAGTCATTTCATTATTTTCTATCCAGATCACCTTTTTTTTTTAAATTCAATTTTCACCCCAAACAAGGCACAGTGCCACTTTGAAGCAGGGGGCTACTATCAGGGACTTAATTAGCGGGGTCATTATGAAGAGAGATGAGTAGAAAGATGTTTGTCAACATTACACTTGAACTTCTGCATATCATTGCAGTTAGGAAAGCAGAACCCCGGAAGGGAGTTCCAAAGACCCGCAGTTCTGGGGAAGAAACTATTGGAGTAAAAGGCTTTCTTGCACCTAGGGATCTCTACTGTAAAGGGATGAGACTTAGTAGCTTGTCGGGTTTGTCGGGGGTAGTTACGTCGGGGAAGTACAAGTGTTTGCAGTTCGTCAGAGCATTCACCATTGAAGTATTTGTAGAACAGGCAGAAGGATGCAACATCTCGTCGATGGGACAGAGGCTGAAGCCTAGATGACAGTTCAGGACCTATCAGGTTGCGACTCTCTTTTGAACCCTGTCCAGGAGCGAGAGACAAGAAGCAGATGCACAAGTCCAGATGTGACAACAGTACTCCATACAGTGGCGAATGGTTGCCTTATAGAGGTATAGGATACTGTCAGGCGTAAGCAGTTTTCTAGCACGGTAGAGGGAGTCAACCCTCCTTGCAGCAGCCTTGGCAATGCTCTCAATGTATCTATTCCAGTTCATATTCCCTGTAAACGTTAGGCCGAGGAGTTTAAAAGAAATACTTTCAGGCAATGTGTTCTTGACCATTGCTATTGGTGGTAGAGAAGGTGTCTTGTAGTTATTGAAGGAAACAAGCTTAGTCTTAGCAGCATTGAATGTGACCAACCATTTTTGTCCCCATTCCACTACGGATTGGAGGTCATCCTCTAGTGTTTCTACCATTTCCTTGGATATGTGTTCATTTGTTTTCCCCTCATATCTGTTATAGAGAGTGGTGTCATCGGCAAATATACCCATCTCCGAAACAATTTTATCAGGGAGGTCGTTTATGAATATCAGGAATAATAGAGGTCCAAGGATAGACCCCTGAGGTACTCCCGCATTTATGATTGTGAAACGTGTTTCTGGTCGTATGTACTTTTATAAATGAAAAACAAAATATAAACCCTTTTATAATTAACTTACAATCTGACTATCCAAATGAATCAGTATTTATCATAACGTGTTTTTTAAAGCATGCTATATATCTAAGAAAATACAAGGGCAAATTTCAGGGAGTTAGTAAAATTCCATTTACAACGTATTTAACAATATTGTGTGTGTGTGTTTTTAACACAACTTTCTAATACTCGCTTTTTTTATTCGCATTCTTAAAAGGATTACACCATTTTTGTGGTTCGATATGCCGATGGATTTATATCTCGACAAATTTTAGCATCAAATTCATAAAAGCTTTAGGGCTTCCATATTTCAGTTATCGTTGCGAAAACATTTTTCTCATTTAGATTTTTTTCTTTCTTTCGATAAAAAAAATGCAGATAATTTTAGATTAGAATTGCGAATTCATATTTGAGTTTCGATTTGAAACCATGTTCAGAAAATCGTGTTTATTTGAAAGTGAGTATTAAATGTTTTTATAGTATTACCTTGCTTCCTATTTTCACAACGTTTTGTGCGATTTAACTTCCGATCATACACACACGTGCTAATTTCCTAATTCTCGTACTTTTATGGGATTCAGGACTACTCCATTTCAATGTATAGTGGACTAGCTACAGGAAACTTTATACTCAGAGGGCTTTCCTCAAAGTACTAGACTTTGCACTTCTCTCCTTATTTATCGATCTTCTGGCTATACTGACGTATAGAACTTTAAATGAAGTCCGAACAGACATCTTGCTGTTAAACTCTCTACCTAGTTTTCCTACTGAAATATGCCTTACATATCTGGATGTTTGAGATGAGAATTGATTATTCCTATTATTTTGATTCTTCAGACTACAGCTCTCATCTTCAGTGTTATTTGCACAACATTTCGGTAGATATAGCCCTCGGTCTTCTTTATGTGCACCTTGTCGATCTCATGAATCTTTCCGTTAAACTTGGGAATCATTTTTTTCGAATTCGGAATTTTCCCGGATATTAGAGAGGGACCCTTGTTTTAATCGTTTGTTTAGCCATGACGTAGTCGGAGTCTTACGCACGTCGGGATAGTATTCTGAGTGTCTCCCGCACTGGAGTTTGAACTTTCAACCATCGAAAGAGTGTTACTTACAATTGAAGTTTGAAGTGCATTGTCCACTATATCACGGGTCGTGGAATGACCAATACGTTGTGAAAATAATACCAAACATGAGCGCATAAGTCTATGAAATTCAAAGAATACGGACAGCGTGCCTTGTCTGTGTGAATAAGAATTTTAAAACATACAGTAATAAAACCAACACACGATGAGGTCAGTTTATCCATTTCCATTGACCATAGCACGAGTAAGCTTGTATAAATACCATCATTTGTCGGGTTCAGGAAAATGCGATGATAATCTTTCATGGCTTTCTGAAGCAGAAATCTAAAAAAGAAAGGTAAACTGGACAAGGACAATAATAACCGCGTTCGAACATACAGATCTTAAATCAATTTATTGCGGACTATTATCCCCATATGTTTAGCTGTTGATTCACCACTTTTCGGCCAACTATTCCTCTGGGCTTCGCCAGATGGTAACCGCGACGGAATAGGAAATCTGAATCTCCTAATTGCATCTTAAGCAATTACTGCCTTCCACAGTTGTCGTCTTAACCCGTTTGGCCAAGTAAGCCTTTGACAGGCTTCGGAGCACGTGGAACAGTGATTAGAGACGTTGAATCTCTATGCTTCCAGGTGAGCATTGTTTGAAGATAGCGGGTTCAATCCTACCTAAAGCCGGCCAGAGGCTTACTTGGTCAAAACGTCGTGAGACAACAACAACCATGGGAGGCTGTAATGTATGAGGATGCAGTAAGGAGATCCGGAGTTCCTATCCTGTCACAGTTACCACCTGAAGAAGGCCAGAGGAATATTGAAGCAACAACTAAGAAAGATGAGAATAATTGTCCGCAATAAATAAATTAATAATTAATACTCATCTCAATAATGAATTCCAATTATATAAATATTTATCGATCTTTATTCAGAACAGGATTCTGATCGATTCCATTTTAATATGCTCTCAAACATCTCCATAATATTCTGACTTAGTCGATTCCTCATTTGGTATTTCACGTCTAGAAGTAAAAAAACAAATTTCAAGGCTAGAAAATTAACTAATAAACAGCTTAGGGTGTTCCCTTATTCTTTAAAATTTCAAGTTTATTTTTCAGATTAGGATTTCATTGCTATTTCATTTCTGGAAACTCAATTATATAAACATTTAACGTCAATGGTTTGAATCCCATATAGAAAAGTTGATTAATTTGAATAAAATAAAATACGCATCAAGTGCGCTTGAAAGCCAAATCACAGCGTAATATTAGGAAAATAAACAAATTTTTTACTTGTTTGAAATTTATAACAGTAATATATTTCGAGGTTTCACTCCATCCTTGATTTAATATTAATAAAATAAAATACACACTTGATGCGTATCTTATTTTATTCAAATTAAATCAATGTTTCTCTATGGAACTCACACCCTGCCGTTATTCTCGCGTTGCCTACGCATAGTTCACATTTCAAAATACAACGGCTGATATACAACGCGCGGCTCTTTACAAACAGACGTTTCTTTCTCCAACATGGCAAAGAAGAAGAAAATAAAAAAGAAAAAAAAACAACAACTGAGGATGCAGTATATCTCCGAATATATATTTATGTTTTAAATTTCAAACAAGTAAAATATGTGTTTATTTTCCTACGAGTACGTTGTGATTTGGCTTTCAAGCGCATTTGATGCGTATTTTATTTATATAAACATTGTTTTGATTCATGCAAGGAATTATGTCTCGACATCAAAGCCAACCATGTCTAGACTTTTTTGAAATTACATCTTTTTTGTTGTCATCGTACGTTGCGTAGTTCTAGGAGGTTCACGCTCCAAGACTTTGCCCACTCTCTTTAAGAATGGATTTGTTAATTGCTAACTGCCGGAGACACCCCTACGGAGAAAGACGGCGGGGCTGTTCAGGCAGTTTTTGGCAGACTAGACTACATTTTCTTTTGGCTATTGGCTTTTAATTCCGCCATTTTTTATCGTTTTGTCACATCTTCCCGGGTTGGGAGGGATATAGATAGCATGCCAACTGACTTCACGCTAGCCGGGTTGAATCAACTTGCTCCGTAGGAGGAAGTCTCAAAGAAATTTTAAGCTCACAAACCGTCCCCGTTCGCGTGTAGATCTTGCTCAGGGGAGATAAAGACGTTAGTTTTTTTTTTCAGTTTTTGCAGGGAGGTGTCAAAGTCCTCCTATATAGAGTGGCCGGTATTCTCAAATGGTCACTCTTCTGGTACTGACCCAGATTAAGGTTGCTTAACTTTGGTGAGCTAAGGAGAAACGCTATGTCAACGGAATTATGTCCTACACAATACACTTCCTTTGGAGTGCTGGCTTTTTAAAAACATTTTCTTACCGTTGTGTCACATCTGCTCGCCGTGGGAGGGATAGAAGAAAAAAACAAAACAACAAAACAAGTGTTTCTTCAAACTGGATGTCGTTAATTGTCAATCTAATTCTGCATCATCTCACCAGTGAAAACAGTATTTTCTTCACAAATCGTATAAAATGAATGGCCGCATCTTCAGAGTATCCGTACACAATTGAATGGACGTATCTTACTAACATTCTTTCTTCTTTTAGTAATTATCCGCCATGTTTGCTGAGAGCAATGCAACTAAAACTATTCCAAATAAGACAGAATTTGTGATTATTTCAATAATTATTATTTGTCAGAATAATAGAAACCATATCGGCCGATTACATCTTCACTAATCGAATGGTTTCGAGTTCGAACCCTGAAGGCAGAATTTTTCACCGTCTATATAATGCGGCCAATTTCGTTTGGTTTTAATACATTAAGTTAAATAAAAACAGTAAAAATGTTGACAATAAAAATATCAAGACTTTAAACAGAACTTATTTAAAAGATGAAAATAATAATTGTGATATACAGTAAAACCCCGAGATACGTTGACCTTAGGATACGTTTTTTCAGGTTACGATGTGGAATACGATGTTTTTCCGGTCCCTGGTTACGGTATTTGCTCCGCCCGACGGTATTATTTATAATATTATTTGGTTATATACATGTTTATTATATACTGCATAGTATTTTGCTAATAATTTTAAAAGTTGTACCCCGATGTTCTACTGTATTGCTTATATTTATAAAAGCAACCAGTTTATATGTAATACTAGCAGAGAGGCCTGGCGTTGCCCGGTATTTAATTGCGATTAATGAATATTCCAACATTCTAATATTATTTTCATAGAAATCTGTAAAATCATAATTTTTTTTCACAATCAAATAAATGTATTACCTTCTGTAGTCGGGGCAGCATCTGGGTGCACCGGGAGGAAGCTCAACATTATTCCCCTCATTGACGTAATCCATAATACCTTGTAATCTACATTACGGTGTAAACTCCTTACTGTGGGTTTTATTAAATAACTTTTATATTATGGCTTTAATTGAATTTTGAAATGCAAAATTCAAGTGTCATACATCAATGGTGCTTTGTACAGAAGCATTAATTTTGAAGACGCATTAGTTTAATCAAAGCACCAATTGGTGATTTTATACACTAGCCATGCTGATTGTGCGGTGATAAATATAATTGTTATGTTCTTTAAGCGTGTTTTTCGATCATGGATTAGTAATACTCATCAGATACATAACCTATCAAAGAATACTCCCAGACACATATAATACATTTGTGAACATGTTTATCGAATTGTTTATTGACGGGATTGTACCGTATAATTGTTTGATGTTGGGGCTAATGACCTGTGTGGCATATTGTAGGTGTGGTAGCTAAACCGCTTTACGATTCTAGTTTTACAGAAACGGCGTGTATCATATCTCGACCACCTGCCTCTTTGTATGATGAATTATGATGGTACTTTTTTTTTATTAGAAACACTAGCATAGATAACTGGCGTTGCCTGGATGGATAAAGGTTGTGTACTAAGGATATGAGAAACCTCCAGAAAAAAAACAACGCCTTTTTTTTCAATCAAAATAGAAGCGAGTGCCCGTGTGACAGCCTCCCGTGTTCAGGTCAGTAACTGACCTCTAACCTTATCGGAAACTGTGGCTCGTGATCGTCTTTCTCCGGTAGGGCTTCACAAGATTCTCTGAGACTCTGTGTTGATTTCTGCTGAAAAGCAAAAGCAACGCTTTGAATGCGCACCGGAAAGGAAAAGACAAACACTCAGGGTTTCTAGCTACGAAAAGTTAATTTCACAAAAGTTACAAATTTTTACATATGTACATCGTCAGTTCACCAAAACATTTTAAGCCTCACAAAAATCTTATTCTTCGTCCACTGGATGGTGGTCAGGGTAAAGTGGGGTCTTGGCCCTTCTGGGAGCGTTTTTTTTTTCTCGAGAATTGGCTTCACTCTGACTCTTCCGACCCGAGTATGTGCCTTTATACTAAGGTCACAGGTTGGGGTCTCGCGATTTGCTAAACCAACCAAAATTCAACACACGAAAAGGGGAATCCCCGGCCATTTTTCGTTTGTGCAATTCAGCAAATCGTCCATAGTTTTCAAAACCTGGGACAAAAATTGAATTCTTTTTACACGACCTCAGAGGTCTAATCCTGTCATTAAGAGAGCCATAGTCTGAACAGGTGTTCTCCAGGCCAACAAGCACAAATCTCGTTTCTACATTATTCTGAGGTTTCCTGTTATTGATTTTTTTTAAACAACAAAATTTATGTCTGTTTTCTTTTTAAGTACACTGCTCACCCCTTTTGATAGGTCACCTGTCGCTGTCCGGGATTCAATTAACGTTCAGCAGAAATCTCAGCATATTTACCCGCCTCCCTCAGGATTTAGGGGCTCTCAACCTGTCCAAAGGGGAGCAACATCGCTCCCTAAATACTGTGGCGTCACACACGCGCGGGCGGAAAAAATAGCTGTATAGGCAGGCTCGAACATGTAACGCGAAAGAGAAAAAGAAGGGGAAAAAAGCTAACGTGCCAGCCGTCACGGTCACAATGACTTATGACGTCACAACGGGTAAAAATATTTTTATCAAGATACATTGAGATTGCTAGGCGAATGACTTAGTCGACGTAAATTTGACTCCGTGCAAAATAAACGGTCCAGATAACTAGCACAGAAAAATTTTATTGGCAATTTTTATATATTTTTTTATCCGAGAGATGTATTTTTCTAACAATCCCCCCCCCCACTAAAAATCCAAGAATGGTAAAATCCAAACACGGTCGAATTAAAAACTTCCAATCCAACAGGTAAGTTTGGAACTTACCTGTTGGGTTGGAAGTTTTTAATTCGACCGTGTTTGGATTTTACAATTCTTGGATTTTTTACCCTTCACCGGAGTATACATTCATGTGAAATCTTTTTATCATTTTTTCTTTTACTTCCTATTCCCCTCACTTCACCCTTTTTTTAACCAAGTAAGATCTGTGACTTACTTGTGGTTTCATTAAATATTTTTACATGCAAAATCCTATCCCGCTTTTTGCTAATTCCTGCCCTCTAATTAGAAGGAGAGTATTTCATCGAAACTCCGCGGATTTAGGACTATCCACTTATCTTGTGATTCCTTTTTACAATTAAATATGTTTTTAACTCTTTTTCAAGATGCTTTTAACATGTTTTATTAATCATTTGTTCATATTATAAGCTCTATTTCCTTTTCGGTTTTATTGAGCTTTTACATCTGGTTGAGATTACTTTACTTGTAAATATTAACTCTTTAATATTTATAATATATTTTAAGTTCACCATTTTGATTACCTTGGTTAACTTATTGTAATTATTTTTTTATTTTCTCTCTCTCTCTCTCTCTCTCTCTATATATATATATATATATATATATATATATATATATATATATATATATATATGTGTGTGTGTATATATATATATATATATATATATTTATATATATATATAACCTGAATAAAATCTGATCTTAGGGATATATCTATTACCACGCGATTATAGAAGAATTTGATACTAATGACACTGTATTTCGAAAACTACCTGTAAATATACTCAATGTAATAAATATTTTTCTTGGCTTTAATATTGAGCAAAAATCAGAGAAAAAGTTTGAACGCGTCTTATCAAAGGACCTAGGGTTGACTTTATACGCTAGGCTCTTTTGCTCATGCGGTGATAACAGTTTCCAAGGCATTTCTGATGTTAGATTATATAAAAGTGTTAACTTTGGTAAATGAAGACTTCTTTTTTATCGGACTTTTTCGATGATTGAAGTTCGATATTTATCAAATGCATCTGCTAAAAAAATATACATAAGATTAATTCACAGCACATCATGTACCTCTGTACGAAATTTAAAATAAATCAGCCCAACCGTCTCCAAGTCCATAATGAACGAACTCGCACACCCAATGTTCCATTTATATAATAAATAGATAGACAGACAGATAGATAGACAGTAGATAGATATGTGCTATAAAATATAGTATTTGAGAACTGTTTATTTTGTATAAATTAGAAACTTGTGATCCGTTCGCTACAAAGAAATAAAAAGTGTAGTTTGACATTTATTTTTACTTTACTAAATTTGAATTTCGTATGAGTGTGTAATTTCAGTTTTAAATTTGAATAAAACGTCTAAATGTAAAAAAAAATAACATAAAACATTGCATAAATATCATTCTTTTACCAAAATAATTGTTTCTATTAGTAATCTAGAAATGTTTTTACACCATTGAATATTAATTCAAAACGAATTATTCTTGCTCAAAACCATATCTTTTAACTACATTTAAATAAACATTAGAATTGCCGTGGTTTAATGCAAATATTTAGTAGCGCATATTTTTCCTAAGAAATCAGATATCCTTTTCTAATTTTCTACAAAAATGGCAAAACTAGGTAAAGATAAGTACTGACCTACCAATAAGGGGTCGAGTAAAAATAGTCATTAAGAAAAGCATTTTAATTTTATTGATTGTGCGACTAACATTTTTTTTTTTACATTAGAATCAACCGGGAATCTAAGCGGATATGGTAAAAATAGCGGACAGTGTATAAAAATGTCTGACATACGGCGCATGCGTAACAGAGTGTTGTTTCTTTGTTTTCATTTTCTATTTCTGTTTTACATATTGTTTGAGTTGGAGACGAGGCCAGTTGTCCAACATTTAATGATGGTGTCGAATCTGTCACTTCAAGGTATGATTTACCGGTGCTTCAGACATGTTGACAAGGTCTGCGGAATCCAAAGGAAAAACGGTAGAACAAATGGCGTAAAATCTTATTCATACTGAGTTGATAATATCGTTTGTTTAGCTTATTTTATTATTTTTCTGTCTTAATTTTTTTTTGTTTATCATTTTTCTTGGCTTATTTCATTTCATTGACACTATTTTTCTTTTATCCTTTCTAGGAAATGTTTGCAATACCGATGTCATAATTTCGAGATTTTATTCTGCGAGTGTAAAGGAGCATACACAACACTAAACGCTGCAGTTTCATAGATCATCCAATAACAATTTAATATATCAATGCAAGTCGTCTGGGTGGTTGTGTGTGTATATATTTGTATGTATGTAAAAAATTTTTAGCAGCCGGATCGCACCGGGTTGAAACTGGTACCATCTGAAAGAACAATCCCCCGGATGCATAATATGTGACAATTAGAAAAAAGAATATATCAATTACGTGGAAGTTAAGTCGACCACTTTTTAAAAAGGAGGTTTATTTTTCGCACCGTTGTCTTCGCAAGTCACGTACGCGTATTAAACTAACACTATGTTTAAAAATATTATTTTCAACGACATGTGGTCAAAAGTAGTCGTGGTCCTGTGCGCAAAAGTGTTTGTTAGTAACTTTTTTCCGTTCTGTCGCGTTTCATATTGAGCCTGCATACGGCGGTTTTGGTTTTTGCTGTTTGCTGGGGACTCGCTGCTATTTTTATTGAAAGAAAAGTTGTTTTTATTTATTTTTTATTTTTAGTGGGGGCAGCGCACCGACAAAAAAAAAATCCTCAATATATAGAGAATAAGTTCCCTTCTGATATTTTCTGCCGAAGAATCTGGTGGGGATGTTTTCAGGTACTTCTTTTTTCCAGGCGATTCCTTTATTTTTTGAAATTGTTATGGGAGTATTGAGGAAAGTGCTCAATATACTTAGTAAAGCAGCTGTGACAAGCCGAACTTCATGTCCACCTGGGCTACGCTGAGTATCCATGCTAGTAATAATACAAATACAGCCAACTTCATCCTAAATACAGCGCCTGGTATTGTTATATATATGAATTGATATGATCGTCTTGGTTGTATAAACGGACAGTTATTTCGTTTTAAAATGAATACGAGACACTTTATTGTTCATAATACAGATTTTCTATTTGCAATTTAAACTTTAAAAGTAACAGTGATAACTGTCATCGTTGCCGTAGAGGTTAGGGACTAGGGTGGGTCGCCGAACTCTGCGCCAATATCTTATTTTCGCTTTTATGTCTCTTCTTTGCTTTCTCTCTGTTCTTTTTATTTATATCCCTTTAACCTGTTGACCTTTTTCTCGCCAGCTTGTTTTATTGTTTTGCAACTTTCTGGGTCATAGTTCCTGTTAATTGACCTGTTAACCTTATTTCCGGTAACTTTTATTTATTGTATTCTTTACTGCTTTTGATCTGACCTACTAAACATCGGTTAGCTTTCATGGCCGATTGACGTCGTGGATATAGATCATTTTAAATCCTGGGATTTCCCATTGTGTTCCTGTGTTTGCTCGGATACGCTCCATAAGACTATTATACGTCACCTTTCCTGAGTTTTAATTATTCTGTTCTTTTATCGGCCGGGCACCTCTCCCTAACAGTATCCTCAAATGATCATCCCTCTGGTCAACCTCAACGTTGCTTAGGTTTAGTAACCTAATTACAATAATTATGCAATAGTCACCTTGACACACCGGTTGAGGAGGAAGACACATCAACAATTAAATAAAAATGTATTAACAAAAATACATAAAATACATAATCGAGCAATACCTTTGCTTAGTGCTGGATTAGTAGTGACGACCATACTCTGCGATTATCTGGCTCTGACTCTTTTTGTAAACCGGTTCTTTCAAAGAAAGAAAACAAAACACACACAGTCACACATACAGACACACACACACACTTATATTTATATATGGGATATTGATTGATCCATCAAAATATAAGCGTATAAAAATATGTATATAATAAAAATATATAAATAAATATCAAAAGAAAATATGAAAAGCAAATAAGCATGAGTTACCCCCCTTTACCTAAAACAAAAGAAAGACAAAAGTTTAAAGAATAAATAAGATAGATTAATTCTCTCCTTCGGACCAGCCAAGAATAAGCGACTAGGACCGGAAGCCATGCCAATTAGGAACAGAATAGTACAACATTAATTTAAACATACATTTACTAAAAATACAATTAATAAAAAATAAAAATTGATATTAAAATAAAATATATAAAAATAGAGATAGGCTTTAGTTAAATAAACATGAATATCATTATAAACAATATATGCGGTCCTGCATTTTCCTAAAAAAGAAAACAACACGGCTGACGAGAGCCTAACATTATTTACCATTAACTGGTCCTCATTATGTTAGGCTTGAAACCGACAGTACCAATGTTTTTTTCTGACCTTCTGTACAATTTTAAATAAATAAATATGAAGCTGTTATATTGAAAACATTTTCTTTGTACTCGAGTACTTTGTTGGAATTCTTTCCCATAAAACAAACACACACATATATATACATATATATACATATATATATATAGTGCATCGTTATAAGCAATCCTTTTCTTCTAAACGATGCATAATAGTTCTGAGAATTCGCAGCCATGCTTTGATAAATCATTGGTTTTAATCCGCATTTTTTTCCAGCAGAACTCAATCAAATGTCAAGCTGACCGTCAGCAATTCAAATATATATTTATCAATCAGCACTATTACTTAATAATTATACAATGGCAGAAGCATTTAAAATCCTACATTGTTATCGTTTGGTTTAAATATTGATAATGATTCTCAATATTGAAATAAGATATTTAAGTGTCTTTTTATGTTAAACAACAATTGCTTATTTTTTTCTTCCATAAAAATTACAATAAAAAAAAACTGAATAAAATAGTAAATCTCATGTTGCCCCCCTATTTTAAATTGTAATGGAATATGTATAAGCTTACAAACAATACGTCGTGTCTTCAATAAGTTTCCAGACATTTTGTACTGGCATTTTAAATTGTCGTACACTCTTGAAAAGTCGCTACGTTATTGCTATACATCTTATGAGATGACTGAATCATTATTCTGATTTCAGGTTAAAATGAACAGCTACAGAAGGAATTGGAATGCATCCTACTAAAGCTGGTGAATTTTAAAAATGCAATCTGCACGTGAGGACACTTTAGAAAAACGATATGCAATAAATTTTTGTTTTAAACTTAAAAGAATGTCACAAAAATATATGGAATACTTCAGACAGGTTTTGGACCATCTTGACGAAAACACTCATCGATTTTAGTTACATTCGAGGAAGGAATGACGTCTGTGGAGGATGATGAGATGTTTGAAAAGCAATGACGTCAGAACACCAGATTTGATTGACTAAATAAAGAATTCCATAGATAAGACGGCAATGTGTTTATAGAGACAATAAGTGAACATTTTGATGTCAGCGTGGGAACTGTTACACAATTATTCGCGAAGAACTGAATATGTGGGAGCTATGTGCCAATACACCAGTCCTCAACTGCATCCTTGCCACGGACTATTTTATCAAGATGGACTAGAGACAATTCCTCATACTCCCTATAGTCGAGATTTGCATTTTGGTTATTCCCTAAGCGCAATGAAAACCTTACAGGTTATCGTTATGAAACAATTGACTGCTGTACTGTGCTGTGCTCTGGCTGTGACAGGCATTATTCGGACGCGCACACAACTCCCATTGGAGCTTTACGGAAGTTGTTGGAAGGTTACAAGTGAATTGTAACCGGAGGAGATTAACCCGAAGAGAACTACAGTTGCCTGAGTGTCCTACTAATAAAAGTCCCCATTCAAAAAACAAAGTCTGGAAATTATTGAAGGCACGTTGTAGATATTATGGTTTACTTAACTTACCGTAAAATTAAATATAATTCAAATATATTAAAAAATATCTATATATACATATTTTAATATATTTGGGAAGTTTTATTGTAAGAATTCAACTAGTTTTAAAATAAATACGAGATCTTTTTTTTAGATGGAGTCCACCACTTATCAAGGCCCGGAGACCACTCAGGGATAAGGGTTATACTTCTGCGATGAATTGGTATATTTCCTTTTTTTTTTTTAGTTCACATATTTGATGCGCGAGGTTCCTGAGAAAAAAAGAGAACATTGCTTTTTCCTCCGTTGAAATCTATCAATTTCGCTCTCATCTTTGACTATTTTTTAAACATTTACGGTGGAAAGATAAAAATGTCGCCCCCCCCCAAAAAAAAAAACCCAAAAAACACTACAGTTTTATTTGTAAAGTTTTATTGAAAAAAATAAATCGATGCAAACTTGACGATGTTTTAGAGCTGACATCTATTACAAATTTAGTCGCTTTTAGCCCCAATCGCCGCCTCGATACGGGTCCGGGACTGGGAGCATATCTTTTCTACAAGCGCCGGCGGAAACTCGGCGAATACTCAGAGGATGGCGGTGGCTAGGCTGACTTTTGTGTTGATGGATGTCATGTCGGTGTTGTTCCCGACGTATGATAAAAACGAAGTAGTTCAGAGGGTTCAAGTCGTGGGAGACGGGGACTAGTATGATAAGGGTACAAATGCGTAGCACTCCTTCTGAAGCAAAGCCTGAGTCTCTTTAGAATTGTGGGCCGGCGCTGAATCTAACTGCCATACTCAGTATCTGCCAACGGCCACCTGATTACACCGGGGGATCACAACACTGATCAGAACATTTAGGAACACTTGTGGTTGACTTTCAAACCGACTTCAAAGATGTTAGGTAGAATGATGTGTCCCTCACTTAAAACCACACCAAAGACCATAACCGTCGTTTGAAACTTTGTTTTCTTTACGCCCCTGTTATTCGTGGAAATTTAGCGATGAATTTTTATGGTGTCGACAATCGTCCTGTTTCATAACTTGAATCAGTAGAGAGCATGTATTGTACAGCCGCGCATCTCTTATCTCGCTCGTTAAACATCGAGTCACTTTCGGACAGGATAAAAGGCTCCTATCACCATCGGGATTAATACACTACTAGCCAACTAGTAAATATCTATAAGACAAAACAAAAACGGTTTTATTCAAGCGGCAATTGAATCACGTCCTTTTTTTCGTTTCATTCTGCAGAATGATATTTTAGCCTCCTACATCAAGAGGATTCATGGGTTGTCTGGAGCGACTTTCATAAAAAAAAAACAGCTCAATATTTAAAAAAGTATATAAAACTTCACAGCCATATGGAGATCAAATCTTTTTTAAAAAGTGGCGTACAATGCTAGCGTACGTACAAACACGAACGTGTACTCTAAACTAACGCTTGTATCTTTTTCTCCATCAACAAAACTAATTAAATTATGTTATCGCGTCAAAACAATATTAATAGAACATTATTTCTGTTTCTTATGATTACGCAATTTATAAGACATGCTTTATTGTTTGATTGATTCGAGTTCGACCAGATTGTATGGTTAAATCGATATCTGGTAAGTTGTTACATTATCTGTGTGAAATTAATACAAACATCCACATAACTAAAATAATCAAAACTAAAATAATCAAAACTAAAATAATCAAAGCTAAAATAATCAAAACTAAAATAATCAAAGCTAAAATAATCAAAACTAAAATAATAAAAACTAAAATAATCAAAGCTAAAATAATCAAAACTAAAATGATCAAAACTAAAATGATATATACTAACAATCGATTTTAGGCGTACAAACCGGACATTTCTGTCCACAAAAATATATTAATATAAGTAAAATATAAATAAAATATAAGTAAAATAAAAAAGCTTACGTCTGCAGGTTTTAATTTCGTTTATTAAATATTTTTTTTCAAATGGGTAAATGAAGCAGACATGTGAGTCATAGAAAAGACAGTGATGCCAATCAAGCAGAACCTGTGGACATTCCACGGTTATTGAATTTTTTTAGAAAACAGTATAAATAAAATTAATAAAAAATTAAATAAAACAAATATCGACAAATTTAAAACAGTGTTTTAGCACATTCTCTTTTAACTTTTTTAAAGCTAAAATAAATGATTTAAAAAAAATATGTTTTTCAAATGAAATAGTTAAAGCTAAAATAAATGATTTTAAAAAAAGATTTTTTTCAAATGAAATATCAATACACTACAAATTATTTTGTTTTGTTTTCTTTTCTGGATATTTTTATATAGAGGAAGATGTCCATTAATTAAAAATAAAACATAATTTTAAAAAAGTTACAGGATTTTTCAGTATTTTTCTAAAAAATTTTAAAAGAAACTATAATTTAAAAAAAATCAGGCTTTTCTCAACAGAATTTTTTAAATAAAATAAAATAGTCAATTTTAAATAGTAAGCCTACAACCATGTTTTAATGATTGTGGACTAGTAAGGAGCGACTCTAAAAATTGAATTCGTTTCTTATTAAAGTTTGTGATTATGATAATTTTTTTCTTGATATTGGACATACGGACAAGTAAATTACTGTTTATATTGAAACAGAGCACATCTGCTCATTTTAATAACTCTAATGAAATTATTTTTCGAATCTTATCATTTTACAAAAGTTATTTATACAAAATGGGCGTTTATGCACATTTGTCTCAGCTTTTCAGCTTACTACAATATGGTTGTCTTCAAAGCCCATCAAGTAAACAAGTTCTTGATGAGCCGTTCCACTTGTTAACAAATTTACTGAATTTCCATTACTAACGATTACTATATTGTCCAATTTCTACTTCAATCTTCATCTTCGAGTGGCCTCTTGGCCTTGATAAGTGGTGATGCCTATGTAAAAAAAAACACATGGAGTTGTGCATCCACCATTTATTTCTTCCTCTTGAATAGGCTTAATCTAGATCTTCAATCTAAAAAAAATTAACTTTGCCAACTAAGCTCCAATCCCTGTCCCATCGCCGCAATATTGTATCTCTGTGTGTGCTTTACAAGTATTTTAAAGAAAGGTTCACTGAATACGCCGTTTCACTCGTGCTCCCTAGACGAACATATCCACGGCAAACCTTCTTAGAAAAAAAAAATCACACACCTTCACCGTTGAGGTCTCTAAATGTCAAAAAGCTTTCCACCTTAATAGTTTCTTTCCTAGCACAGCTAGATTTTGGAATTCCCTACCTGCTACATGCTTCCTTAAATCGACTGACATACAGAAGATTAAATGTAACGTAAACTAACATCTTGTTAATCTTTCCTATACATGGTCCCAAATAGTATACCCTAACATTCATGTAGCGATTTGCCTTGTTGGGGGGAACGCCAGTAAAAAAAAAAAAATGATTTCTATATATAATATTCTCCCCCCACTCTCATTTGCCTATTATATTATATAATTTTCTTAATAATAAGCTATGTGCTATTAATATTTATTAGTAGTAGAGTTGGTTTATTTCTTTAATTACGAAATTATATTTAAAGTTAATTAACTTGACATTTTTTAAAATTTAATTTATATAGAATTTGGTTTATTTTTAGGTATTCTTAGCCAACATCAGTTGCATTTAAACACGGAAGTAAGCTTTACTTATTTAATTGTGATAATGATTTCACCTTTCAGCTATGAGAGTTATTTTCAATTTGATTTTCATAGATAACGAAAGACATGTTTTATACTTCCATAAATGTTACATGTGGCTCACATTCAGCAATATCGGAACATGATGTTAGATGTATCTGAAATAGTATCTAACTACATACTCGGCTGGGAAATAAGTTTCAACCTGGTAACGCTGGATATATACAGCCAGAATATAAATACATACATACATAAATACATACATACATACATACATACATACATACATACATACATGCATATTCAAACAAATATTATTAAATGTAACGGAGACACTTTGCTTTATGATTCTTTTTTTAATTTTTCGATTCTCCGTTTAATTTTTTTTTTATATCAAAATCAAAAATATTAATAAAAGTTCCATAATTGTTGCTGTCTCGAGCGCTTTCGATTCGTCCACGAATCATCATCTGGTGTTGAAGTAAAAGGGTGAAAGGCGCAAAAAAGGAGAATTAAAAGTGAAAACTAAAATTTACAATAATCAGCGTAAAACATGTAGAGTCGATGAAAAGTCGATTAAAAATAAAATCGATTAAAAATTCGAGTATTAAAATCAGCAAGTTCATGGACACTTTTAACGAAGTCCGTCCAATACGAACTACGCAAGACATTTTAGAACGTTACTGCTTTTTCTCGAATGCAATATCATTTGTAGTGGGTTGAAGGGTTCTAATATAAGATGCTTCAAGAATGTTTAATTTTTTAATATTATTTTCATGTTGTATAATTTTTATGTTGTCAACAAGGGCCTTTCTAAGGTTGGAGGTGGGCAGGCATGTTCTTTAATCATGTTTATATATAGCACTAGTATATTTTTAGATTATATATATATATATATATATATACATACATACATACATTTTCGCTTTTATATATATATAGACTAGCGGGGATACCGGGCGTTTCCCGTGTGTTTGGAGGTGGGTGTTGGTGGGAGGGGTAGATTAAAACAACCCTGTTAAAAATAAACGTTGGTCGGTTGTTTGGAGGTGTAAAATAAAAAAAAATAGTTTTAATATAAAGGCAGACTTAAACTCCGAACGTTTGACGCGGGGGTGGAAAGGAAAGGAAATGGAAGGAAAAAAAAAAACACTGCGATCTAACCATCTCCACCACGGGAACAGATGAATTGATAAGTGTGTTAAGTTGACGTTTATAAACCGAAATTAGCAGGTGCGACAACGTCAACGTCAGTTTCTGTTTTGCCCGCTACGCGGCGATCAAACAATAAAAAAAACACAAAAAACTAACGTAAGACAAACGAACGATG
Organism: Euprymna scolopes; assembly: GCF_053919585.1. Taxonomy (NCBI): domain Eukaryota; kingdom Metazoa; phylum Mollusca; class Cephalopoda; order Sepiida; family Sepiolidae; genus Euprymna; species Euprymna scolopes. The sequence continues at coordinate 39,906,225 of NC_136507.1, read as the reverse complement.
AAAACAGAAAAACGAACACGTGAAAAATGGCTTAAATAAGCCTGTTTCGATATTAAAATTTAAAAAAATCGGTGGGTACCCGGGTGTTTTTGGGTGTCGCTAAGAATAAGCGAAGTTTAAAAAACAATGTAGAAAAACGAATGTTACGTGGAAAATGGCTTAAATAACACTGGTTCAATATTTAAATTAAAAAAATCGAAAAAAAAAACAAAACATCTAACACCACGATTCGAACCCAAAACATTTAGATAATGAACCAACTGAGCTAACGCAACATACATGAAATTTTATCGGAATTTCAACTATTTAAAGTAAATCAGGTCACGACGTCATCTGACGCATGCATAGAACCGGACATTGTCACAAAAGGACCCTTTTTGTTGACCCCTCTTGTCGAAAATTGTCGATTTCAGGGTGAAAAAGTTAAAGTTTTCGGCCTATTTTTCTATATATTTCGAGCAGAGGATGGAGCTTCGATGTGATACCGAGTTTGTGAATTTTCGTCGCGTCTGTCGAAAGTTTTTAGCAGACATCCAAACATACACACATACATACATACATTTTCGCTTTTATATATATAGATAAGACTACACTTTAAACAGAAGTGACTTTTCCAAGTAATTCATCGTCAAGCTCAATTGATTTATTTTCTTTTTTTTTGCCAAATGTGAAAATGCGGTCAAATTATCTCTCGTAATATATAATAATCAGCAGAGGATTGATTCTATAGTAATACAGATGTAATTTGCATAAATTAAAATATCATGTTTAAGCGTATTGTATGTGTACGTATATATTATGCTGTATAAATAAAAATGATTGCATCAGGGATAACGAAAGACATTTTCTATTATATTCTGTTGAAGGCATTTACTTCATTACCACAATCGTCTTAATTTCTTTAGTTTTGCAAATTTTTAATTTAATTTATGTGGTGTTATTAGATTAGTCGAAATCCAAGGATTAAAGGTGAATTTAGGAACATAAATTCGAAAAGTGAAAGCGCGAACAAAGACGGAATTCAATAATAAAACGAATTACATTACGGCAACAAATGTCAATTATTCCTAAACTACGTCCATTTTGTTCTGCGTGTTGAGCAATGAAATTGCTATTTTAAACTTATGCGTGATTGACCAGCTAAAGCGTTATCTCAAATTGATATGTGCCAACCAGCGAAAATGCTATAGGAACTAGTTTTTCTGTGGCTGATTAGCGGGCAGTGGTTTGCCTTCTCCCACCAACTACGACAGGGATACCGGAAGTTAAAATGTCCACTCAGGGGCTGAGAACGTTAGCTGGGCACTCGCCTCCACCACACTATGGTACCTTCGCACCGCACTCAGATCCAGTGAATCCATATCCTTATAGTTAATGTCTGCAGATGAGCTAAACGTGTTTTTTTTTTCTAAAAGTAAGCCCAGCACATGCAAAAACACCTTTTCGCAGTCAAGAGAGATAGGGTAGGATTAAGGTTAATGTTAGGGTTATAGTAACGCTGGACCTACGAAAAAGGCTATTTGGTAAGTCCTTATTTTTCCCTGTAGTCCTCGTATTCCATGAGCGATGTTTCTTACAAAGGGGAAAGTCTTGCTGTTTACTGGATCAGAATTTATTCCACCTATAGTTGACAAGTTTTTCGCCTTGCAGTAGTTGTAGTTTTAGCTCCTTAGATCAAGTGGCTTTGTGTCTTGTCTTGAACGATTTCCATACAAAAATGCCATTTAAGTTGAAAAAATATCAGGCAAAGCGGTTATCGACGGACGTAACTCTGCATTTAAATGCGAAGACACTTCAAATACGAAAGAATTAAATTACAACAATAACAACATCAACAACAACAAATTGAAGAATTAAATTTTCTTATTTAAAGACTCATTCGGTAATCGATAATTTATTTTTGGTTTTGATTTTCTTTTTTTTAGTCTTAAAAAGTTAATTGTTTTACCTTTCATTTATTGCTATAGTGTTGTTGTTATTTGCCTCAACGATTGAAGAACTACAGTGAAACGAATTACCTTAAAACATTTGTGATTCTGCGCGAAAGCTGTATTGTTAAAACGTAGGGCGAAAGGATTATAAACTACCCGTTTCATTTCATAATTTATTTTCGCCTTAACATATGTAAGCCGGAACAGTAGTGGAAATGGGCGTGCCAACAGTTTCAAATTCAGACATGGTTACCATGTTAAAATATTCCCCCTCCAACTCTATTATATTTTCACATCTTTCTCTGCACGCTTCTTATAGATCTTATGGAATGCCCGTTAGGTCATTATTGAAGATCCAATAAATTATCCCATGAAGCAGCAACTTTATGGCAACCTACCTGCCATATCTAATACCATCAAGAAGAGACGCCTACGATTTGCCGGTCACTGTCTGAGGAGCTACTGTGAATTTGTGAGTGATGTACTGCTATGGATACCACGGCAGGGACCCACAAGCAAAGGACGACCTAGATCCACGCACATCCAGCAGATAGCACAAGGCGCCAACTGTGAACCTGAACATTTGAGGCAGATGATGGAAGAGTCACATTGGTCTGGGCAAGGAGCCTGCCCTAATGATGATGATGATGATGATGATGATGATGATGATGATGATTATGATGATGCCTTATATATATACAGGGATCGGGAAAATGATCCCAAGATAGATCAGATTGTTGAATATTTGGTTCCAGGACAGCACCTGTTGACCCGAGTGAACGAGGAGACAAAAATGGCGCTGCTGTATGCTACAATGCATTGACATAGGATAGTTCGATTGAAAAAAAATGTATTAAAACGGGAAGATAAATAGGCTAGTAAAACAGTAATAATTACATTTTACATCTATATATAAATGTGTGTATCTGTGTTTGTATGTCTACCAAAAACTTTTCTCAGCATTATCGCACCAGGTTCAGACCGGTACCACCTGAAAGAGTAATGTCTTGATCAAATTGTGGGAATTAGAAAAAACAATCAATTATTTCTCATAGAAATAGGCGTTTGCAATGAGGGAGGGTAGCAAAAGTCGTTCCTGCATAACGATTTAATCAAGCACGCATGCGTAAATGACATTCTGTTTTGAATTGGTTTGAATAGAAAAAAAACGACGCTACTTCGGTTACTTCATAGTGGAGCAGTGTTTGTCGAGGTCGCATCGTAAACTTCAGGTTTCGCGTCCACATAGCGAGCATTTTTTTTTCTGAATTTTAAAAATATTTTAACATTCAACAAGTTATTTATCCTGTTATTTTTAGTTCGCTTTTTCTTTATTTTCTTTTATTTTTCCATCACGCCTATTTTATGTAACGGACTATTTTTCCATCGCGCCTATGTTATGTAACGGACTATTTTTTCCGGTTAATAAGAAACAGTTTCATTATTTAAACAGGATTATTTATATAACTTTTTCCGTTCCTTTTATTTCTTCTTTTATTTTCCCGTTGAGTAGTCATTTTCTTACGACTGGTTCTTCCTCAATATCCTTACTGCGCCATCTCTCCACACCTGGGAAACGCCGGGCACACCCGCTAGTATTTAATAAAACATATAAATGTTGCGATGTCAGTTAAAACTGTTTAGTAAAAAAAATGTTTACATTTATTTATTTATTTGCGGACTATTATCCTCATCTTGTAATTTTTATTTCACAACTTTTCGGCCAATTATCTCCCTAGCGTTCGTCAGGTGGTAAACAGCGACGTGATAGGAATACAGAGTATCTTAACGGTATCATCAGTAATTACTGCTTTCTATACTTGGGTCCATAAAGTTTTGAATAAAGGCTATATGGAATCATATGGGTCTGAATGAAGATTTGGTCGTTATGAGTTTCTACAAAGAAAAAGTATTAAATATAATGATACATCAAAACTTAGGAAGAACGTATGTTTCCCTTTTGTCTGGTGTGCCTTACAGAAATGATCTTAGTCGCTCTCCATAAAAAAATACACCTCGTTATATCTGTATCCTGTTTATTAACTGTGTATTTTAAATGTGTATATACCATTTATTACAAGTGGATAAATGTGTATGCATCATATGACCACGTCATTTTATCAGCTTCAAAGTAACTGCAACATAGGAATATTTTATAGGACGATGCATGACATTTTACCGAAAATTTGGGAACGATGAACAGTCATGAGATAAAGAGAATGTTATATGTACTAATGGATTGTCACATACGAGGGGCTTTCAATAACTTTCAAGATATTTTTGTACGAGCATTTAAATTTGTTGTAGACTGTTGCAAATTTGTGGTTATATATGTTATGAGATGACCGATTATTTTTTCATGAGTTCACATTCAAATGAGCAACTACAGCATTAATTGGAATACACACCACTAAAGCTTTATTTTCACAGCTGATGAATTTCTAAAATGCAATATGCATGTAAGGACATTTTAGAAGAACGCTATACAATAATATATTTTTTTAAACTTGAAAAACTGCCTCAGAAATGTAAGGAATGCTCCAGACTGCTTTTGGACCGCGTTTCATGAATCAAGCATCAGTTTTTTAATAGCAGACACAATTCAAGGAATGAAAGGAGTCTGAGGGGAATCAGCAAGTCAGAACACCAAATTAAATTGGCCAAATAAAGACACTCATGGATAAGGACCGTCGTGTGTCTATAGACACATTAAGTGCAGAGTGACGTAAGTGTAAGAAATTATCAGTATACAGTTCTCTCTTTGTCATAGATATTTAGTCAGAATTTGTATAAAAACAGTTACTCACCATCTCTGTAGTCCAGATTTTGTTCCCTGTGAAACTTGATTATTACCATAGAGGGGACCATAATGACACGACTGAGAAGAGGAAAGAGGCTATGAATATTGTCATTGACGCTCACACAAAGGGCTTCCATGGGGGTATCCAGAGGTTGTTGTAACTATACAATAAATATATTGCAGCCGGAGGAGATTACTTACTAGAATTTTCTGTGTTTTTCAATAAAACTCCTATACGAAAAAGTCTGGGAACGTATTGAAGACACATCGTGTATATATATATATATATATATATATATATATATATATATATATATATATACTTATAGCTAGACTACACACACACACACACACATATATATATATATATATATATATATATATATATATATATATATACGGCTATATATCTGTCTGCCTGTCTGTCTCCATATTTGAAAACTCTATCTCCTCCAGAACTAAAAGTCGCACATTGGCGCTAAGAGCCTCAAAGGATTATATTTTCTACGGACCGGCTTTTTATTGGTTCTTAGCCGATTAAAACTGTTTGTAAGGTTTAAATAATGAGTCAAAATAAAAAAAAACATCGCTAAACATTCTATGCATTCATCTGTTTATTTTTAACTTTTAATTGTTACTCACTTAATATAGTTGTCACGTTGGTTCCTCGGTAACGTCACCAGTTTTGAAAGTTTTGGTTTCGATTCTATCTGATGGCATCTAAATAATTTTACTTTTAAAATCACGACTCTATAATAATATATAAGAGATCTGGGAAAAATAAAAATGTTATATTAAAGGTTATTTTACGCCATGGCAAATATATATATATATATATATATATTTATATATATATATATATATATATATATATATATATTTAATAAAAATTACAATTAAATTTACCAAAATGATCTAAGATGGTAAAATTAAAGTATATTTTAAATATTAAGAATTAATATTTATAAAGTTATCTCAGCCAGATATAAAAGATCGATAAAACCAAATAGGAAATAGACCTTATAATACGAGCAAACAGTTAATAAAACATGTTAAAAAACACTTTGAAATGAGTTAAAAATATATTTAATCTGAAAAGGACACTCTATATAAGTGGATAGTCCTTAATCCGCGGAGTTTTGAAGAAATACTTTCATTCTCATCAGAGGGTAGAAATTAGCAAAATGCGGGATCGGATTTTGCATGCAAAAGTATTTGATGAAACAAGTCAAAGATCTTACTTGAAAACAAAAAAAAAAAGTGAAGCAGAGGGAATATGGTGATGAAAAAGGTGATTACACACACACCCACTCACGCACACACACACACACATACACACACATATATATATATATATATATATATCATAACTTCGGAATTTAAAAATTTGTAATTGAAAAAGGTAAATTGTGAATATAGAAATTTTATTGTATGCAAGACTAAGAATCTTCGGAGAAAAAATATTAGCAAATATTAGCAAACGCTAACATTTTTCCTCCGAGGAGATATATAAGCATCGAAAATTCATGAGTTAAGAAAATATATTTTACTATACTGTATTCTTTGTATTGCATACAATAAAATTTGTATATTTGAAATTTAATTTTTCAAATCACCAATTTGAAATTCCTAAATTAGTATTTATTTGCGGTATCTAGTATATTGAGCAATTTTATTTTGCTGGGATTGCCTTATATAAAATATTACATCCAATAATATTTTGTACGACAGATAATCACTAGATTTGCACACCAGTAGATTTATTGTATTCCATTATTCTGAATAATATATACATATATATATATATATATATATATATATATATATATATATATATATATATACTTCATTTACTCACATAAAATTAATATACGAAAGTATAAATTGATGCGTAAACTTTAAGTATTTACTTCAAAAGTGCTCAATACGTAGGTAGACCTAGTTAGTTATAAAATATATATGGTTAGTTATTGAATATATATATATATTTAGTTAGTTAGTTTAGTTAGTTATTATATATATATATATATATATATATATATATATATATATATATATTCTGCGTCTCGTCCACTCTAGGACTCTTCAGGCTTATGCGCCCTGAAGATTCCTAGAGTGGACGAAACGCGGAATATTCAGTGTAGCTTAATCGCCATATATATTTTATAATTAACTGTATATATATATTTATATATATATATATATATATATATATATAAGTATGTATTAAAAATACAATAGGAGACACAAGCGGCTACGCGAGTTCCACGTATATCTATACTTGTAAGATATATATCCGTTATATAGTTGGCATACAACAAGATGTCATCGTTATTTACAATGTTCATTTGTTTTATAATTTGATATAGTAAAAGCAGGTGTTTTTTCGTGTTGAATTTCAATACATTTTCACATTTTCTCTGATAGTTATCTATACAGCTCAAGTAGTTTTTTTTAAAACAAGACCAGAAGAAAAGTAAGTTGTTAAGAATCTAATGCAGAGCACATTATTTAGGGAGAATTCATTACAATACGTGGAAAGTACGTGAAGAACTCGATAAGAAATATAAAATAAGTTTTTATACGTTGTTACTTTTTATCGCATTAAATTATGTAAAATCCTTATTCCTTGAACAGACCAGACGAAATGTAAAATATTTGGTAAACTGTCTCCGTATGAAAAAGCCTAATAATGTTATTTTTGGCTTCTCTTTATCCTAATGTAATTGCATTGGAAAAGGTTTTATAATTCTGTCTATCATATTGTTACGTAATCGCTGTGTCCAGTTATACAAACTGCGGTTGCTTAGTCTATATAATGTTAACATGTACTTTTGTCGGTGGCACAAAATCTATACACACACTGACAGCGAAGTAAAAACCATAGGAAAAAAATATATTGCTTTTATTACCCTATAACAAATCAGCTGATCGGTGACAAATTATTATTCTGAATTTTCACGTTTCTGAAAAGATGCAGGGGTTTGTAGTTGTCGGGTGTAGGGCGGTGAAAAAATGGTCTTATAAATTGCCTTTACTTCTCTGTGAATATTTAGTATTCCCCTGTTGTATTGTTTCAACAGTTTACCGATATCCTCTCACATATTTCTGGGCCAAATTACGCTTCCGCTGCAAAGTCCAGAATTCTTGACATTAGAATAAATTTGCATGTATGCAACTCATCGAATGTTTTTTTTTTCGGGGTTTACTGGAAATATCTAATAATACTAGATTTTCTTTAGCTATTTAGATTTGAATATTATCGAAAGCGATTTAATACCTTAGCAAAACTCGAACGCGCTACACCGAGCAGATCTTTGGAGCTCTTAAACACTTCTTCTTTAAGATCCTCGTGATCATTTTCACGCTTTTAAAACAATGGTGTTTGGCGAATTTAATATTTGAGGCCAGGATTTATATCCCAAATCACATAAGGTACTTTGGAAAATATGAGAAAAAGTAAAAGGTAAATCTATGGTTTACTTTCGCTTCCTCTTATTTTGTCATTAACTCCTTGCATTCCAAGAACGATGTTTAAGACAAACAGCGAATAATTATTGTTTTCTGGGCCAGAATCTCTTCAATGTAACACTTATCGTTGACAAGTTTTTATTTTATTATGAAGTAGTATTTTTAATGTTTTTCATCAAGTGGTTTTATATCCTGTCCGGAGCGATTTGCATGAAAATAAAAAAAGCTGATTGTCCTAGCCTTCATAATTTAACTGAGACAAATCATTAAAACTATATTACAATTACTTTTAGCATCGTATTCTGATAACAAACTGGAAACATTCATACTAAAAACCAGTTATGAAGGCGAAGAGGCACCTCGAGGATAAAGGTTAAAAAGTGTACAGTAGTAATTGGACAATATAATAATCGTTAGTAATGGAAATTCGGTAATTTGTTAACTTATTTGTACAATTTGTTAATTTTATGGAACGCTTCATCAAAAAAATGTTTACCTTAGACTTCAAGACAAACATATTGTAGTCAGCTGGAAAGCAGGAAAATGGAAGACAATTCCATAGGCGTGCAATTCTAAGAAAGAAGCTTTTTTCATGGAATCCACGTTTAGGTTTAGGCACAGATAAAGAGTGGAGGTAATTATTGATAGTGTTTTCTGCTAGACGGGTGTTTCCTGTGACAGTTTGGCGAGTGGGGAACCATAGATTGGAGCTCAGTTTACCACTTGCCATGAGAATAATGATAAAGTTTTGCACGAGCAAACCAGTTACATAATTTATAATATTTTATTATTTATAATATTTTATAAATTATATTATTTAATAATGTATATAATTTTATAATTTATATTATTTCTTTTTATAATTTAAAATATCATGTTTAAAGGATACTGTTAGTTTGCTTGCTTTCTATTATAGATTCTTTTCAAAATAAAAAAATGTGCAAATGAATTGAAATAATTTGTATAAAAATATTCAGAAAAAAACAAAAAAAACAATGTGTTGTGTGTTGAGTTTTCATTGCTTTAAAAGAATCCAAAAATTTTAAATCAATTCTTTAAAAAAAAAAGATTGTTACGCGAATTATTTTCAACTTTAAAAAGTTGAAAATAATTTGCGTAGCAATCGTTTTTTTTTTTTAAATTGATTTAAAATTTTTGGATTTTTTTTAAAGCAATGAAATCTCAACACACAACAAATTATTTTCAACTAAAATTATTCAATTATTTTCACACAACAAATTATGTTCAACTAAAGCAATGAAAACTCAACACACAACAAATTATTTTCAACTTTTTAAAGTTGAAAATAATTTGCGTAAAAATCGTTTTTAATTCATCATTATTTGTATTATTTTTATTTATTTTATTTATGTGTTTTAAAATTTTTTAACTACCGTGGATGTTCGATGGGTTCTGCTAGTTTTACTTAATCAACCCTCTTCCTGTCTACATCAATAATATCTCAAATCACATCAAAGATCATTACTACGATATTGTACCATTGACTATTGCACACACATTAACACTTATCCTCGAGGGACCTCCGGGTCTTGATAAAGAGTGACTTTTTAGAAATAAATAAAAGTAAACAATTAACAATTAACACTGCACCAATAAATTACCTCATAGTTTAGCAACCCATAGAAATTCGTACTCTTTGGATTCTTCGGAACACTGTGCTAATTTTAAGTGTTATTTGCACAACTTTCCGATTAAAGTAACCTTTAACTCTTTCAAATGCAGTCTATAGAACTCTGGAAACTTACTGTCAAACTCGAATTTCGAAACAAAAATCCAATTTATTTAATCAACAGAGTTAGCACGTTCCGTCAGCTGCAGCCAGTTAAACATCCTAAGTAATGCACAATTGTATTTTTGCGTGTGCCCCACTGAGGATTGAACCTTACACACCAAGAAGAGTGAAATTTCTACAGTTGACTTACGCTATCGACTTAGTTCCGATTATTTGAGTTCGAAATTCCGTGCAAATTTCCAAGTTCCACAGCTTGATAAGATAAACCTGAAGATGATTGGGAGGTTCGCCGATCGAAACGTTGAACACTGGAGACGAGGACAATAGTTCTAAGAATCCAAATAATACGAATAATCAAATCCTCATCTAAAAAATTCAAGAACTTATCACAAACATTTGGTAAAAATGAACAATTCGGTTCAGCTAGTAATTCAATAACTATATGATTCCGTTGTTATAATATTAAATAAAAAAAAATGAAAGTAAAAATCCCCCATGAAAACGCTGGGTTAGTGTTACTTGTTTAGTATTTAAACAAATCAATATGAACCCAAAATAAACCATTCTTATCGTAAGATAAGCATTGTTTATTTATTGAAAGCAAGAAAAAATTATATTGCCGGAAGCACCTGTTTCTTTTGAAAATTAAAACAGCGTCTTACAATTTGAGCAAAAAAAATCTTCAAGATCTAGTCGTTCAACTTTATAAATGGCCGATTTTATTTTAAACCGATTTTATTTCTTATAACACACACACACACGCGGGTATCTTTGATTCTCGAAAAATCCAAAACAACATTGCTAATAATTTATTACGATGTTTCTTTTAAATCTACAAAACATATATGAGAGCACAAATCAATTACTGATCAATTACTGAATAATAATAATAATAATAATAATAATAATAATAATAATAATAATAATAATAATAATAATAATAATAATAATACTGCTGGAGAGGATTGCGTGATTACGTATCTTATAAAACAAGGCAAGTAATAATAAGGAGGATGAAAAACCGAGGAGAGAAATCACAAGCCATACCTCCGCTGGATGAGTGCAAAGTGGACTGGGATTGGGAAGGTTTTTTGTCACCCATATTCCAGTGAAGATCAGTAGTCGGCGACAATGAGGAATCAATGCTAAGCGGCTGTTAAGATAACGCAAATTCATGGTTACCAAAGGAGTGGTAGAGTACTAGACATCTTGGGAGACAACCACAGATTGTTTTATTAGAGAATCCTTGATTATGGCTTGTGTAAATAATAATAATAATAATAATAATAATAATAATAATAATAATAATAATAACAATAACAATAATAATAATAATAATAATAATAATAATAATAATAATCCTGTCAAATCATAGATTTTGCTGTCCCAGCTGACCACAGGGTGAGTATAAAAGAGACGGAGAAAATACACAGAGCAAACCAGAGAGTTCAAAGAGATTTGGATGATGAAGAAAATCAAAATAATACCTATAATAGTAGGAGCACTAGGAACGATCCCGAAAAAAATTGAAAAAAGGATCGGAGAAATTGGAATCAGAGGAAAGCCTGCAAAAAATACAACGACTAACGATAATGAAAACGGCTGAAATATTAAGGAAACCCCCTTGAATGCGGAGAATAATACACATGAACCACATGTGTGAGCCAGACAACCTGCTGCAGAGGCAAACTATGAAAAAGCTTTACAGGGAATTAAGAGCACTGATGCTGCATATCAACAAGTTCTACATCCCCATCATGTATCCCCTCCCATGGTCTAACTACCGCCTCCCATAAAAAGTATGAAACCAAATAGCCGAGAAGGGTCAAGGAGAAGGGAATGACCGAGGAGAGAGCGCTGATCAGACCTCCACTGGACAAACGCGGAGAACTGGGACCTTGGGGAGGCTTAGTTCCACTCAAATTCCAGTAGAGCAATGGCAGCTACCAGCGAGAAATTAATAGTGAGAGGCTGTTGCGATAACGCAAATTTATTTGCAAATGCTATCGAAGGAGGTGGAGAGTGCTGGACGTCTGGGGAGACTTGTTATCACCCAGCTTCCAGGGAACACCACAGATTTTCAATCAGATCTATGATGACCTGTGCGAAAGCTCCATGTTAGCCAATAATAATAATGTTGTTTATGATGATGCTAAATTAATCAAATATAAGAATAAATATTTAAAATAAATTAAAAATATTGTTTATTGACACTGAGGACGAACGGACAATTAAAGGGGGAGATGTTTTGTTAGCAGAAATTCTGTACCGATGGGAGTTGACACCCTTTGAAATGTAACTTCTGTAAGGAACGTGTATAAAACGAAATTGGCTGTCAGCCATCTTTGTGTTAAGGCGTACGTTTCACCTTGCCTTATTTTCCTGAAAAAAATCTTACAAAATAAAGTAAATCATCCGACCTAAAAGAGTAGCTAAAATGACATTTTTAGATTTCAGATACTTTATGACAGAATGTGTTTCAATATTAGAAATATACAAAAAAAAAAAAAAAGAAGAAGAAAGAAAACAACTTAAAATTGCATTAATAAAATATTGATTCTAATAAATAACAATGTATAATGATAAAAAAAAAATCTCCGGTCTAAACCTGCATAATTTATAAGCATTTATTTTCTCCGATATTTCTCATATAAATGCTTCCACAATTTGCCATTTTAGGGGCCAATTTTATTTCCATTTAGCGGATTGTATGCAGGTGTTGTGAGCCTCGGATTAACGAAGCGCCAAATATAATATTCTGAGTTTTAGAGAAAATCTGAACAATTGCCGCCATTATTGCTTGCGCGTGAACAGCATTTTAGAAAGAATTACAGAAATCTTTCTCTTTCTCTCCCTTATATATATATATATATATATATATATATATATATATATATATATATATATATATATATATATATATATATATATATATATATATATATATATACCTTATGATTTGGTCCGGAAATAGAATATGAAGTGCATTAAAAAATCGAAGAAATATAGAATAAGAAAATTATACAGTGGTTTCATGTGAGTGTTAAGGACAACGCAAGATTTCTTCGGTAATATCATCATTCACAGCAGCTTTATGACAATGTTGTTGTTTCCCTAAGCGAACGTTACAAATACTCTTAGCTGCAGGAAGAAAAACGGGAGTCAAGGGAGATGGACTTGTTGCCTCTGCAGTGGCAGAGAGAGAGAGAGAGAGAGAGAGAGAGAGAGAGAGAGAGAGAGAGAGAGAGATACTCTTTAAGCTGCTGCGGAGGCGTAAAGAAAAAAAAACGGTAATAAACGGATGGTGTTAAAAAAGAAAGAGAAGACGAGTCGAATTTTTAATTGTTTGTACTGTTTCAATGGGGCTTAACGGTGTGGAGGCTCAGATTGAACTCTTACAGACACGATGCGAGCATAACGGCCACGGTACAGCTATACTTAATAATTTATATTTGTTATTTGTCAGAAAATTTGTTCATTCACTGAGATTTTTAAATCATTTAGGTGTATTATGACGTCATTTAACTTCCGTTAATATTCAACTATCTAAATCAGATTGGCATAAAAAGAAAACATACTTTATTTTAAAAAAAGAAATAATATTCATGAAAATCAAAATAAATATGACTTATTTTTATTTTTAATATCTTTACTCTTCTACTTTTCTTTGTATAATAAAAGCTTAACATATAATTTGTTTTCGCGAAAATAAATAATTGTAAAACATTTTGTTCATTGATGTTTCATAGAAGGATTTAACTTTTATTCAACTTCCGGTAGCATTTACTAAAAAACGAAAAAATCAGAAACAAAGATGGCGCATTACAAAATCTGATAATACAAAATTTCAATGTGTGATTATGAAGTGATGTAATCTATCCCAGGTTACGCCGGTATGTTGAAAATTGTGATTTTGCTATGAAGGTTTATTAGTGTAAAAAAATATAAGAGTGTAGTTGCTGACGTATGCCAAACTCTGTAACTGTGGTCGACGATAGCACCTTATATATGTCAATAGGGTACGTGTGAAACAAATTGTGGAAAGAAATAAAAGAGAGACAATGTGAGAGTGTATGAAAGTAAGAGAGGAAGACATTTTTTCTCGCATGCAAGTCAGTCTGGTTTCTGATTTTAGACGGGTTGGGATTGGTTCATGTATTGATCGGAGAAAAGAAACGCAAAAAGAAGGAAAACAAGAATGAATGGAAACCGCCACGACTCATAAAATATAAAACAGAACAATAAATTAAAAGAACCCAGGCGGTTGTTTATTTCTTTACCGTTTCCAGTACCGAAACATCGACACAGAAAGAAGTAAGGAATTGAGGTTTGATGAATGAATTGCTTGTTCTGCACACATGACACACGTATAAAATTACACAATTGGACATTATGACCACGACCAAATACAGATACACATAGATAGACGACCGCGGCTGCGTACACACCTATACAGATATAGACAAAGAGTCACACGCACCCACACGTATATCATCCATATATATACATATCACATACACACGCACACATATAAAATATACATAATGACTGACATACACGCCACAGACAATATCGTAGCCGCCACGCTACACAACATGTCTGTTTTGGTGCTACGATGACCATTTCGTGATCTCATTCCACGATGGATAATCTGGGTACATGAAAAACAAAGTTTAAAAAAAACATAGAAAAAACACATCACGTCTAAATTAAATGTAGTTTTTCTTTACTTGTATAAATGACAACGATTACTTACAGCAAGACTTGTCCTCGACCACCGGTAATCAACACATTCGGGTCATTCTCTCGACGAGATCTAGAAAATCAAAAGATAAACATGTATGAAAATAATGATTGAAATTATTTAAAAGATTAACGCATACAACACAAGCTCAATAGGTGGCTCAGTGGATCATTGTTAGTAAGATTGCAAATGTTAATAGATTCTATGTTTGTTTATAAGTTCTATAAAAATCTGACTAGAAATGTTAATAAAGGTTTCATGGCACAATAGAGACATCTGCAAAGCTAGTTACAGTGTTCGGCTATTGCTGATGTAGAGAGATATTGAACATCAATGATTTTTGGTTAAGAACTGGCTTGCAAGTAGAATTCGGGTCAGACATATCAGCAGGGTGAAGAGAGTTAACGACTATGATTCGTACAAAGACGATTGCCATAGCACTCGATTCGATAAAAAAACAAGTAAGCTAACCCAATGGTTTTCGTACTTGACTAACTGCCTTTAGGTTTTAGTTTCGATCTCAGCTCGAGTATTTATTGTTTACTTACAAAAGTTTATTGCTTGTAAAACAGGGGAAGCATGCAGTGAACGAGGAATAAAAAATGATTAAGTTCAGCATTTGCCCCCACATCATTTAGCCCCAAAAGTCCCCATCAAATCCTGGTGAAATTGAACAAACGGCGCAGTTTTTTGCCTTAACTTATGTAAATTTGAGTTCTGCCCCATGCAAAAGAAAAAAAAACAAAAAAAAACAAATGGCTTAGTGCATCATTTGTACCCCCGCATTTAGCCCCAAAAGTCAACAAAGCCTTAACATATTAAAATTTGAGTTCCGAACCATGAAAAATTGCTGCTAGATATACACAGAAAATTTTGGACAAATATGGTAAAATAGTCCAAAAAGTGGAGTATTTTTATTAGGCCTAAAAGAACCCTTGGGGCACACACACAAGGGTTATCGCGAAGTGTAGACAAACAATATTATATAGAAATACGATAGGTACAACTTTTCAGAAAGTTTTATAAATATCCAAGGCATCATATTTATAAACGCTAAAGTGTCAATTTTAGCCATTTTTACCCGGAAAGCATCCCTAGGGGGGCAATCGGAGTTTTCCCGGAAATTCCGTTCCGTTTTTTACTCATATCATGTTTAATGTTTATGCAAAATTTCAAAAAATTCCCAGGCGTAGTTATTGAAAAAAGTGCGGAAAGACGAACGGAAGACTGGACAAGGGTGGATTTACAAGTCCATCCTTGTTTTGTCGGGGGACAAACATATTACAAGACAGCGTTTGAGGTTCTAGATGCAATTTAACAGACCAAAACCAGCGAGTATAAGCCTACAACGAGTATTTGTTATTTTATTGAACAAGGCCGACGGGATGGCGCCTTGTACATAACTGTTTTGCTTGGATAATTGAGTATGATGACCGAAAAAATATCCAGTTGTAGTTATATTATCGTCGGTATTCGACGCTATGTGATACTATGTGATACTATGTAATGTTATGTGATGCTATGTAATGCTATGTGATACTATGTGATGCTATGTGATACTATGTGATACTATGTAATGCTATGTGATACTATGTGATGCTATGCGATACTGTGTGATACTAAGAAATGCTATGTGATGCTATGTGATACTATGTGATACTATGAGATACTATGTGATACTATGTGATGCTATGCGATACTATGTGATAGTATGGAATGTTATGTGATGCTATGTAATACTATGTGATACTCTGTGATGCTCTGTGATACTATGTGATGCTATGCGATACTAGGTGATACTATGTAATGCTATGTGATGTTATGTAATGCTATGTGACACTCTGTGATGCTATGTGATACTATCCGATACTATGTAATGCTATGTGATACTATGTAATGCTATGTGATACTCTGTGATGCTATGTAATGCTATGTGATACCATGTGATTCTATGCGATATTATGTGATACTATGTAATGCTATGTGATGCGATGTAATGCTATGTGATACTCTGTGATGCTATGTAATTCTATGTGATACTATGTGATGCTATGCGATACTATGTGATACTATGTAATGCTATGTGATTTTATGTAATGCTATGTGATACTCTTTGATGCTATTTGATACCATCTGATACTATGTAATGCTATGTGGTGCTATGTAATTCTATGTGATACTCTGTGATGCTATGTAATGCTATATTATACTATGTGATGCTATGCGATACTATATGATACTATGTAATGCTATGTGATGCTATGTAATGCTATGTGATACTCTGTGATACTATGTGATGCTATGCGGTACTATGCGATACTATGTAATGCTATGTTATGCTATGTGTTACTATGTGATACTATAGGTTATATGTCATACTATGTGATACTATGTGATATTCTGTTATACTATGTAATGCTATGTGATGCTATGTAATGCTATGTGATACTATATGATACTATGTGATATTATGTGATGCTATATGATACTATGTTATACTATGAGATATATGTGATACTATGTGATACTATCTCATACTATGTGATACTATGTGATACTATGTAATACTATGTAATGCTATGTGATGCTATATAATGCTATGTGATTCTATGTGATATTATGTGATATCATGTGATGCTATGTGGTGCTGTGTTATACTGTGTGATATTATGTGATGCTATGTGATACTATGTGATACTATTAGATATATGTCATACTATGTGATGCTATGTAATACTATGTAATGCTATAGGATACTATGTGATAATATGAGATACTATGTGATACTATGTGATACTGTGATACTATCTGATGCTACGTGATACAATGTGATACTATGTGATACTATGTCATACTGTGTAATGAAAAGTAACACTATGTGATGCAATGTTATACTATGTGATACTATGTGATACTATGTGATTATATGTGATACTATGTGATATTATGTGATACTATGAGATACTATGTGATGCTATGTGATATTATTTGATCCTATGATATACTATGTGATGCTATGTGATACTATGTGCTACTATGTTATACTATATGATACTTTGTGATGCAATGTCATGCTAGGTTATACTACTTGATACTCTGAGATATATGTGATAATATGTGATACTATGTGATACTAGGGGATACTACGCGATGCTATGTGATACTATGAGATGCTATGTGATACTATGTGGTGCTATTTTATACTATGTTATACTATGTGATTCTATGTTATGCTGTGATACTAAGTGATACTATGAGATATATGTGATATTATGTGATATTATGAGATACTATGTGATGCTGTGATACTATGTGATGCTGTGATACTATGTGATACTAGATGATGCTTTATGATGCTAATTTATACTATGTGATACTACGTGATGATATGTGATAATATGTGATACTATGTTATGCTACGTGATAATATGTGATACTATGTTATTCTATGTGATACTATGTGATTCTATGTGATTTTTTGTGATACTATATGATACTATGTGATTCTATGTGATTCTATGTTATACTATATGATACTATTTTATGCTTAGTGATACTATGTGACCCTATGTATGCTAAGTGATACTATGCAATGCTGTGATATTATGTGATGCTATGTTATGCTATATGATAGTATGTCATACTATGTAATACTATGTGATGCTATACGAGTCTATGTTATACTATATGATACTGTGATACTATGTGATTTTATATGATGCTATGCCGTACTATATGATACTATGTGATCCTATGTGATACTATATGATACTATGTGATGCAATGTGATACTATGTAATGCTATATGATGGTGTGATACTATGTGATACTACGTGATACTCTCCGATGCTACGTGATAATATGTGACACTATGTGGTTCTATGTGATTCTATGTGATACTATGTGATTCTATGTTATGCTGTGATACTATCTGATGCTATATGATACTATATAATACTATGTTATGCTATGTGATGCTATGTTATGCTATATGATGCAATGTGATACTATGTGATGCAATGTGATGCTATGTGATGCGATATGATGCAATGTGATACGGTGTGATGCAATGTGATGCTATGTGGTGCTATGTTATGCTATATAATGCTATGTGATACTATATGATGAAATGTGGTGCTATGTTATGTTATATGATGCTATGTGATACTATGTGATTCAATGTGATGCTATGTTATGCTATATGATACAATGTGATACGATGTGATGCAATGTGATGCTATGCGATGCTATGTTATGTTATATGATGCTATGTGATACTATATGATGAAATGTGGTGCTATGTTATGCTATATGATGATATGTGATACTATGTGGTGCAATGTGATACTATGTTATGCTATATGATACTATGTGATGCTATGTGATCCTATGTTATGCTATATGATGATATGTGATACTATGTGGTACAATGTGATACTATGTTATGCTATATGATACTATGTGATGCTATGTGATCCTATGTTATGCTATATGATGATATGAAATACTATGTGGTGCAATGTGATACTATGTTATGCTATATGATACTATGTGATGCTATGTGATCCTATGTTATTCTATATGATGCTATGTGATACTATGTGGTGCAATGTGATACTATGTTATGCTATATGATACTATGTGATGATATGTGATCCTATGTTATGCTATATGATGATATGTGATACTATGTGGTGCAATGTGATACTATGTTATGCTATATGATACTATGTGATGCTATGTGATACTATGTGATGCTATATGATGATATGTGATACTATGTGGTGCAATGTGATACTATGTTATGCTATATGATACTATGTGATGCTATGTGATCCTATGTTATGCTATATGATGCTATGTGATACTATGTGATGCAATGTGATACTATGTTATGCTATGTGATGCAATGTGATACTATGTGATGCTATGTGAGGCTATGTAATGCTATATGATGCAATGTGATACTATGTGATGCTATGTAAGGCTATGTGAGGCTATATGATGCAATGTGATACTATGTGATGCTATGTGAGGCTATGTTATGCTATGTGATGCTATGTTATGCTATATGATGCAATGTGATGCTATGTTATGCTATGTTATGCTATATGATGCAATGTGATACTATGTGATTCTATGTGGTACTATGTGATGCTATGTTATGCTATGTTATGCTATATGATGCAATGTGATACTATGCGATGCTGTGTGATGCTATGTGATGCTATATGATGCAATGTGATTATGTGTGATACTATGTTATTCTATGTGATACTATGTGATGCTACGTGATAGTATGTTGTACTATGTGAGACTATGTGATGCTATGAATTATCTCAAAGTTAAACGCAGCCGTACACCTTATAAATGAGGATAAAAACCGTAAGTGAACGGCAATAGATAAGTTTGCACACCTTGTAATGCATTGTATTTTTCATTGCACTGTAGATAACCTATTGTTGATTTATAACATATATTTTATATAATGTCTTGAATTAAGTTTTACATGCCAAAGTCAAGTACTGTGGTTCGATTGTGGTCTAAACTTAGAAATTCCATTCGAATGCGTTTCGGTTTAATAAAAGAACCTACTGTTGATTTATACGCATATGCTCATATCATTTTTGCTGTATGAAGTTGTTAACTTTGGCAAAGTCTGAGTATCCCAGCTTTAATCAGATTTTTTCGATGATTCATTTTGGATATTATCGGGAGCATTCCAATAGAAAACCAATCTATAAAAAACACTTTCACATATAAAGTTCATTTTTAAAATTTGACAATAATTCTGCCCCGACTTTTTGAAGTCAATAAGGAACGAACCCGCACACACACACACACACACACACAAAACACACACACGCGCGTGCGCACACACACACACCCACACAAACACCCACACAAACACGCACACACACACAGCGCACACACACACGCACACCCACACACACACACATACACGCACACACACACGCACGCACACACACACGCACACACACACGCACACACACACTCACACACACGCACGCACGCACACGCACACGCACACGCAAATCCCCCCACACACGTAGACTATATAAATTTGAAATTCATTTCCTATATTTTCATCGCAAAAAATGTTGCCTTTTATATATTGTCTAGAAAACCAGGAAACAAGAGCTTATACTAACACAAATATAGAACTAAATAAAAGAAATTTTAAGACTTCCCGGCATTCATACATAAAAATAATTCACAAAAACTTCAAAATACCAAAAAGATTGACTGACAAAAAAAAAAAAAAAATTAAGAAACATTTTAATTAGGAATGATCACGAAGTAATTTTTTTTCGGGGGAAAAAAAAATTTATTTAGATTTAAAAAATACGTACCCACAACGCCATTCTCAAATTAATAGAATGGAACAGTAAGAAACCATAGCTGCGTATTTTTTTTTTTGTTTACACAGCATGATGTCATGGTAGTTTCTTTTAAAATCATTCAGAGATTCAAAGTTCTTTTGAAAGTCTGTTTCGTAGTAAAAAACATAATCATTTCTATATATATTTAATATATTTATATACGTTTAAACCAGGACCAAACTCAAAGAAAACCAACCTGCCTCCTCCCTTGAGGCTTGCATTTACTAATATCCGCGGGCTTAGAACTAACTTAGATGATGTTGAGTCATTTCTCCTTGTAAACACCCCGGATATCTTAGCATTAAGTGAAACTAACCTTCACTCCTCCATTCCCTCTAACCACTTTAACATGCCTGGTTATCTCCCACTCTACCGTAACGACTCGGACAGACATATGCATGGACTTGGAGTCTATATTCGAAACACCCTCCCCCTAACTAGAGAAATAAAACTAGAATCAGAGGGCCAGGCCTTTATGTGCTTCAGACTAAATATGCAACACAATATTAGCTACTTGTATTTTCTCTACCGCTCTCCCTCAAACCAAGACTGTACCCTAATAAACAAAGTCTCAGACAGCATAGATATAGCACTCTCCCTCGATACTAGCGCACAAATACATGTATTTGGTGACTTCAATGTCCACCACAGTAACTGGCTAGGATTCTCAAATCACACAGACGTAGCTGGTAGCGCCACATATAGCTTCTCTATATCTCATTCCCTATCTCAATTGGTTACATTTCCGACACGTTTCCCAGACCAGCACGATCAACATGCCTCACTCCTAGATCTCTTCCTGACAACGGTTCCCAATGACTGTACAACAAATGCCCATAGCCCACTCGGGAATGCTGATCACGCTGTGATAATGGTAGAAATCAGCCTAGATTCTCGCCCTAAAACTGAAGACCCACTACTCAAAACAACGAGGTATTACAAAAAGGCTGATTGGGAAGCCATCAAGGAGCTCATCAGAGATGCCCCATGGCAAAATATCTTTACTCTTCCAGCGGAACAGTGTGCAAATGAGACAACTGAATGGTTCAAAACTGCTATTGAAGCACATGTTCCCGCACGGAAATACTATAGCAAGCCCCACTCCCCCCAATGGTTTACTTCTGCTTGTGCAGCTGCCATTTGTCAAAGGCAGCATGTGTTCCGCAGATTCAACCGACATAAGTCCAGCTTAAATAAACAGAAGTTTATAGAAGCTAGAAATAATTGTAAGAGAGTGATAGACACAGCTAAGTCAGATTACTCTGAAACCACCAGAAAGCGCATCGAAGCACAGAAATTAGGAACCCGGGATTTTTGGAAAATCTACAACAGCGTAGTTAATAATGGACAGTCAATTATTCCCCCACTAACAAACAACCATGAGGTTGCTTGCACGGCAACTGACAAGGCTAATCTGCTTGCCAGTCGGTTTGCCTCAAACTCCACACTGAACTCGGTACACCACTCACTCCCTGATTTTCCTCTGCGAACAGACGCCACACTTGACGATTTGAAAATCACCCCTTCTCAGGTACATGCTATTATAAAAAACCTAGACACCTCTAAAGCATGTGGACCTGATCTCATCCCGGCTGTGCTATTAAAAAATTGCTCTGCCGAGGTTGCTCCAGTTCTGTCCAAACTTTACAATAAATGCCTTAACGAATCTTGTTTTCCCGACTGCTGGAAAACCGCCTCTGTGGTACCAGTCTTCAAGAATTCTGGTGAAAGAACTGACCCACTTAATTATCGCCCCATTAGCCTCCTCCCGCTTTTCGCCAAAATATTTGAGTCCTTAGTTAATCAAGTCCTAGTCCAGCACCTAACAGCTGCTAAACTCCTGACTGACAAACAATATGGATTCAGGCAAGCCCGTTCAACAGCAGATATCTTAACTGTAGTTTCTGAACGTATATACCGTTCATTGGATAAAACAGGGGAGGGTAGAGCGGTGGCCCTTGATATATCTAAGGCTTTTGACAGGGTATGGCACGATGGTCTTCTAAGGAAAATTAGATCATATGGAATCACTGGAAGAATTCATGACGTAATTAAATCCTTCTTAAGTAATAGAAAAATCAAAGTTGTCCTCGACGGACGTACATCCAAACAACATGACATAAATGCGGAAGTGCCTCAGGGGTCTATCCTTGGACCTCTATTGTTCCTGATATTCATAAACGACCTCCCTGATAATATTGTTTCGGAGATGGGTATATTTGCCGATGACACCACTCTCTATAACAGATATGAGGGGAAAACAAATGAAGACATATCCAAGAAAATGGCAGAAACACTAGAGGAGTACCTCCAATCCGTTGTGGAATGGGGACAAAAATGGTTGGTCTCATTCAATGCTTCTAAGACTAAGCTTGTTTCCTTCAATAACTACAAGAAACCTTCTCTACCACCAATAGCAATGGCCAAGAACACATTGCCTGAAAGTACTTCTTTTAAACTCCTCGGCCTAACGTTTACAGGGAATATGAACTGGAATAGATACATTGAGAGCATTGCCAAGGCTGCTGCAAGGAAGGTTGGCTCCCTCTACCGTGCTAGAAAACTACTTACGCCTGCCAGTATCCTATACCTCTATAAGGCAACAATTCGCCCATGTATGGAGTACTGTTGTCACATCTGGGCTGGTGCATCTGCTGCTTGTCTCTCGCTCCTGGACAGGGTTCAAAAAAGAGTCGCCAACCTGATAGGTCCTGAACTGTCATCTAGGCTTCAACCTCTGTCCCATCGACGAGATGTTGCATCCCTCTGCCTGTTCTACAAATACTTTAATGGTGAATGCTCTGACGAACTGCAAACACTTGTACCTCCCCGACGTAACTACCCCCGGCAAACCCGACAAGCTACTAAGTCTCATCCCTTTACAGTAGAGATCCCTAGGTGCAAGAAAGCCTTTTACTCCAATAGTTTCTTCCCCAGAACTGCGGGTCTTTGGAACTCCCTTCCGGGATTCTGCTTTCCCAACTGCAATGATATGCAGAAGTTCAAGTGTAATGTTAACAAACATCTTTCTACTCTTCTCCCTTCATAATGACCCCGCAAATTAATTCCCTAATAGTAGCCCCCTACTTCAAAGTGGCACTGTGCCTTGTTTGGGGTGAAAATTGAATAAAAAAAAATATATATATTTATTAACTAGCAGGCCGCTCGAGGTTGCCCGGTTGTAGAATACGAAGAAATATTATATTTGAATTCTGACAGAAACTGAGACACGTGCATCATTCGAGAAATACATTATGGTAAACACTTCACTATTTACAAGTAAAAACAAAACATCTTTAGCTGAAATCGTAACCAAAACTTGTATACAGTGAATCAATGATATTACAATTAGACCGCCCGTTTTTCTAGATGAAAATCGATAAAAAGCTTTCCAAAAAATCTGCATATACTTTATACCAATTTTAAAGTCTGCAGACCAAAAATCCGTTGAGTATATAGGTTGAGAATGTCCTCACACACACATTCTAATTTTTATAGATATATAGATAACAAAAGCAGGAAATCACTATTATAGTGGGGGTTTTCTGTTTGAGAGCATGTCGTGGGGAGTAGGGCAGCTAGATGTTTGTTTTAATTATATTAAAAGTTCTACATGTAAATACAGTAATAGAAGGGGTCGCAACTCTAGAGCTTCGAGAGAAGTTACTATTAGAGTAGAAGTCTGTCCAGCATTTACAGAGATCAACAGTGATCAGGATGGAGTTTACTGATAGAAAAACATATGGGAAATGCTACTGTACATTTCCCGATAATAAATTAGGTTTATCTTCGATTAGCAGGTGGAAACGTGTACCGATAATAAAATGAAATAAAATTACATTCTTTCTTCTAAATAACTAAAGCGAAAAAATGAAACTGAACGTCTATAATATAAATCTTACCAGTCTGTTTAAAGGTGTGTATGTATGTATGTATATTATATCAGGTCATGTCATGTGCTACTGGCCCATGAAACATAGTACTACCTGCCTCATGGTCGGATCACCGGCGACTAAACTAGTTCCCCCACCATAATTGTTTGGTGAGGAAAGTGGCTAGTCTCCATGAAGGATTAAAAACAATACCTTCTAAAGGGCGAATGAACCCTTTTTCGGGGTCAACGGCCAACTATCACCGTGGGTGTTCGTGTGTGTTAGGGGTGGAGAGCGCTCCCGTAAGCCGTGGTGAAGCAACCCGCATTAATCTGGTCTGCAGTTTAACTTGTTGCTGGCTATCTTGCTCTTGCTTGTTGCGAGATCTCTAAATTTTGAACCGAAAGAGAGAGAGAGAGAGAGAGAGAGAGAGAGAGAGACTTAGCTGGCGTACAAAGCTAAGACTCTGTAACATCACCTGTGTATAGATACTCCCTCAGGCATTTGTCTATTAAATCTGTGGCGATGGAAGTCATTTTTGGGTTCATTTGTCTTTAAGTGTCTGAGGGAGTGGCACCCGTATGACAAGACGTGTCAATCATTATGTATGTATGTATGTTTGTATGTATGTATATTTGTCAAAAGCTGGCTACCGCAACCAGCTTAAGTCGAACAAAACTCCTGTTCAGGTCAACTTTGCACCTGTTAGTCCGAACCAAACAATCTGTTTAGCATGCAGCAAAGTTTACAAGTCTACTACAGGTCGGAGAGGATATGTAATTGTTCATAGGAATACCCTTCAACCTCCAGAGGATGTCAACTCGATGGAAATATCTCAATTTCTATGTCACATCTGCTTCACGATATGCAAATCTGTGGCGGGAGTACAGAATCATCTGAGATTGTATGAACGACAGGATTGAGAGAACTCTATGTGACGGCGATGATCTGGAAAAAATGCAGCAATCATGTATGTATGTATGTATGTATATATCGTAAAAACTTTTGACAGAGGGGACAGATTTTCACGAGATTGGTATCGTTTTAAGGGTCGACCCTTTCGAACGACAAACATCGAAAAATTGGCCAAAAACATAATTTCCTTAACCCTCAACTGGGCACTTTGTACAGGGGAGGGGCGGTTTTCTCGCTGACATTTTTTGCAAATTATTAAATGCTCGTGTAAACGACGTTGCAAAAAAAAAACGACGACGTCCCAAACACGGAAGGCCTATCGATAAGGCAGATTTTTCACCGCTTTTTTCCATTGGTGCGTTATGGGATCAAGCTTGCTTCCTACGTTTTTATTAGGCACTCGCAGTTTTCCTTTTTTATTTGTTTGCTCATAAAACACCCTTACACACAGCTCCACGTACTTTTCTACCTTGGCATCACGGAGTCGAGCCTGTTCGCTTACTACAACTTTTTTATGATTGCTCAAGACACACTTCCAAACACCCGGGCAACGCTAGGCACCCAGGCTAGTTCAAAATAAAAGCATAAAGGACTTATTTTCTGGAAGTGATATACAGTTCAGTCCATCTGTTAAATTATATAGACTGTCTTACATCAATGATAAAGTACAGAACAACAATCAAATTGATATGCAATGAAAAACTGACGCACAGAACATTGATTTCCCGCCCTTGAGACATCGTTTTTGCTGTCAAGTAAACTATCCTTTTATGCTAAATTGCGATGAACGGACACACGACAGAAATAAAAGTAACATTCATTCAACACTCACACACACGCGCATGTATATATATATAAATATATATATATATATATATATATATATATATATATATATATATGCGTGTGTATGGATATGCAGTTCTGCAGTTGTGTGATTCCGTGTGCATGGGTATCCATGCTAATATATATATATATATATATATATATATATATATATATATATATATATATATATATATATATATTAGCATGGCTACCCAGGGTTGCAATGACCACAAGAAGTTCGGTTTGGCCACACCAGCTATACTAAGAATATTGCCCAGTTTTTTAATATTGTATGTCAACTCCATCGTTACCCCAATAAAAATTTCCAAAATGCAGAACGAATGAAAACACGAAAATGTACCCCCCCCCTGAAAAAAAGCAGAAGTACGTGACCACTTCTACACCAGATATTTCGCCAAGAAGGGATACGAAGAGATGCTATTCTCCGGATATTGAGAACCTTTTCTGACTTTTTTTTTTCTAGTTGAAGCGTATTTCTTTTATGTTACCTCAGTCTAGAAAGATTTGTTATTACGGTTTGCTGCAACGAAAACAAAAATAGAATTTGTGTAAACCGAAATACACGTTTTTATGTCATAAAAATGATGAGTTATGACTTATTGTGTTATTTAAAGAAGAAAAAAAAGCAGTTACGATGTGAAAACATGTGAAGAAAAAAAATACTAAAAAATCGTAAGTTAATGTTTTTTTTTTTTGTTTTGTTTCTTTGTACATAAAAAAATCGTAGTTGAATTGGATTGTTTATTTTAAAATAAAAATCCACTGGAGCAAAACGTTAATTGCGAAATCTCAGAAATTATTTTATTTCAACTGATTCCAAAAATAATGCTTGAAAGTTTGCGTGAATTATTTTTAGTTCGATTATCCGCTGAAAAAGAAAACAAAAACAAAAAGAAGAAAGTTAGCGTCCAAGGGGAATAATTCCAAACTGAAATATTTTTTTTTACATAGGCATACCCACTTATCAAGGCCCAGAGACCACTCTAAGATAAGGGTTGAGAGTGTGCAGTAGTCAGTTGGACAATAAAGTAATCGTTAGTAATGGAAATTCGGTAAATATGTTAGCAAGTGGAATGGCTCATCAAGAACTTGTTTACGTTGGACTTGAAGACAAACATATTGTAGTCAGCTGGAAAGCAGGAAAACAGAAGACAGTTTCACAGGTGCGAAGTTCTAAGAAAAAAACTTTGTTCATGGAATCTATGTTTAGGTTTAGGCACAGATAAAAAGTGGGGGAATTATTGATAGTGTTTTCAGTTAGACGAGTGTTTCTTGTAAAAGTTTGGCGATGGGGGGACCATAGATTGAAGCTCTGCCGAACACTTTCCATGAAAATAACGATACAGCAGAGACAAACTCGCAACATCTATTTTGTGAAATAGAGGTAGCAGCGAAGAGAAAAGTCTATTTTGAACCCTATCAAGGCAGGACAAGTCCTTTCTAGCAGCTTCTGCCCAGATGTGGCAACATTATTCCATCCTTGGACGTACCTGCCTCTTATATAGATAGAGAATAGAAGGATCCGACCATTTTTCCAGCAGCCTTTGCAACAGATTTAATGTACTTGCTCCATTTAAGATCAGGAGTAAAGGTCAAGCCCAGAAGCTTGTCAAAACGTGAGGCCTCCTCAAGACGAGAGCCATTCTTTTTAATTGATGCCAGATGGGGATCAGAACATTGATGATGTAAAAATAGAAGATTGCTTTAAGATTCATTAAAAGTACCCAGCCACTCCTTTCCCCATTGTACAACGTGATCAAGATCAGAGGAGAGAGAATCGGAGAGAACTTGGTCGTTTACTG
The DNA here is from genome assembly GCF_053919585.1 of Euprymna scolopes. Taxonomy (NCBI): domain Eukaryota; kingdom Metazoa; phylum Mollusca; class Cephalopoda; order Sepiida; family Sepiolidae; genus Euprymna; species Euprymna scolopes. Next base: position 39,877,684 of record NC_136507.1, on the reverse strand, counting down.
CCTTAGATGTGCTACCAGGGTCATCAGCATAGATATCAACGAATGAAGTAAGGATGTGATTTGGAAGATCATTAATGTAGATCAGGAAACAGTCGGGCCCAGGATGGGCCCCTGAAGGACTCTAGTATGAATACTGTGAGCTTCTGATTTTTGCCCATCAACTACTACTCTTATGAGCCTATCAGAGAGAAATGATTTAATAATTGAGAAAACATTTCCAGCTATACCATAGCTTGAGATCTTGTGAAGTAAACCTTTATGCTATACACTATCAAAGGCCTTTGATATGTCAAGAGAAATTGCCCTCGATTGCCTCTGTCAAGAGATTCGCTAATGCTATGAGATATAACTGTAAGCACATCTGCTGTAGATCTAGCAGAACGGAAACCATATTGTGTGTCACTGCTGAGAAAATCGGTGTTTGTAAAAATAAATCAAATAAAATATGTTATCAATATAAATCAAATTTACATAATAAATTAAATAGAACATGTAAAACAATTCTCTCACTATAAACAATAATCAACATACCGCTATTAAATAAATCGATTTCCCTTAATGTAATATGCAAATGACACCATCTCACAATCGTCTATTTTACGAGAATCATACTATATATAGGAATGAATGAAGCATTAAAGTAATAGACCTTTTCTATATATTAATTAAATTGGGAACAAACAAACAAACAATCAATCAGGAATATGAATCAATCTATTTTTATATCTATAAAAGTGAAAGTGTTTGTCTGTCTGTGTGTATATCGATGTGTCTGTGTGTGTACATTTCCCTAGGCAATAACTCTGTTAATTTTTAGGCTACAGACTTGAAATTTGATATAGGCTACTGATATTTGGGAAAATCGATTTGACCGAATTTGAGCCCAAAACAATAAATGCTGAGGGGTCATAATAGGGGTCAAAGCTAAAAAAGTTGACTTGTTTTGCATGTCGTCCCTTAGCAAAAATGATGGAAAAACGATTCGTTAAAATTCTACTGTGGTTAAGTCTATAGCGTGTTCTTTTTTTTTAACTGCAAAGAACTTATAATACTTGAAAATTCACGTGTTTTTTTTTAACTGCAAAGAACTTATAACACTTGAAAATTTACGTGTTTTCTTTTGTTTTTTTTTTGTTTTTTTGCATAACGTGGGTTTAAATCTTGCGCGTATATTTCTTAATGTTTTTTTTTTCGTTTACTAGAAAGAAGTTTATATGAAATAATTTCATAAGAGAAAGAGTAGGTTCGCTCCAGTGCAATGAAGTATAACATATATTTTGGATTAAGTTACTGCATGGAAACATGTGAAGCTTGCTCCTGGGCGATTTCACGGATTTCGATGATAAAAATGTGTGAAATATTAGATGATAACCATTCAATCCCGAGTAACGTCGGGTCTTCCATCTAATATATATATATATATATATACATATATACATATATATATATATTATATGTATATATTATATATACATATATATAAGCGCACGTGTCTGTGTGTGTGTGTCTGTCTGTCTATGTGTCTGTGTGCATTTCCTTACGTAATAACTTTATCAATTTTTAGTCTACAGACTCGAAATTTGATATACAGGGTACTGATATTTAGGAAAATTTTGTGATCGGTTTTCGGCCAGAAATTTCGCTGTTACGGGGTCAAAGTTCAACGATTTGACCTTTGAGAACTCTACCAGATTCCTCCGACAATTTGGGATCTAAGCACTTGTAATTTCAGATATAGGTTCCTTGGACATGGATCTAACTTAATAACTTTACTTCAGCCCAAAACAATAGATTTTAAGGTGTCATAATAGGGATCAAATTTTAAAAAAATTAAAGTTTTTTTTTTTTGCTCAGCATACACCTGCATACACCCGGGCGACGCCGGACACTCATGCTAGTACATATATATATATATATATATATATATATATGTGTGTGTGTGTGTGTGTATATATATATGTATCTATGTATATATGTGTCTATGTATATATATATATGTATATATGTATATATATGTATATAATTTATGTATATATGCATATATGTATAACTATATATATATGTATATATATGTATATATGTATATATATGTATATATATGTATCTATGTATATACATACGTATATATATGAGTATATATATGTATATATGTATATATATATGTATAACTATATATATATATATATGTATATATCTGTAGTATAATATATACCAATCCTTATTTAAGAAGCTCATTGTTAACAATATATATATTTACATATATAACTATACCTACTATCCCTTTTTTAAAAGATTGAATCACCTGGCCGTCGAAGAAAAATTCAAGAAGCGCACACGGACACATAATGGACTCGTCCGTGAAATTCGACGTATTAGGTTCCGCCGCAACAAATAAGTTGGTCGAAAATCCACACATGATTTTTTGATGGTGGTGAAGGCTTTATGTACAAATAACCTGAGTCTTTGCTATTACTGCTGATCTCTGTCGGTGCACATGGCTGCGCCAAGACAAAGCACACGGTACAAGGCAGGTTTTTACATCAGGGGTACCTTTTCCGAGATACATGTCTTTATGAAGAATGGAGGCGCATCGCTCATGATGAATTAGTGCACCTCACTATATCAATCTGGGAAATTCTATTACTCGGCGCGATACATAGAGCGCCCAACGCTCCTAAATGGTCACCCATCTGCTGTAGACCAGCCTAAACGTTGTTGAACAGGTGATCTAGCGAGAAGCGGTGTGTCAACGTGATAGTGCATTGTATTGTTTTTATTTTATTCAGAAAATATATATGTTTGGAAAAAAAAAATGATTTGAATAAAGAATACAATCTAAGGTAATTTCTTTAATTGATGGATTTTCGCTGTAGGCTCGTGTCCCAGAGGAAAGTTTAATCTAGTTTGATATAATTTTGCTATTCGGCACATACAAAGAAAATATATTAAAGGATAAATTTAGAGAGAAATAGAGAAAGTAAATAAGCATTGAACCACAAAAAAAAGAGATTTTGGTATTCGAATGGAATAGCAATCCTTGAATAGAATTGTATGATATTATTTGATTCTAAATTGGTTGAAGAAAGCAACATTGGAGGTAAATTACAATTCTTTTCGATATAGTATCCAGAGTAATCGGTAATGATCCTTTGGGTATCGAGAATCATAGATTCCTTCTGTTTCTTTTTGTAGAGGTGAAAGATTACTATCCAAGATCCAATATCTATCTACTAGCAGGCCACCCGATATTGCCCGGTCGTAAAATACGCTTTAATATGGAATTTTGATTCATGAAGATTTCGTATTTATTATAATATTATATTATACCCAATATGTAGAAATGATTTAAAAAGTTTTTTAAAAAATATGACTCGTGCGCTACCATCGAGAATCGAAAACAAAACGCTTAGCTTACGATTTATTTTTTCCTCTGCCTTTTATGACTTAGCTGTTAAGACATGTTTGATGCAAGACTAAAAATTAAAAGATGAACAAATAGCTATTACGTTACGCATGCATTTTCGTTATGGCGGCGTTCGACATTCACTTGGAAAATTTTATTATTATTTTTTGTAATTTTCAAATTTTTGTATCGATTTTCCCTGGTTAAAACCTAAATATAAAGTTTAGTTGGTGTGAAAATGCTTATATATGAGGTTTCATGTCTGTAGACTAAAAACTGTAGAAGTTTGGTAGGTAACATTTCTTCCACAAATATATATATATATATATATATATATATATATATATATATATATATATATACACGCACACATCAATATATACAGAAAGAGTTTTGTGTTTATTATAAACATTTTACGCAACTATTACGCAAGTATAAATCTTGCAGAATATTTGCATGTATATAATTACACGTAATAATTAACTAAATATGAGTGGCACATAAGAACACGGAAAACAACTAATAGGAAATTAAATAAAATCAACGTTGCACAGAATAGGCAAATTAGCTACATCTTTTACAGATGAATGCAATTCCACAACCTATACATAACTAAGTTATATTTCCTTTTTAAATGAATAGAAAAAGTGTGTTTTTTTGAGATATCAATAAACAACAAAACCAAAAATTATAAAGAAAATCAAAAAAGAAAGTCCGCACTTGTCATTCTCTCAAGACATGCAAATTTCGGCTACTGTTTAAACAACCTGTATCTCATTTAATTCTCCTTTTGTTCCTCTATAATTGTCCATGTTCATATTTGATTTTTAATTGAAGTAACCTATGTGTCCACGTCAATTAAAAAAAATCAAATCGAGTTGGCAAAAAGAAAGAAACTCCGCAGCAACAAATGCCTCGACTTTCTCTTAGTGATAATAAGTAGTTTATTAATCTCCACCTTTTTGGTTTATTTAATCGGGAAAACGGCTGCAGATTAAAATATGATCAGAAAACAGTATTAATTCCTGAGCAAAAGAACCAAAGCATCGGCAGTTTTCGTGATGTCCTTAAATCTGATCGTCCTAGTATCAAAATCCACGGCCCAAGAAACAGATTTGAAACATTCTTCCAAATTCAACATCGTGTTAAAAAGTGCCCTCTTTCTACAGTCTGAAGCCTATTGAAGGAATTTAATTTTGCATGGCTGTGTTCAAGACTCAAGCCAATGATTTCTGTAAAGAACAGGAAGCGCCGTCTGGACTTCGTCAGATGCAATGAACATCATGGCTATTTATATTTGTCGAAAGTTCTTTCTTGCGACGAAAGCAAGTTCAATAGTATATATATATATATATATATATATATATATACATATATATATATATATATATATATATATATATATATATATATATATATATAAGTTTGGGATTCGGTTCTGATTCAAGCTGATGAACCTAAGTCATATAGATATATATTTTAATTTCGAGGTCGCAACTTTATAATATATACAAATCGATAGAACATTAACTATGATAATATATACGGAATCTGCAAGAATTAAACTATCATATTTAAGCGTATTTTACGACCTCGTTACGCTGGGCGTTCCTGCCAGCTTGGATAAATACTTTTGCAGTTTTAACAAAATAGTTACAATACTATCAGAGTGTCTCCATTTACACTGAATATCCACAGAAAGCCAATATAATTATATTGCATATGAAACAGTCTCCTGTGGAGTTTCCACGGGTTCCTCTTGTTTATATTATTTGAGTTATTCGTACTACTATTCTCAATTTTAGCCACATTTCAGCAGAGATGTAAGTTCTAATTTTCTTCATTTTTTTTTTCAAACCAAATGCTCTGTTTTCTTATGTTTTCCCTTTATATATTTGGAAATGTGTGAGTAGCTGTCGAATAAAACTACAGGGTATTTTTCAACGTAAGAATGAAAAATAAACAGCTGATGTATATTACATTGATTTGTTTTTCTGAAGAAGTTGGACACATAGCGTGCCGGGTGTTTATTTTCCGACACTCTTAAAACACTTAACAATATTTGCTGAATCAAATGATGACATAAAGAAAGAATCGTTGGGTCGAACTAGATTATAGTTTTTTTTTTAATATTTATTTATTTCACATTTGGGGGCGGGATATTTTTATTCATAAGTGCTTGTCTATTTATTGCTTGTTGTTAACTGTCGAGTCGAATTGCGCGCAGCGTTGGAAAGTTTGCTCCAAGGCGATTCGATGAACAAATGTCGCATAATAGAAACATAGATTGTGTTCACATATATATCCGAGTTAAAGTAACTCGCCGATTGGTGTTCTAAAATAAGGGTGCACACACTTTATCAGCGCAAGAACTACTTATGACATAACTAATAAACCACCTTCTAAAAATGCAAAACGTCTATATATTAACAAGAATAAAAAAACATAAAGCCCTATAGCTTTTCTCCACTCTTCATTCCGTGCCATCATTACGGTTGTAAAAAGCTATAGGGCTATACTTTGGATGCAATTCTATTTCCATGTGCCTAGCCATTCATACCTATCTTGTTTGTATACTTTTTGGCATACCATCCCCATATCCTTTTGCATTTCCAATGCTTTTTTATTCTTGTTAATTAGTATTTTTACATACAGTCTTATTTTTAAACTTACATTCATGATAGTATTGTCTTTTTTAGGAGGCGGCTCATTGCCGACTCCATTAGTAGCAGGTCGCTTCCTGCTGGGTTTAAGGTATTTGGGTTTTGGGCCTTAGGAGTTGCCTCTTGGTCCTCCATCGGTTCTATATTACATAGAGAGTGCTACCGCCTCTCTGATAAAACAGTTAGAGTATTATAAAGTTCTAAATGTTCATACCTTCACTATTAAATTTTTCTTGGTTCATTCTTTGGCGTTTTGGCAAAGATTTGGCAGTTTTTGATATTTATATTTATAATAGTTTGTGCATGAGGCAGCTTTTTTCCCCTTGGGATCCCTGTTATACCGTGCTTTTGAGTCAGCACGTGAGGCAGCCTTCTTTTTTTTAGTTCTTTGTTATAAAGAGCACGTGAGGCAGCTTTTTTCCCTCGGAATCCCTGTTATACCGTGCTTTTGAGTCAGCACGTGAGGCAGCCTTCTTTTTTCTGGTTCTTTGTCGTAAAGAGCACGTGAGGCAGCCTTCTTTTTTCTGGTTCTTTGTTATAAAGAGCACGTGAGGCAGCTTTTTCTCCTCAGAATCCCTGTTATACCGTGCTTTTGAGTCAGCACGTGAGGCAGCCTTCTTATTTTATGGTTCTTTGTTATAAAGAGCACGTGAGGCAGTTTTTCCCCCTCGGGATCCCTGTTATATCGTGCTTTTGAGTCAGCACGTGAGGCAGCCTTCTTTGCCTTAGGTTTTGCATGATACTTAATTTTTATTATTTCAGAATTTTTCTGATAGTATTCTTTTTGCTCAGATAATTCATTGTCTATATTTCTCTGAGCTTTTTTACTATGTGCTGACTTTGGCATTTTTTATTAAATGTAAACATATAACACTTATGTGTATCTTACAATAATATCACTTATCTTATAGCAAGACAACTCTCGTAGAATTGAGATACTGCCCCGTCACCAATAGTTAAAGTGTGGAACGGTATATACACCAATAGTGTAGTTGTTATCTTTATATGAAGTTCTAATCAGTGACAGTGTGAGGTTACTTGGTTAATTTATTGTAGTTTATTTTAGAAAACTTACTTGTTTTTATTAGTAGATTGTGTATAGTAGCCACAATATCTAGTAATTTTTGTTGCTAGGGCTTGGATTTTGATTCTTTTTGGTCAGCTTCCAGTGAGTTCTTAGAAGATGACTTTCTTGCAGTTTCTTTTGCGGTTAATTTAACTTATTTCCTTTGGCGTTTGGTGAGTTCTTAGAAGAACTGGTCTGATCTACTTTTCTTAGCGAGCGAAGAGATTAAGCTGCATTTAACAATGGTTGCTATAGTGTATTTTTGCGCATGCGTGAGAATTTCAAGTTTCCTCCTTATTTTTCAATAGTTTGACAGTAGTCATGTGTCTTTCTGCCAAGAGCTACAGACGTCAGTTTTGGCCGTGATCGTCTAGAGGTTAGGACCCCACGTTGTGGCCGTGCTAACCTAGGTTCGAATCCTGGTCACAGCATTGACATTTTGTACATATTTTACAGTCCAAAATCTGAAGAATTATTTGTTTTTATAACATTGTTTTTTGACGTCGTACTTGCTGATAGGTTACTCTTATAACAATTTTGATCAACTGAGATAAAGATTTCGTGGTTTCATTAACGCTGGTGGGTTACTGTTTAAAGAAAATACCTTACCGTTCACCTCAAATATTCAGCGTCCAAGAAATATAGGCCACTGGCAAACTGGAACGTCTGTGAGCATCCGGTGTATTATTTGGAGCTGTCCCTTTTGAGAGAAGTTCCGTGTTCGAAGTGGGCTGTCTACATTGGGTATATAGTGTTTAAAACTTGTTATTACACGTGATCTTATTTAATTATGGAGTTAGCTAAAAAGCGATGGGTCACTGTACTTCTCCGTGTAAAAAGCAGTCGATTGATGCTTGAACTGTTGTCAGAGACCGTTCGTACACCGAGATACATCGTCTCAAAAGAAAGAAGAAGAAGAAAGAAGAAAGAAGAAAGAAGAACAATTGGCCATGTTTGTACCCTTTTTTTTACTCTCTTTTGACATTTTAACCGACGTTCTGACACTCGCTGGATTCGTAAGACACTTCTCTGTAAGAATATGTGCTTTTTGAAACTTATAAGTTGATTTTAGTTGAGATTTGGATAGTTTTGTTTTGTAGGCGTATATAGGCGTGTACGGGCCATTCCTATATAGAGAGTGCTACCGCCTCTCTGATATGATAGCGTGTATTATGTCCTGTGTCACGCTTACATCCTGGTCGTGTCAGTGTTATATACTTCCATTTCTTGTCATAAACAACTTTACCAAGTTTGGTTTCGGTTTCGATTATAGCTGACCGCACTAAGGACTTTTTTTCTTTTTGTTTTTAAATAATTTACCAAGAATTCTTCATAAGCTTTGGTTTGGGGTTTCATTATGGCTGTAGAAACTAAAGTTTATATATATATATATATATATATATATATATATATATATATATCAGTCATCAGAGTAAGGTATTGAAAAAAATATACAGAGCTGTGCTGTGCAATATGGGTTGACGCGACAATGTTACGTACACCTGAATATATACTGTACATAGAAGAATAAGTTTTAATATATTTATAAATAACATGCGGGGCCTGTGGAAATTCCACAAAGGACTCATTCATATGTAATCTATTGATGTTGGCATTCTGTAGATGTTCGGTGTAAATAAAGATGCTTTGATATCATTGTAGCGTTTTTTGTAAAACGTGCTAAATTGATTATCTAATCTAGCACGAACGACCGGTAAAGCCCTGCTGTAAAGTACGCTAAAATATAATATTTTAATTCTTAGAGAGTACGTATATATTATTGTAGATTTAATGTTTTATCGAGTTTTATATATTATAAAATTGCGATTCCAAAAATAAAAAAAATATATCTATATGACTTGGGTGTATTTGCTTTCATCGAAACCGATATCAAATCTTATGAATATATATATATATATATATATATATATATATATATATATATTTAAATGAGATTAGAATAATAGTCTAAAGAGCTAAGTGTATTTTAATGTAATAGTGAAATTACTAGTTTAATTAAAATACAGGAAATGCTCGTTGTAATTTAGATATATAATAAGCTCGATAGTTAAATGTCCTAGAGCTAATTCAATATTAAGTAATGTGATTTATAATTTAAAAATTAAAAAAAAAAAATTTTAATTTAAAAATCAAATTTTAATTAAATAAAAAATCAGTTTCATAAGAAGGAACAACAACAAAGTCAATTATCTGTACGATCGTTTCGGAAATCCGTGCTTTTTTATTTGTGGTATACATGAAGTCACGTAGAACAATTATACATAGTTTTTTTGGTAAGCACGGTCTCCTCATCAGCAAATTTAGGGGGATTTCTATTGAATTTAAAAGACACCAAAAATAAACCTAGCATTAAAAGTAAGGCAGATGAATCGTATTATGTGTTCACCAACGTTTCGTCTTTATTTCGAGACTTCCTCTGGGTGAATGAGATTAAGAAACCAAAAAATATACCAGTACAAAATATTATAAAAAGTTTCACGTGCACAGTGTGACGCAGTTCTACTTTTAGATAATTGACTTTGTTGTTGTTCCCTCTTATGAAACTGATTTTTAATTTAATTAAAATTTGATTTTTAAATTTAAAAATTTGTTTTTAAATTGTTAAATTATAAATCACATTACTTAATATATATATATATATATATATATATATAACATATATGTATATATGTAGACCATATATAACATATATACATAATTCTCTCTCTCTCTCTCTCTCTCTATATATATATATATATATATATATATATATATATATATATATATATATATACACATACATACTAGCAGTTCAGTCCGGCTTTTCTCAGGCCCTATGTACTGCTCATACCTTGCCTTACGTGTGAATGTAAGATTTCAAATCTTTACACCAAAAATTTTCTGAGTAATTTCGTAGATACCGCAGAGGTAGATTGTTTTATTACTGAACTCCATTTCTGACGCCTTAACATTTATTATTTTGGTCGCCGATCAAAACAAAATGTTTTACCTATGTCAAAGTAACCTGCATCTAAAATTTCAAGTCTTAATATATATATATATATATATATATATATATATATATATTCATAAGATTACGTTACTCTGATGACGTGAATTAGATGGAATCACTTACGGATGCACAGTCTGAACATTACCTGCTATTTCCCAGCATCAAGCAGTCTTAGAGATGCTCATCAGTCATGGTGAAGTGATAAGTGATATTTGGACTTAATGATCTTCAGGTGGTGAAAGACTGACTTTAATAATGTAGTCAAAATGCAAGCACATTTATTGAAGTTGAGGTCCTCTCTGTATAAGTTTCATGATTGTATATGAGCTCTGTATCAGCTGAATGTCGGCTTAGAGTGTTAGAATTACATTCCTCACTCCAGCAGAGTTCAGCTTGCAATTTTGGATGTGAGTGAAACAACTTCAGCATCCTGGTAGAAAGGGCATCACATGAATGTAGTGATTAGCTCGCGTAAAGCAAACTCTTTAAAGCGGGGTTTGAACGCTGACACACAATGGCCAATTTGTTTTATCTAACGCGCACTATCAAGCTACGTACTTGACTGCCCTAGTCCCCTTTTCCTTTCTTTTCGGTGAGCTGGTTTAACCCCACATTAAAAACGACCTTGTTTCACATATTGCTTTGGTTGGAAAGCGAATAAATACTAATAGAATGCGATCTACACAAGAAGTCTTTTCAATCGACCAGTCGATCGCGGTCGACGTAATGGGCACCCTTTGTCCATAGCATCGTTTCGCAAGGATTTTTACTTGCATTTTGCGACTCTTTTTAATATTAAAATCTAATTCTTCATTCAAGTTACTATGTTAAAAAGTATTTTAATTCACACCAAAATAAGGAACATTGCAACTGAGATAAGCCGAGCTACTCTCAATTCGTAGCCTGATTTTTAAGTTGGTAGTTTTTAGAGATATATTAGTTACACACGACATGTAATGTTCTGTGTGTTGGTACACTAGTAAAAATACGGAACAGGAAGGGAATTCCAAAGGCAAATAATAATTTCTCCCTTCTCTCTCCCTTTTCCTCTCTTAGGCTCTGTTTTTTAACGCTTAAAAGTACAACTAAAAAATCCAAATAAGATAGTCTATCATTAACTACAATAAAAGCAATTATTTAAAAACTAGTTGCACGTAAAAAGAAGCAACAGTTAAGCAAAACATAACAATTTTTTATTTTTTATTTGTTTTGTTAAAATGAATTGTTTTTCACATATGTTTCCCCCATCAAACATTCCGAGCTGAACGCATAAAACAATGAATATCGTTCTAGATAGTACAGCAAGCAGGGATACCCGACGTTTTCCAGGATTGAATAATGATTAACAAATCTTTGATTAATTTATTTATTGCGGACTATTATCCTCATCTTTCTTAGTTGTTTTTTTTTTTTTATAACGTTTCGGACACTTATTCCTTTGGCCTTCGTCCGGTGGTAAACGCGACGGGATAGGAGCGCCGAATCTTTTTACTGCATTCCCAGCAATTACTGTATTCCAGAGTTATTGTTGTTTCACCACGTTTTAAGCCAACTAAGCCTCTTACTGGCTTTGGGTAGGATTGAAACGGCTATCTTTAGACAATGCTCACCTCGAACCGTAGAACTGAAACGTCTCTATCCACTGCGCCACGGGACTCAAGGGCGACCAAGATTAGATTCTTTGTTCTTATAAATCGAGGTTTATTTATTATCTAATCTTCCATGGTAGGGTCCGTTCCGAATGGTATATATGTTATTATGGTTTTCAATGTGAATTGATTCATACGATAAATATTATTTATAAATTTATTTTTTGAGGACTATTATCCTCATCTTTCGTAGTTGTTACTTCACGACGTTTCGCCCAACTATTCCTTTGGCCTTCGTCAGGTGGTAACGAAGGCCAGAGGAATAGTTGTCAGAAACGTCAAGAAATATTTACTAAGAAAGATGAGGCTAATAGTCCGCAATAAATAAATTCATAAATGATACTCACCCAAATTATCAACTTCAATTAAAAACAAATCTTTCATTGTCCGAAACTTTAATTGTCATCGAAATCGATGAAATCGCTCATTTTTTTTATCAAATTGATTAATTGCCTGTTCTAACTCGGAACCTCCCCGCAGTGTAACGGAATAAAGCTGCACATGCTTCCCCTACTGTGATTTAGTCCATAATAAATTGTAGTCTAGATTACACTGTAGAGAATCTGTTGCTTTTATAAAATTATCCATGAAAAAGGCTTAAATTAACGTTTAAAATACAAATGTCAAGTGCCATGGTAACAATTCGACTCTAAACAGAAACATTTATTCTGCACGCACCCCAGTTGTATAAAATAACTTCTCTTGATTTTATAATTTGCCTTTCTGCTTGTTCGGTTATAGAATATTTTTAATGCACTTGTGATGTAAGATTGTATAAAAATGTTAACTTTCGTCAAAATCGATCTTCTTTAATGTTTTTTTTCGATTATCGATTTTCAATTCCATTCCCTTAAAAACACACTAAAAACACTCGCATTAATACCTTAGTGTGATTTTTTTTAATTTGCCAGTTGAGTTCGTGTCTATACGGAATGAACTCGCAAGCATATTTCCTTCTATATAATAGTAGAGATATGGCTTCTGTTCATCAAGTTTGCTTTCATGTACGGGTATATATTATAGGTATTACACAACGGATGCAATTTTCAGTTTTGACTTGATTTCTGATTTTAATTTTTTTTCTGGCAAATGGGTCACCAGTTACATAGGCCCGGCTGCCGCTCCAGGATAAGAGTTAATGAGTGTACAATAGTCAATGGGACAATGTCGTAGTAATCGTTAGTAGTGGAAATTTGGTAAACTGTATTACTTAAGGGAACGACTTATCAAGAACTTTTTTATGTTGGACTTCAAGACGACTATATGATAGTCAGTTTGAAAACAGGTAACGAAAAATAGTTTTACAAGTGTACAATTCTAAGAAAAAAGCTGTGTTCATTGAATCTAAGTTAAAGTTAAATCACAAATAAAGAATGGGGGAAATCTTTGATAGTGGTTTCAGCTCGACGAGTGTTTTATAGTAGTAAATAGTTTCGAGATCCTCATTGAGTTGGAAACCTCTGGTTTATATTGCTATTGAAGCTGCTCAGTTTATGTAGTCATTTAATTGTAATCGATCTCCGTATATATATGTATATATCTATAAAAGGGAAATGTTTGTGTATATGTTTGTGTGTCCGTCTGTGTATATTTCCCTACCAAATAACTCTGTCAATTTTCAGTCTAGAGACTCGATATTTGACATAAGGCGTATTAAGATTTGGTAAAATCTTTTTAATCTGTTTTCGGTAAGAAATTTGGCTAGAAAGGGGTCTACGTTCAACGATAAGACCTTTGAAAACTCTACCGAACTCCTCCGCCAATTTTGGATCTAAACACTTAATATACATAAAGAGTATTCTGACATAGGCAAGCTTTTTAATCGTTTTTTCGTCGACCATTTGGCTTCCAAGGGATCAAAGGTTAAAATACCTTTTCGGTCTCTACCAAATTACTCAGACAATCTTGGGTCTAAACATTTGAAATTTTACATAAAGAGTATTCAGGCATGACGCAAGCTTTTTTAATCAGTTTTGGGGCGTAAATTTGTCTGCCTAGTGGTCAAAGTTCAAAGATTTGACCTTTGAAGACTCTACCAAACTCCTCCGCCAATTTTGTGTCTAAACACTTGAGCTTTTAGATGTAGGTTTCCTGGACATGAGTAAACTTTTTAAATATATATATATATATATATATATATATATATATATATATATATATATATACACACACATGAAGTTAAGAACAGTACATAGGGCCCGAGAAAAGCCGGGCTTAACTGCTAGTCCCATCTAAAATACAGTCGTCAAAAATGGCAATGTCTCTTACGGATTCCTATTGTGCTGAGACTAGGACAATATCGTTTTAAATGTGGAGAATATATAGCTTCTAAAGAGGAGTCACTCTGGATTGGCACAATTTTGTTTAAAATTGTCTCACTCTAGATAAACTTTTTATTCACTTACAAAGAGTAGTAAAGTCCAGCTGCAGCAGCAGAACAGATACTATGCTTTGATTTTAGCAAGAAAAAATACATAAAGTTAATATTGTTTTTCTTATATAGCCTCTCAACTAATCAATTTTTAACTCAGCGAAAAGATGAAATCCGTTATAAAATTTAACACGTACGAATAAAAAAGCAATATTATGATAGAGAATTTTTCACTCAACCATTGGCAACAGCGGGTATTCCTGTTTGTATAAGGGCGTTACAGTAAAATGTGACGCTTTTTTTTTTTTTTTTTTTTTACATTTTCACTCCAAACAAGGCACATTGCCACTTTAATGTAGGGGGCTACTATCAGGGGAAACATCTACTGGGGTACTATGTAGGGATTAGGGCAGCGAGATGTTGGTTCACGTTGCACTTGAATTTATGCATGTCAGTACAGTTGGGGAAGCAGTGACCTGGAATGGAATTCCAAAGTCTAGCAGTTCTGGGGAAGAAATTACTGGAGTAGAAAGATCTTTTACATCTAGGGATCTCTACAGTGTTGGGGTGGGATTTTGTAGCTTGTCGGGTTTGTCGAGGGTGTTCACGTCGTGGGGGCACAACTTGACAAAGGATAACGAATCACCAAGCGGTGTTTAGAAGCGTGGCGAAGCACTGTATTGGCGAGATGACAGCCGGACTCGACTTAATCTTCCAACATAAATCCAAAGTCAAACTCAACAGGGCATAGCTGCTTAACAACTCACCACTGGAAATACAGTCCTCACTCGACTGCAGCGCCTTTGCTCATTTTTTCTAGGGGTCTAATCAAGGTAAAGACAAGCACTCATGTTTACAGCACGATCAAGTATTGCTCACACCACCTCCCAATTAAACAATATTTCGTATAGCAATGGTTTACCAGCACAAAACTTAAATATCTTATTTATATTCATGTAATATTTTTGTTTGTTTACGTGTATTGATATTAACCAAAAAAACGTTATTTCTAATTATTTAAAAAGAAAATATTTGTTAAATATGGGTCGTGGAATTGCATTCATCTGAAAAGATCGAGTTTATTTGCATATTCTTTTGAACATTCATTGTCATTTGTTCCCTACTAGCATGGCCGCATTGCGTTGCCCGGGTGTTTGGATGTGTATGTTGAGCAAGAAAAAAAGTGTTAGTAGGAAGGCAGGCTCGAACCCGTGCCGCAAAGGAGGAAAAGAGCGAGGTAAAAACTAAAGTTTATACTGTTACGACCATCGTCAAACCGGAAGCAACATTTTTTTAAAAATTAAGGCTAGAAAATCTAAAGGAGAGGATAACTTTAAAAAATATCGGTGAAAAAAGTGACCCCCCCTGTAGAAAAGTGCCTAGTTGAAGGGGAAGATATTAATGTTTTCAACCAATTTTTCGATATTTGCTGTATGAAAGGTCGAACTTTAAAACAATTCTGATCTTGGTAAAATCCATCATATCTATTGAAAGTTCAAGGAAGACATGCAAACAGACATACATACACACATTTATATATTGGCAACTAAAAATTTTCGACCAAAACTGATGAAAAAGCTTGCCCTATGTCTGAATACACTTTATGTAAAATTTCAAATATTTAGACCAGAAATTGTCAATTTTTTTAAACGTTTGAGCCCTATTATGACCCCTTAAACTTTATTGTTTTGAGCTCAAATCAAGTTATTAAGTAAAATTATATGTAAAATTATATGTAAAATTTCACGTGTTTAGCCTCAAAATTGTCGGAGGAGTTTGGTAGAGTTCTCAAATGTCAAATCTTTGAACTTTAATCGCCAAATTTCTGTCCGAAAACAAATCACATTAATTTCCCCAAATCTCAGTACACTGTATTTCAAATTTCGAGTAGGTAGACTAAAAATTGACAGAGTTATTGCGTAGGGAAATGTATACAAACCCACAAACACACAGATATACAGATACACAGACACACACACACACACGTTCACTTTTATAGATATATAGATTAGTATTGTTTTTTTGTTTTTCTTATGGGATGATCGTTTTTAATTTCCTTTTACATATAATTATAGTCATGCAAATATTCTACATGATATATACTCGCGTAATATTTGCTTAAAATTGTTATGATAAACACAAACTTCTTTCTGTATATATTTATGTGCGCGTATAAATATTTGTTAAAAATTGCCTACCAAACACCTCTTTTTTTCTACAGACATGAATCTTAAGGCTATTCGAACTCATACGAAATTTTATATTGCGGTTTTAGCCGAGGAAAATCGGTGCAAAATTGTGGAAATTAAAAAAAAAAAAAAGAATTTACCAGGTGAAGGTCGAACGACGGCATTACCAATATACATGCGTAACGTAATAGCTATTGATTCATATTGTAATCTTTAGCTTTAAGCGCATTTTACAACCAGGCAATACCGAGCGGCCTGCTAGTAAAATATAAAACATAGAAAAATATATAATACAGCTTATAGGCTCGGTGTAAATAGATAACAGTTGGTACTCCTGCTTGAATACAGGTGTTACACTAAAAACTGACACTTGTAAAAATGACATGAATACCAAGAAAGACTGAGGATCGTAGTGAGCCCCTGGGTTTACGAAATCAACACTACGTCTTCCAAGAGGACTCCGCTCCTACATCCAATGTCAAAAAGACATGGACATGGAATGTTTCTAATCGCTGTGGAGTGACTAGCATACATTCTTTGTACTACACTGCAACGTTTTTCACTGTTTCATCTGGGGAGCTTAATCGAGGCCAAGACCAACAAGCACTCCCGCAATATATACATAAGACTGCAATCATGGAGAATTTCACCACTATAGGCTAGGATATAATCGCCAAAGCGTATGATACATTTCATGGTTGCGTTGTGATGGTTGCCTCTCACAGAGGCAGTCACATTAAAAAACGTTATAACCTGAAACTCTTATTGTTTCTAAATAAATTTTTATTTTTAAAAAAGTGGGTGTAGATTTAGTAATTCTCTTCCATTCGTCGCTTGTCTGTTCGTTGGTTCGCACTTTTCTCAATAACCACGGCTTGGATTTTTGAAAATGTTGATCAAACATTAGTCATGGTAAAAGTAAATTTTTGGCCATAACATGTTTGTTGGGATTACTCTGGCTGTCCCCATTAGGGTCCGTTATAGGGGTAAAGTTGCCCCCAACTCGTTCATCTCCTCATTTGTTCGCACTTTTAATTAATCACATCTTGGATTTAAAAAAAAATTTCATAAACATTAGTCAGGGTAAAAGTAAATTGTTCACTCGTGGAGGGGGGCCTCACGTGCTCGGCTTTAAAAAAAAAAATTCTGAAGTGTCGGACTTTGTTGCAAAATCATGTATATAATGTTTAATTGCCAACTGAGAAAAATGCGGATTTTTCTTTGTTTATAATCAATGCATAAATCATTGCTGAGATATATTGAATTGCATTGCTTTAACAACAGACGTGTTCTCTTCCCTCCCCGTCCCATGTTTGTGTGTCTAAAGCTCATAAAACACTTTAAAAAATTTGCTGACTGTAAGTTGGCTACAAATAAAACAAACTGCTGTCCAAAATATTAAATGCATTATTTGCCGACGCGTATTGCTTTTATTTTTGATACAAATATATCATTCATACGCGTTTGTTTTTATTTCATGAAGTGTCGATTTTAATTACGCACAGTGGGAAATATACCTCAAGCAGTCGAGTTTAATAAATATAAAAAAAATTAAAGCAAAAGAAAAAGGAAAACTTTTACACAATACTGGCATACACGTCGTATAGACGAGAGAAGTAGTGTTACGTGGTGGGTGTTATTATTAATGAACGTATATTCTGTAGTGTTGTTTTTGTTCGTCTTAGGAAGAGTCTTAGTGAGAGATCAGATTCTTAAGAGTGTTCATGTGTTGAGTGTTCATATGTCTTAAGATGTCCATGTAGTAAGAGATATCATATTCGAGACATAAACAGGTATATATATAAAATAACAGTCAGTTCTTATATATAAAAGCAGGATAGATATAATACACAATGAGAGGAGATTTGATATATAGATAGCTAGACCGAGGGTTTCACATTTATACGTTTGACAGTTCTGTATGACGGGAGTGTTTCTATAACCAATGACACATATATTTCTTACCTATTTTTTAGATGATGTTTTTCACAAAGTTCTTATAATATAAATGGACAATACCTTTTCTGTTGAATCACAACACGAAGACGCAGATACGCAAAGATGATGACGTCCTTTATTTCATGACCGGCCCATGATTTCACTTAAGGAATTCAAAGTTTCTTTACATGGCTTTTTCTTCTCTAACCCCCGCTTCCAAGATTTGGTGTCAGCATGTGTATCTAGGCTCTTCTCCCCTCTTTCTCCCAGACTGCATCTAAAAACTCTACCTATATTGAGAAATATATCATCGAACAATTGTAGTATTGGGAATCCCAGCTTAAATGCTTTCTAGGTAGTTTGGAAAAATAGTAAGTTATGTAAGTATATTTTCGATTCGAATCAGCGAGTTTAGTGGGGTTACAGAAGGTTAGATTTGACAGCCATAACACTGAAGTCACCTTTTGTCAACCTAGATAGAATTCACCGGAAATTAGGGGTAACACGGGAATTGTGGGTAGGCTTCCGGTCGACGAGCACATGAGCTGATTTGTTTTAGCATCAGAGGAATGCACATCGGAGATTCGTCTCACCGACAACCATGGGTCCAGATACAGACATGTCTTTTTAATAAAAGAATTGAAGCTTCAAATTCAACTTGCGTTATCGATGCATCTACTGCATTAAATACAACTCCCCATGAGACGCCAGCCCAGCGACAAGAAGATATCATCCGCTTGATAAGGCAAGCAGGTATGTACGCATGACTTTATTTGCGCATACACGTCGAGACCTTTCAAGGCAAGAACTAAGAACACACACACACATATAAGTAAGAACATACATGTAAGAACACACAGATATTAAAAGTACCCGTAAAAGAAACAGTAAAAGAGAACGATTAGCAAATTAAATATCTAAATAAATAAATAGAAGAAGGCAAAGCAAATCATTTCTGAACACACGTTTGTTCGCTAATTAAAGGAGACGTTTTTAGCACACCAAAACATATCTTACGTAAAGCAACACTACAATTTCTCTTAAGTTTTTGTTCCCTTTGAATAAGTATCATACTAAGAACTCGCCTCCACTACCCTTGTTTTATGCGAAACACATAACTTCGATACTGTTTAACTGGTTATTACAATCTTCAAGTCCAATCTCATCAAATTTTGGTATCCTCAACTGCTCCATATGTCACCAACTGCGGTCCATCCCGATTGTGATGGTATGCTTCTGTCTCCTGAGACAATATGAGTTTATTTACATCTCCATAAAAATAAAGTCCATTGTATTTTTTTCCTTTTATGGGTCTTTTAAAATAGGTTTTAAGGGACCAAAAAGGGGTAAAACTTGAAAAAAAATCGTTATATATTTTGTACGTCCATGTTTGTTTATTTTTTAATCAGCTCATATGCGTATCACATTGGTACAGTGGTAACGTCACAAGCTTTGAATGCTACTTTTGCTTTTGGTTTCGGTTCTAACTGATGCCACCGCAATACATCACGACTCTATAATAATATATACAAAATCTGGACAAATTAAAATATCATATTTAAGCGTACTTTATGACAAAGCGAACCAACTCCGCTAGTTTTATATTAATTCGAGCAGAAGAAGTTTATGAAATTTCTTCAAACTTGTCTTTAAGTTTTGTTTAATTTTTTGTTGTAGTTATACGGGAGCTTTCATGCGACTAATTTACGTTTGTGGCTGTATATATAATAGTAATTTTTAATTTGTGGCTGTATATATAATAGTTATTTTTAATTTGTTGCTGTATATATAATAGTAATTTTTAATTTGTGGCTGTATATATAATAGTCATTTTTAAGTTTTGGCTGTATATATAATAGTAATTTTTTAATTTGTGGCTGTATATATAATAGTAATTTTTAATTAGTGGCTGTATATATAATAGTAATTTTTTAATTTATCAGACTTATGTGTGTTCGATATTCAAAATACAATTAAATTATGTTCAGAGAAATGATATTAATATTTGATGCGTTTTATAGGGGGTTCTTTCCCCAAATTTTTACGCTAATTAAAAGATATCCACATTATCAAAAGAGTTATTGATTAAATATATTTCTCACTCCGTGGGATTTCCACGGGTCCTGCTAGTACAAAATAATGCGCTTATTTACATTTGTTCCGAGAATAAATATTCAGTTTTAATGTTACAAAGGTCATCTGAACAACAAAAAAAAAAACAATGAATCTCTTCATACACAATTACAACGAGAAATGCAAGAATAACAAAAAATAAATGAAAATAACTTCCATTAAGAAAATATTCTATTCGAAACTAATTTGTGAAAAATAATACAATCGTATTAGTACTTTGTACGACTTAATCAATGTATAAATAGAAATAAAGATGAAACGAAATTGTGTAATGGAATTTATGTGTAAAAATAGGTGATACCAATTTATTAGGATTAAGTTGGACGGAGAAAGATTTCTACAAATATCTGTGAAATCGACGTGGCATAAACTCGCAAGAATGATTGTCTCTTGCGTCCGCCATGGTGAGGTAGGTTAGTGTTTTCTTTCAAGCTAGTTCCATCACTTAGACTTTATCTTAGGAATTCTCGTGTCCTGCAACACCGAACGCAGTTAAAGTAAACCAGATTTTTTCGGTATGATGTCAGATACATGTCGCTCAAGCTTCGTCTCGTTGCTGGCAACTTTCTCTTCATTAATTGCTTCCAGATTATTTTATTGCCCCCCCCCCCGGCAAAAATGAGGGTTGACCTGTAAATTCACCCTTGTCCGTTTATTCGTTCGTCCGTTCGTCTGTCCGGACTTTTCTCAATAATTACGCCTTGGAATTTTTTAAAATTTTGCACAAACATTAAACATGATGTGAGTAAAAAAGTAACAGAACGGATTATCCGGGAAAACTCCAGTTGTCCTCATAGGGCTGCTTTACGGGTTGAAATGGCTAAAATTGACATTTTTGTGTTTATTAATAAAATGAATGCCTTGGATTTTTATAAAACTTTCTGAAAAGTTGTAACTAACTGATTTCTATATAATTTTGTTTGTTTATACTTCACGATAACTCTTGATACCCATCGGGAGCTCTTTTATGGCTAATAAAAACACTCCATTTTTGGAACAATTTTACCATATTTGTCCAAAATATTCTGCGTTATGGACTAAATGGGTGTGGCAAATGATGGACTCAGTCATTTTTTTTTTGTATGGTGCAGAATTCAAATTTACATATGTTAAGGCCTAAAACTGCACTGTTTGTTCATTTTTACTAGGATTTGAAGTCCCTCGGGACTTTTGGGATTAAAGTTGTGAGCAAATTCTAAAACTTAGTCATTTTTATACCTAGTTCACTGTGCATGCACGGTGACAGTACATGCTTCACTTGCTTTGGTTTTGCTTTGATTTTGTCCCGCTGTAATTCAATCAGATGTTCACTGAAACACTTTGTTAGCTATTTTTCGACAGCACATATTATTGAAAGTGTGAGGAATCAAGACAGACCCCTAAAAAAGGGGGCACTCTGAACTTCACAGAATAGCCTGGGAAATAGCGTCAACATTCCCTGATCGAGTCGCCTCATTCAGTTGGCAATAAAGTGACCCCTGGCGAAAGAGGGGAGGTATCCTAAGAAGGTGCACATTGTATGACAACCCAAGGCAATTCCATAGTGTTAGAGATAAAGACCACTAAAATTATCCAGTTTCCGTCGAAGTGAATATCGAAATCGAATATTCCATTGGTACGTGTACCGCCAACGACAACGTATTACAATCGTCACGATGGCGGCTGCTTTCTTTTTACGGAAGGGAGAAGTGAAACAAGTCAACGAATTGAACGAATCAAGCCAACGCTTCCGTAAAGAGCGCTCTGCGATATTAAAAATAAGCTAAGCCGGCACTCCGCATTCTCTGGTCATGTGAAGGTGCACGTCGTTGGAAAATAACTATCAAAATAGTCCAGTTCCTAACAGACTTTTTGTCGAAATCGGATCATTGACTGATGTGTATACCAACACAATACAGGAAATGAGAGCCGCATCCCATGCTACAGATCGACATAGTCCTATATATGGTGTCTGGAAACGCCCATCTATTTTCGAAATAAGGTAAAACAACGCTACACTATAGGATGAATGTTCGTATGCTTCAATGATAAAAACCATCTGATCACCCTTCAGGCATGTAAAGTACTGAATAATGAAGCGAGTGTTGCGCAATCTCTAACCAGTGCTTTTGATTCCGGGAAGACTGAAAACAATGTCGGGATAAGCAGAACACACATACAGCACCTCGTATTAAAAGATGGTCACCAATTTTATTGCTGACCAGGCTCAATAATGCTTAACTATGGCGATCTAAGGAAACAGGTTTGTCGACATGGGTAAGCCTTATAAACGCTATAACACACTCTAAAATCGGTATTTCCAATAGAAATAATGTTAATTAAGGAGCGCATGTAAGGTAATTTATCAGCCACTTAACTGGAAAAAACAAATACGCTGATGTAATCACATTTCCATTTAAGGTCGATTTATAACAAAACCGGATTTGAACATGGAAATCCACCTTCCCCAGAATAATGTTGAGCGCAACAATGGCTATTAATCGACTTATCTGTGAGAACGCACAAAGAGCGTGTCGAGAAACTAATTTCAATTTCCTTAAGTATGATGTGTAGATAAATGTATTGAAACTGTTGAAGAGGGAAGTACTGGCGAGGAAATGATCTCCTAAGACCGAACAGGTAATAGCTTTCCCCTACTCTATCCCGAAATATCGAACTATTGAATTCTATGAGATAACAGTTTATTTCCGTTGGCAAACAATTGCATTCTCTTTATTCATGCGATATGTTTCAATTTGAATACTTTCTCCAGATTTACTGAGCACATTTTCCGTATGTACACAATTATCTTTATAAGAGGTTTTGTCCTTCAGTCGATATGTAAGGTGTATAATCGCATTCAAACTTTCTAACGTGAACTGAAGCAAACACAGTCATAGAGTGGAATGAGTCGTACAGTTTCCAATATATATATATATATATATATATATATATATATATATATATATATATATACACACACACATATATATATATATACATATATATATATATATATATATATATATATATATATATATATATATATATATACATAACAGTGGTATTGATTGGTTCCTAGAAGTAAAATTTAATGAAACTCGTGTGATTATTAAAGAGTGCTCAATGCAGGACAGAGCTGGTATGTAGTCTATTCTGGTCTGACTAAGTGTTGTCCTTAAATTGGGACTCCACTGAAATTATGTATGCACATATGTAACCAATAATGTTTGTATTATAAACAGACTATACACATACACATACATACATACATATATATATATATATATATATATATATATATATATATATATATATATATATATATATACCAATACAGTTGTTAATAAATATATATTCTTGTTTGTAATTTTTGTTAAAACAAAAATATTAAAAATACTGTAAAACTAAGTTATAGTTGTAGTTATAATCTCGAGATATTATTAAAAAATGCAATAGAAAACATTAAATAACGATGAAAGAATTCAATATATCGGAACTAAAGGATTTTAGATCCTATAATTGTTTTAAAAAGTATAAATCCCCATTTAAACGCAATGGTTAGATGACATCCGTAGTGTAGAAAGCTATTATTACTACTAAGTAAAACCCAAATATTAATAAATATTATATTTGTATCTTTGGCAACACCTTCAAGGAGAGATTTTTCGGTCATAAATGTTCTTTCAATAAACCTTAATATAAAACTAGAGCATCAGCCGCCATATAATATGAAAATATAAAAGATCAAAACCTGACACCAGTTTTGACATGTGACATTTGGAGGAAAACTAGCACTTGCAAATCTCTCAACTCAGCTCGTTATCTGTGTCTAAGTGAAATACTGTTTATGTCTTGGTTCAAACATACAGCGAAGCTCCTAAAGAAAAAACGAAACCTCAATTAACTGCAGACACTACAGATCAACCCTTCTTAGTCAATTTAATATTATCTTATAAAATTTGTGTGTAAATATTTTATTTTACATTACAATGAACTATTGAGAGGGTCAAATTGTGTTTTTACGGTCGATCGCAAATATCTTTTTTCCTACTGCCTCTTTGGAGCACTGCAGTTTCTACCTCACTATCTACTGTAAATATATAGGAAGACCTTACAATCTTTCTTCCCTCCTACCGAATTAAATTGTTTATCCCATCGATTTCCTGCTTTTATTTTTATTTTCAGTTACATGCAATAACCCATATTGACTTTGATGCATGCCTTGTTCATTTATAAGCTGTTAATAACCCTCTACTTCGAAGCTTATCTATGCTCATTTATAATTATTTAAACAGGTTGCAAAGAACCCCTAAGACACTTTTACGCAATCTAACCATCCTATATGCTTTCTCCTATAATTAACTCTTAGTTATAAACTTGCCTTGCTCATGCTAGCGCCCCTTTATTTTTATTATTCCTAATATCTAATTTATTTCCAACTATCACTCTTGTCTCTCATGTTCTATTATCAGCTTGTTCCATAAACAGTTTTACTATCACTTTAATTTACTAATATTTTCATTATAAACTTTTAATATTTTAATTTTTAATTTAACTCTTATGTCCAAACAAATGCACTTTCTTATATAGCTATATATCTATAAAAGTGTGTCTGTCTATATGTGTATCTGCGTGGCTGCATGTGTACATTTCCCTACGCAATAATTCTGTCGATATTAAGTCTACAGACTCGTAATTTGATAGACAAGGTACTGAGATTTGGGAAAATCGATGTGATCGGTTTTCGGCCCGAAATTTGGTGATTAACGGATCAAAATTAAACGATTTGACCTTTGAGAACTCTACCAAACTCCTCCGAGAATTTTCGGTCTAAACACTTGAAATGTTCGATATAGGTTCATCGGACATGGATCTAATTTAATAACTTTTTTTGAGCCTAAAACAATAAATTTTTAGGGGTCACAATAGGGGTCAAAGTTTAAAAAAAATGACCACTTTTTTTTGCTCAACATACATCTCCAAATCGGCCCTGTCGATGGGGCATTAGAATACGCCGACTGCCCCCTACAAAGGGTAAAAGTCCCTCAATGGGAGTCCTGGATATGACCTTAAACTATATCCAGTGGTGAGGCCTCAGCTTGTGGGCCTTGGGGAGTGTGGAGCCACCCTTTAATTACCATTGCTCCCAGGTCTACTCTGACCCGAAGTGGTAGTACCTGTTAGGGTCCCAACTATGGGTTGAATAGAAACCAACGTGAAAACAACAAATATATTCTATTAAAAAAATGTTTTTTTCCAAATCTTTGTATTCGGCATTAAATAACCCGAAAAGGGTTGATATGCCGTAAAACAAAACAACCGACCAACATCTCCAAATACCTGAGCAACGCCGGACATCCATGCTAGTGATTCATAATTTATATTTAATTCCAATACCAACGGGTGCCTGCAGTTGTTACTGTTATTTATTTTTAGTTTTTAATCATCATTTACCTTCCGTACTTAATACTCTATATTTTATCATCGATGTTGCTATTTTATTCATGTGTTCATTCTAGAAGATTTTCTATCTTGTATTTTCTATCGTTTTTTTTTTACTTTCCAAATCCTTATCGTCCTATATTAAGTTTTACTATGAATCAAATATTTGAATATTTTATTTTTAAATAATTACACATTTCTAGTTCTTTATCCAGATTATCAATTTACTGCTATTTTTATATTATTTTTATTATTATTTTTATTTATTGTTATTCTATTTTATTTATTTTCTATTTTTACTTTTAATAATAATGTCACTATGTCCACTACGACTATCATTCCTATTTTTTATCATAACTATTGAAGCTAATAATTATTATTACTTTTCTGCTTTTGTGTACCTTTTTCTCGGCCATCAACAACATCAGCGGCGGAGTTTTAAAAATAACAGGTGAAAAAATGTAAGGGTTTCTAACTGAAATCATATTCTAAGCCTTAAATTCACGGTTAAACGAGGAATTGTCTTGCACATGTTCGGATGTTTCATGTTTCTGTTTTGTGTACATTTTTCCGGTCATCAGCAACATCATCAGGTGAGTTAACAAAATTAGCAGACGAATAACTGAAATTTATTATTATTATTATTATTATTATTATTATTATTATTATGGTTATTATTATTATTATTATTATTATTGTTTTTGTTGTTTATTTTATTAACTCATAAATATGCTTAAGTGTGTGCGTTTTCGCCGTCTTTATCTTTGGAAAAAAAAACGTAGCATTTGTTTTAATTAATAAGAAAAGACAGAAAAAGCGACTCCCCGGACACGTTTTTTTTTTTTTGTGAAGGATTTTTTAATTTTATTTAGTCATATCTATGTTTAACTGTGTGCGCTGATACCGTCACTATCGTCGGGGGAAAATACACAATGTTTGGATAATTTCAATGATTGAATTAATACGACAAGACAGAAAAAGCGAATCTCCAGACAGTTTTTTTTTGCATGTGATGGAAATGGTTATTTTATTTACTCATACATATGTTAACTATAAATTAAAAAAAATAATAATTTATTAATTTATAAGTAATTTTAAAAAAAGGGGAAAGTAGGGGAGAGAGAGGAGAGAAAAATCATTCCCAATCATTTAAAGTTATTGATTATTACTATTATTGCTGTTGTTATTATTGTTTTTATTATTATTTTTATTATTATTATTATTATTAGCAGTAGTAGTAGTTGTAATAGTAGTCGTAAAAGTAGTAGTAGTAGTAGTATGCTTTTATTATTATTGTAGCTGTTATTGTTATTGTTGTTTTTTTCTGTCATTGCTATTGTTGTTGTTACTATTATTATTACTACCGATATTATTGTTAGTATTATCATTGTAAATTTTATTTCTGTTGTTGTTTGTGATGGTGGGTGGTGGTAGTGGTAATAGTTATGGTGGTGAAGGAGAAAGATCGTGAGGGGATCTTTAACCTAGAGAAGGAAGCGTCCTAGAGATAATGTCTGAATAAAACTATCGGTGATGGTGTAACGTAAAATTCACTAACCCCATTTAAAGAATGTCAAATCAAAATATTGAAAATATCGATGTGAATGAGGCTAGAACATCTTGTGATGGTCTCCCGTCCGACAGGTGTCTCACTGGTCTACAGGGTGGGTCTTGTCGTCAGCAAACAACTGTTCGAAATTCTGAGGATGTGGGTGGATGTAGGCGCAGTAAGAATTGGCAGAGAGGGTCCCAGGACACGAAGGGAGTTGGAACAGGGAATGTCAACAACCATGGACGGATGGGCAAAGAAGAGTACTGTGGGGATGCTTTGTAAGAATTTGAAGGACCAAATCTGGTGGATATATCCGAAAAGTGAAGGAATAATGGGAATCGAGAGGGAGAGGGCTAGGAGTGTCGCGAGTTTGGTATCCCAGTTAAAACAAATAAAAAATAACAACCTACTTTCTGTGATTTTAAGGAAAGAGATTGAACGGATGGTTATAAATGAAATGAATAGCGAACGTAAAATTGATAAAACTATGTCTGATGAATACACCGAGAGAGTGGAAGTGCAGAAGGGAAATGTAAGCGATGATGGGAGGCGGGCAACTGAGGAGGAATGGAACCCTATCCTTACGGGAAATGATAAGAAGGTGTTTGAAGGATCTAAGGCAGATGGAATCAATGACTCTGAGACAATGGGACCAGATAAGAAGATCTATTGAGGGGTGGTGACGAAGTTCGAGCCTTGACTTCTGTAGAAACAAAGTACTTCAGAAGTTAAGAGAGTTTCTTCTTGGAGACGCGATCATAGATATTCCAAACATAAAGAGTAGTGATAGACGGAAGCTGAAAAGCGAGGTAAAAATATTTCAAGAAGTAATTCACAACATCATCAGAAGGAACATATCGATTACAGAATTTAACAGGCTTCTGTATGCAACGTCATATATGTTGCGAATCGTCTTGGCTTAATACAGAAGAAAAAGAAAGAAAGGAAGGACAGAGGCGATACTGTCAGAGGCGGCTTAAAGAAAGTATTAAACGGTTGCGAAAAAAAATGGTAGAATCGAGGAAATAAGAAAAAAGAGTTAAAATAGCACAGAAAGTCAAGGACGAGCTTGAAAGGAGGTATAGATTGCTGGAAAAGGGAACGAAGACCCATACTGCTGGTATGAAAGAGAAGGCCCATACTGCTGGTATGAAAACACGGAATTTTGTTGGAAAAAGTGTTGCATTCCGGTAGAATAACCTTTTTCCGGAACAATCAGTCGCAGCTGTATAAAGAATTAAATAGTAGTAAACAGGCGGGAAATAAAAACACTCCAAATGCAGAAGATGCCAGGAAGTTCTGGAGTGGGATTTGGTTTGTCGAAGGGCAATATAATGAGAAGGCTAGCTAGTTGGGAGAGGTCAGAGAAAGGCTATCAGGAATGCAACAGATGAAGAACGTTGAGATAAACATTAATGACGTGAAGACTGTCATACGAAGGATGACAAACTGGAAGACACCTGGGCCAGATGGAGTGATGGGCTTCTGGTTCAAACAGTGCCAATGCCTTTATTCACCTATAGCTGCTTCCCTGCAAAGGGTCGCATAGTCGGGAGTGTCCCTGATTGGCTTGTTAAGGGAAGGACAACAGTAATCTGAAAAGATCCTACAAAAGGAAAAAAATGACAGCAATTATAGACCAATTACCTGTCTACCACTAATGTGGAAAATGTAATCTGGAATCTTTGCGGAAAAAATAATGGACATCTTGTGTGTAATGGTGTTTTCCTTGATAACAGACAGGGGGTCGAAAAAGCTGGAGGGGCACCAAGGAGCAATTGCTGATTGATAAAGCAGTAATACAGGATGCAAAGAAAAAGGAGAGGAATCTGAGTGCAGCATTGATCGATTACAGAAAGTCGTACGATATGGTTCCTCATTCATGGATAAACGAAATCAGAATTATTTATTATTATTATTATTTTTTTTTTAATTTTTATTTATTATTATTTTTTTATTATTATTTTATTATTATCATTATTATTATTTTATTTAGATTATTATTTTTATTATTTATTATTATTATTACTTTTATTATTATTATTATTATTATTATTATTATTATTATTATTATTATTATTATTATTATTATTAACAGTAAAGTAAAATATCTTAGACCTTTTTCATACTATTTTTCTTACCTTCAAAAATAAAAAAAAAAATTATATATATTCTGCATTAAATTATGCTTTTAATCTTTCATTTACTTATAAGATTTCTTTCCCGGAGTCCACCTTTGTCTGAACATGTCTTGTCTACGTGATCATGGTGTTATATAATGGGTGGTATTAAGATGACGTATGTATTATTCTTTGATGTTGACTGTTCGTATTAGGAGGAGTCTTGGTGTGTTCATGTGTGTGATCATGTTATGAGATGCTAGATATTATATTCATTGTGAGTGTTTATA
Organism: Euprymna scolopes; assembly: GCF_053919585.1. Taxonomy (NCBI): domain Eukaryota; kingdom Metazoa; phylum Mollusca; class Cephalopoda; order Sepiida; family Sepiolidae; genus Euprymna; species Euprymna scolopes. The sequence continues at coordinate 39,847,873 of NC_136507.1, read as the reverse complement.
TTGTCTTAGGATATTCATGTTTGTGGAGATAGCATATTGGAGACATAAACAGGGTATATATATATATATATATCATAGACAATGTACATGTTACTACACGAGAAAGAAAGAGAGAACGAGTGCGTATGTGTGCGTGCGTGTCTGTTTGAGAGAGATGTTCCTCTTTCTTTTTTTTTTTGGCAACGCCTCCTTTTTTGACGAGACATATTTTTCTTAATTTTGTTATTGCTTCTATTTTTGAGATAGTTTAATATCTTTATTTTAATATAGTAAAATATTTTTACGTGCATATAATTTTATCCATAAGCACTTTTCCTACGTATCACCCGTCATCAGCAGAGACCAACCATCAACAAGTATCGAACACACGGCCTCACAATACGCAGTTAGGCATTTTACGACACACACACAACGTATGTATATGTGTCTGTATACGTATGTGTGTTTATATGCGTATGTGTGTTTATATGCGTATGTGTGTCTTTATGCGTGTGGGGTTTTATATGCGTATGTGTGTTTATATGAATGCTTCTTTTAACGAATTTTACAAAATTTGCTCAAATATTTACGTAGAAAACAATATAATAATTATACAACGCAAGAAACATTACAGAATTGGTTGGATGTGGCGTTTTAGCCATGTATTAGATTACGTATTTTTGTCCCCCGACAAAAAGTAGGGTGGACCTGTAAATTCACCTCCGTTAATCTGTTCTTCAGTCCGCACTTTTCTCAATAACTACGCCTTGGAATTTTTTAAAAATTTTGCACAAACATTAAACATGATATGAGTAAAAAAATAACAGAACGGAGTTTCCGGGAAAACTGTGATTGCCCCCGCCCACCTGGGGTGCCTTTAGGGTTAACATGAATAAAATTGACACTTTTGTGCTTATTAAATAAAATTAATGCCTTGGATTTTTATAAAACTTTCTGAAAAATTGATTTCTATATAATTTTGTTTGTCTATACATCCCGATAACTCTTGGATGTGCCCCAGGGCCTCTTTTTGGGATAATAAAAACACTCCCTTTTTGGGACTATTTTACCATATTTGTCCAAAATTTTCTGTGTAGGTCTAGGTCTATTTAGCAGTTTTTCATGATGTTGAACTCAAATTAATTTTTTAAGGCCATACATACATACACACACACACCCACATATATATACAATATAAAACTATGTGTGTGTGTGTGTGTGTGTGATCACGAATAGGCTCCTATATGATTGACTATTTTCAAAAAGTGATTACATATAATGATAGAAGATTATCGAGACACAGGAATGGGTATGTTGATCTGGAAGAACGTTGGTTCATTAAAATTGTGGTGTCTGCGTTCGCGCCTGGCCCACAAAGTATAGAAATAAAAACATTTAAAAAAAAACGTTTACAAGTGTTTTTGATATAGATGTACATAAGAATATTTGATAAGTATGTTTTATCTTAAATAGGGATGGTATAATAAACTTGTGGGGTCTGCGTTCGCGCGTGGCCTCCATAGAATGGAAATAGGCACAAACTTTAATAAATACTTTTCATATCTATCTGCATAAGTATACTTTGATAATTATGTTTCAGTTTGAAGAAATATGGTATAATAAAATTATGGGGTGTTCATTCGCACCTGACCTCCATAGAATGGAAATATGTCACACAGCTTAACAAGTTTTTTTTTTATATAGATCCACAGAATATTGTGATAAGTGTTTCAGTGTGAACAGGTATGGTATAATAAATTATGGAGTTATCTATTTTTTTTACCTTCATCATATTTTGCTTTGTTTTTGATACCCCCAAATTCGAAGCTATCTCTTTACAGCCCTCCTTTTCATAACCTATCATACTTTCATAAATCAGAGTCCATTTTTTGTAGGCTGCTCTTGAACCCAGTCAACGACGGGTAATTTTGCTAATATATATATATATATATATATATATATATATATATATATATATATATGTATATATATATATATATTCATAATAAAGATTAATAATTATAAATTATGAATCAGTTCATTTTGTTTGTTTTTCCTGTTAAAGCTGGTTCATAATTTATACTTATTAATATTTCTAATATATATATATATATATATATATATATATATATATATATATATATAATTATGATTAGTTTTTTTTGGAAAAAGAATTCCAGCAGAGTGCTCAATTAAAAGGAAAATCCAAATTTTAAGAGCGTACTTATATTTTGTGTACAGAAAGTTGTAAGTTGAGACAGGTCATTGGTACCGTCGGTTTCAAGCCCGATAATAAGGCCCGTTTAAGGTATACTTATCAAGCTCTCTTCAGCCAATATTCGTCTATCTTATAACCGGAAGTGTGAAGTATATATACCTCGCGAATCCACGTTCAAATCTCGTTTTGTATAATCCCCCCCCTTTTTTTTTTCTTTTTTTTTTTTTTATCTATCTATCTATCTATCTATCTCTCTCTCTCTCTCTCTCTCTATATATATATATATATATATATATATATATATATCGGATAATGTAATACCTAATTTTCAACTTTGAATTATTTAAATTTAATATATATATATATATATACGTATATATATATATATATATATATATATATATATATATATATATATAAGTTACATTGTCTGTATGTGTTCAGAACGGTTCTACCAACGTACTAAATATGTGAGCTTGTTAAGTGAACCTTGTTATAAGAGGATTCGGAAGTGTGGAAAAAATTCGATTTCGTTTTGAACCGATAAAAATATTTATTAATCAACAAACTTAAACAATAACAAGTCGACTTAGTTTGTACTCTATACGCAAATATACATTTATACGTTACTAGATGGACGCCCGGTGTTGCTCGGTTGTACAGTACGTTTATACATGATATTTTAATTTACAAGCATTCGCGCATACATTCAAACATTCAAACAGAAAGGTTAGATTTATTTAATAGACGTTGTTTACTGACGGCGTAGGAACATGGAAAGTAAGACGTCTTTTAAGAAATAATTCTGTCTAGGAAAATATCGGTGAAACCAATGCTAACCATTAAATATTCGTATTTATATGATATAGTGATCATAATTTCTTTAAAATTCAAATTTTACGTTGGATGTTTGCAACCACTTTGTGCCCCCCCCCTCCACGTAAGTGACTAGACACATAAGATACAATGATGCAATGAGATGCTTACATTAAATTTACCTTGACCGGCGGAAATAGTCTTAGATGGGCATGATTGAATGCATTGGAAATAAGATTTTTTATGTGAATTTGATTTTTTTTTTGATGTGGTAGATATTTGAATCTTTAGTGTTTAAGACCGATTGACTGACAAACTAACTGATCGGTAAACAGACAAATAAGATGTTATAGAGATGCAATGTATTATGGCGGCGTTAAGATTACTGATTAAGATCTAGAATTCTTTTCAAAACTGAATCTACCATAGGCGATTTGTTGCTGACGTATAATAGACGACGATGGATGAACGTGATAAGATTGTCTCTATTTCCGCGTTTCGTGTTAATACGAAGATATGGATGCTTTCAGTCATAACGAATTATAATTCAAACAATGACGAATAGAAATTGAACGTTAAACAGAGAAAGAGGATATTTAGATGAAAGATTTGCTAACAACGGATTCAACATGAAATATTAGTTACATGGTGAAACCATTAAATTTTCATCCTACAAAAGATGACATGATTCCATTTCCGTTTGATGAACACCGTTTTCTACCTTTTTTTGTTGTTACGGATATCTACTAGTTGGTACATTGTGTACAAATCCCAGGAGCAATAGAAGCCTGCTATTATGTCTGAAAGTGACACAATGTTCAACGAGCATTATCAGAGATGCGCCGCTGTACAACTCATGTTCTCTACTGATCCAAGTTACGACAGCAGAACTATTGAAAGTACTCTCAAAATGAATCGCTAGATTGTCACAAATAAAAAAAAGAAACATGCCCAGTGAGACGAAAAAAGGTTTCCTGTCACGGTGATAGTCTCGGGTGTTGGGTTAGGGTGGGGGGGGGCACCTCATGCCATCTCACATTTTCCAACTGGGCTTGAAAATAAACACCAAAGTGTATCTGGATGTGCTGAAGGATGTGGTGATCCCAAAGTGCAATCAGTTGGCCGCTGGCAGGCTCTGGGTGTCGCAACAAGACTCGGCGCCAGCCCACAATTAATAGGAGACCCAGGCTTGGCTACAGAAGGGGTGCTACGACTTTGTATCCTTCCCTTCATGCTACCTCCTTCCCCGAACTGAACCCGGTTGTCTGCTTTGTTAGGTCATACGTCGAGAACATCACCAACATGACCTCCAACAACACTAAAGCTAGCCTGATCGCCGCCATTAGATGAACTTGTGCTGGCTTTTGTGGAAAAGGCATGTTCTCAGTTCCGGGCACGTATCGAGGCGGGGACTGAAGCTGAAGGCGGCTACATTGAATAGATGTCAACTCTACTACATCATCGATTTCTCTGAATCGATTTTTGCAATAAAAGTTTTAAAATATAGCTGTATTGTTCTTTTCCGTTAGGTCGAAAACTTCATCGTTACATCCTGTAGGTAACATCGTGCCTTTAATGATAATTATCGAGGTTTGTATCTAAGGGAATTACCAGGGAGAAATAGTTGGCGGCGCTGCTATTTCCGGTTACCGAGCTTCATTAATAGATTTTATAATAGGTGAGATTGCTCCCATCATAACTGCACTAAAGATACGCTAAATAAACTCACAATTGTTCTGCGATCCAAAATTATTTTGTGCTTGATTCCCTATGCATCGTTCTTCTAAGCTTGACTTACTCATTAAGTTTCTGTTATAAATACTCAACAGTCTTTCTTGTATCGGTGTTCAATAATGAGCCCATCTATATTCGTCATACCAACTTGACAATAATCTTCACACATTTTAGGACTGCCCTGTAATAACAGAGCACGGTCGCGTGTATGACAGCAGCAGCAGTAGCCGTATATAAATGACCAAGGCATATGACGTCACAAAAAGAAATGCAGAAATAGAAGGACGAAGATAGATTGTTGATATACTGGTCAAGTATGAGAGAAAAGACAAATGGCAGAGTCTTGTTAAGCACATTGGAATATAAGAATACGTTCGAAAAAGAGACAAAGCGTTATTCTAGAAGTACCTGTAAATAAATGTCTGTTGTTTCAACTGAAAATAAAATGAGTCTGATTTTTGCTCCGTCGTCTGTTCCCTATGACGGTGTTTTCCTGTTAACACGTGTGTAACGTTATATGTGATAGTCCTTTAAAATTCAGCTATACTTCAGAATTTTACTGATTATGAATATAATCGTTTAGGCAAGTATTTGTAAATGTTATAAGTTACATGGTTTGGTATAAATAAAGAATGAAATATAAATGAAAACAAAAAAAACATATTTTTCTGATACCGCTTCCCATGTGGGAGTACCAAATTGGTTAAACGGAAATTATTCCCAACTCGCATTAGGTAGAAATTCACTTGCGTAAATAATTGAATTCATTAGAAACGTATCGCAAAATCAAAAACAAACACCTAAGTAAATCGCGATATATCCAAGCAGTCGGCGAGATGGGCAAGCGGATAAAGAGTTTAGGCTCATTAACGTGGGGTCTCGATTTCGAATCTCGTAAGATTCAACCACTCTGATGACTCGCAGACTACGAAACACGTGTCAATGGATAATTATATATAAAAAAAGACGATGTGTGTGTTTGTCTTTTATTTTATTATTGCCTCATCTATGGTGTTATTTTGTTCTTGTTGTTATGTGGTATTATTTTAAAAAAATGCTGTATGTTTATAAAGTGGTCGCCCTAAAGAAAATGTCAAAAAAAAAAAAACAAATACAGATATTATTCAAAAACGATATTATTAGTGAAAAAGCTTCTATTTAATCGGACTAAATTTACCCGCCAACAGTTTCGTTCGTTTTCAGAAAGATCCAAGTAAAACTACTTCACTGAAATGACCAATAACTAAATAATAATAATACACATATATTTTTAAATTGAATTCCTATCATACAAATATTATTAAGCTTATTTTTAGGTTAATATATTAGTATTAAAAGAATATAAAAAGGAGATGACATGAGTCGAAAGAAGTTGTTGCTGATATTTACGCAATCTGTGATTTCGATCTGCTTTTTTCGGATTTATGTAATCATGCCCGTATTTTTTTCTTTTCTTTTAATATTTATGAGTTTTTAATTTTCTGATGAGTCAGTGTAGACAATTTGCAAAAATCGACATAATTATATGAGTGTTTCTGTGTTACGAAACAGGTACTATCAAGAATTGAACATTTATACATACTAAAACTAATAAACAGTAAATTTGAAATTTAGATATCGGCGTTTTTCCATATATATATATATATATATATATATATATATATATATATATATATATATATATAAACGATTTTAATGATTTAAAAACATTATTACAATGATCTAAACATAATTCTCAATGAAAAACCAAGACACGGAATAATAAAATAATGTTAAAAAATACACATTGTTGGTGACCAGCCCCTTATTTAAAACAGATATATCTAAAACATATAACTTTCATGGATGTAGGAGATTTATAGATGACCTTATATGTATAAACGATAATGATGAATTCGAAAAAAAATAAACATCTTATATATCCAAACGAATTAAAATTGAATTGTGAACATTAGAGGACAACAGGCTACATTTCTGGATTTAGAAATAAACATTGAGGATGGGATTTTCTTTATAAAATATTTGATAAAAGAAACGCTTTCCCCTTTAAAATAGTACGTATGCCCTATAAAGATAGCACCTGCCCTGTTTTTATGTTTTATGGAACCATTATGCCAGAGTTTTTGAGAATAGCTCGCGTTACTTTAAAACTAACAGACTTTATACCACCAGTTTCTAGTTTAGTAATTAGGATGATAAAACAAGGTGGGGATAAAAATAAAATATTTGAACAGTTAAATAAAGTATTTGTTCGTTATCCTGATGCTTTTGAATAGTTTAAGATTAACCGGACTATATTAATAAAGGAAATTCAAAACTATATTAGCAATGTATAAAATGTATTTATAATTACATATAATAAAGTTGTATTAAAAAAAATGTATATATGTAAAAATATTTTTAACCTTTATATATCTAATTTTAAATAAGAATGTAAATATACTAAATACTAATCATAGTGGGGGTGATAAGTAGTTAAATGGATTAATCCTAAAATTTTATAAATACAAGACTGATAAATTAAAAAATTAAAAAAAATGTATCCATTTTAAATGTGGAAATTGATGAATCGCACAGGTAAGAAATTCATTTTTATAGTATGAAAAAGTTAGTAATTGCAATTAAGAATAGGAAATTGGATCAAATGTTTGTATCATGTCTTCTTCCTAAGATTAAGGGTAGTGGTGTTTGATCAACACTGCTGGGGAGCCATGATGTAATATACTGTTTTGTTTTTAAATCCCCAAAACGGTGTTTCATGGTAAAAAACTGATGATCCATTGAAAAATTAATTATTGGTATTATAGTAAATTCGAGAGCGAGTTGATGCAGTGATTGCAGGTGATTAAATGACTTACTGACTAGATGGTTTTCTAACGAATGATAAAATATATATTCTTTGTATAGTTTTAAAGGTTAAAAACTTCAAAGACTATATATATATATATATATATATATATATATAGTAGAAATGGTAATTAATAAAAAATGGTAATTAATAAAAACTGAAGAGAGTGCTCAATACTGTTGTAGAGCAAATATGCGTTTTATTTTTTATTACCGCATCTTTCTGTTAAGTTACATTATTGTTTCAGCTATCCAGCCGTTTTGTTTGGCCGTCTTTTCGCAGTCTGTAGCTTCCTCAGACTTTTACATGCTTTTCTGTAAAAGTCTGAGGAAGCTACAGACGGGAAAAAACCGGCCTGGTAGCTGAAACAATAATGTAACTTAACAGAAAGATACGGTAATAAAAAATAAAACGTATATATATATATATATATATATATATATATATATATATATATATATATATACACTCGGACAACGCCGCTAGTATGAATATATAAGTGTATATGCATGAGTCTGCATACTGAAGCGGAATGCACGCCATATTTTTGGCGCCATGCTATCAAAATCTATTCACGCGGATCTGATTTGTAAAGAAAGTCGTTGGTTTTGTGTCAATCATTCCGTGTCTGAGAAGTCACAAGCGTACAGAAGCTTGCCTTCGTGGTTCTTCGTATTGTGACACTCTACATGCTATGTGTGTGGGACGAATAAAGTCCGGGTAAATTTCTCAACATCTACTGGGATTCAACGAGAGCAATGTCACATCATATGTCGGTTGCAATGCGCAATGATTTATTTGAAACATATTTAATAAACAAATCTTTAGATGCCATATTGCTGCAAATATATTATGAATGTGCATGCAAGCGCAAGACAAATACATGCAACATAAAAGTGCCTCCCTCTTAGATAAAGCCCAGAAAAAGTTCTCAATCTTATCGGCCCCACTTAATCAACTAAGCTCAAACCCCTGTCTCATCGCCGCAATGTTTGTTAACTGTGCATGTTTTCAAATATTTTAATGGAATGTGTTCAGATGAACTCGTTGCACTTGTACCCCCCTCGACGTACATATCCTTGACAAACCAGTTTAGCAATAAGATCTGGCACTTTCACTGTTAGAATCCCTAAATGCCAGAAAACTTTCTATTCTAATAGTTTCTTCTCTCGAACAGCTTGACTTTGGAATTCCCTTCCTGTTACCTGCTTTCATGGCTGTACTGATATGAAGAAGTTTAAATGTAACATAAACAAATATCTTGTTAATCTTTCCTAGACATAATAGCCCCAAGTGGCGATATGCTTTGTAAGAGGTGAACATGAAATAAAAGTAGTGGAAACTGTTTTTTTTTTCTAAAGTGCTACGACTTATCAAGTCCAAAAAACCACTCAACTATAAGCAATAAACAAGTGTTTGATAGACGGTGAGAAAACACTGAATTTGTGATGATGGTATGATTGGATATAATGCTGTTTTTTAGAATCCGGCTCGATAAAAATTTTTTTCCATTTGACTTGACTTGATTTCACACAGCAATGGGGTAATCACCGAGTGGCAGCATGTGACATTGTGTTGCATAGACGGGAAGTTCTATAGGAAAAATATTTGCCCAGTTTCGTTTTGTTAAAAGAGTAGTGTAGTGGTTGTAGTTAGACGAGTATTTTGTGAAAGTTTTAGGGGGCATAGAAGAAGCTCATTAGAGAACCTGCTATAAAAAAACGGTCGATTAGAGAAATGCCAGCAAGTTCTCTTCAATTAAATAGCTTATGGAAATAATCATGACCAAAGCTGATTTATGATATAATAGCAACTTATATTCAACTGATCGTACACAATTTGCTTCCCATATGATTTTTGTGCCTAAGATACACATGGCTTTTAAGTAAAAATACATTTACTTTTTACTTTTCGGTGTATTTGCAGTTTGTGATATAATAACAACTTATATTCAACTGATCGCATACAATTTCTTTTTATGTAACCATTTATGCCAACGTTACATAGCATATAAACGGGTTGATGTGCCGTTTAAACAAAACCGCGAGGTATTTCCTATAGAAAGACAACAGTTTTCGGTATAATCGTATTTTTTTAATATAATAACAACTTATATGCAAATGATCGTATACAATTTGTTTTTATAAGATAGTGCGTGCTTACAGTACACAACATTAAAAAAAACGGGTTGAAGTGCCGGAAAAACAGAACCATGGGATATTATCTATAGATTTTCAGTTCAATTTATGACAGTGACTTATATAAACAAAAACTTCTGATTTTTTTAGATGAAGATTGGTTATTCGTGTTATTTGAATTCATCGAACTACTGTTCTCATCTTGAGTGTTATTTTGACAAAGTTTTGGTCGATGTAACCTCCGATCTTCTTCAGGTATAGCTTGTCGAACTCGAGAATGTTCGTGTCGGACTCTGGATTTCGAGCGCAACCCTTTATTTACTTCATAGGGGTAGCATGCTCTTGTTCTCTCAGCCATAACTGGATAGAAGTCCTAAGTAATTCGCAATTTTATTTTTCCATTGCCACACAGGATTCGTGGGGAAGTGGTTAAAATACTTGGAAAAAATAAATTGTAAAAAGGGTTATTATCCTGACGGTTGAAGGTTCAATCCTCAATGTGGGTGACGAAAAAAATACTATTGCGAATTACTTAGAACCTCTATCCAGTCATGGCTGGTGGAACAAGAGCATGCTACCTCCGTGAAATAAATAAAGGATTTCGCTCGAAATGTCGTCCAAATTCCCGAGTTCGATAGAAACATACCCGATTTTGACAAGATACACCTGAAGAAACGTTGTAAAATCCACACTCAAAATTAGAACAGCAGTCGAATGAATCCAAACAATACGAATGAAATTCCTTATACGTGAAAGCATGGATTATGTTTATAAAGAATAAATAAAAATGGCTGAATATCTATTATTTGCAGTGTGGCCCGACGTTGCCCTGGATGATGATAAAAGAACTATATTTATTGTCATCGAAATCGATGAATTTACCCATTTTTTAATAAAATTGATCGATTTCCTGTTGTAATTGATGACCTATCGTGATGCATCTGGGGGAAGCTTCAAATGCCTCTCGTAGTGATTAAGTTCACAATATATTGTTGTTTACATTGCACTGTAAAGAACCTACTGTTGATTTTATAAATTACTTCATATATAATAGCCTACAATTAACTTTAAATACAAAAGGCGAGTATCATGCTTCAATATGCTCTAAACAGAAACATTCATTTCGAACGCGCCCTTTTTCATATCAAATATTTGTGTTGTTTGATATGAAAAGGGCGTTGAATACTGTTGATTTTATGTGCCCGCCCTTTCAGCTTGTGCGGTAATAAAGGCTTGAATTGAAGTTGAAAATGAGAATGTCAAGTATCATTGTGAAAATATGCTTTAAATAGAAACATTTACTTCGAACGCGTCCCTGTCATATCAGACAACCCACTGTTGATTTTATACGCTGTGCCTTTCGGCTTGTGGGATAAAAAAACAAAGTTTTCAAATGCACTTGTGATGTTAGGCATGGTATGAGTTTAATTTTAGTCAAAATTGTCCGTTTCTTTTTTCGTCGAAGTAGTTCGATTATTGATATTGACCGAAGACATTGCGACACAAAACCGTCTTCAAGAACATTGCCAGCCATATAAAGCAGCTTCGTGTGAAATTTAATAAAACATCAACTCAGCAGTTTTCGAGTCCATAGGGGACGAATCGAGAGATACACAGGCAAAATGACATAGTTCTTTTATATAATAGTAGATGGATAGATAGAGTATACATTATTGGAGTATAGCTATCTATCTATCTAGCTATCTAGCTAGCTAGCTAGCAAGCTAGCTAGATAGATAGATAGAAGGATTGGGCCAAATATACATCGTTAAACGACCGTGAAGAGTCTTGTATTCCACTCAAATTATTGTCATTTTTCCTGGCAAAGAGATTCAAGAATTTTCTAGTGCCAGAATCGTAGTATGACGAAAAGCAGTCGAGTGGTCATTATTATCTAGAAATGACGACAGGATACTCGTATTCTAGGATTTAGATGTCAAACAGTCAAAAACGGAAATAAATTTGCAGAATCATAGAAAGAAAACATGTTTTACTAATGAAATACCTCGCATCAAAGACAAAACCCACCAGAGGATGAAAAATAATTAAATAGATATGTTTTTTGTTGAATGCTGAATAATTTTATAAGATGACTGAAAGTGATGAATGCAAGAAACTATTTTATTCCTTATAACAACGGTTAAAAAGTATTTGTTCAAACTTGATTTACAGACGACTAAGTTGTAGCCGACAAGGAAATACTTATATAATGCCAATGTTAAACTATTAATAACAAAACTTATAACTTCTTAATTATATTGATTTTTGATTTATGAAGAATATTATGAGAAGATTGACTTCTGATTGATGAAGAATATTATGTGAAAACGATACGGGGATGGAGAAAGAGTGATTTCTTATAAGGGTGTTATAATAAGTAATGATCAAAACTTGATTTAAAGACGACCATGTTGCGCCTCTCAGGGGAATCTTTTTACTGATAAGTCAGCATTAAAAAAGCGTAAAATCAATCGAAAGCTAAATTAGAAAAATAGATGATCAGTTAGAATCGTATATTATAGAAGTATATTTTTTAAAACCATTTCTGTTAGGTCTGACGATGCTGTAGGGTCGTAAACATGAGCCAATATCCGAAACATATGTTAACAAACAGATAAAACGGTAATAAAAAAATAAAACACATATTTGCTCTGCAATAGTATTGAGCACTCTCTTCAGGTTTTTACTAATTCCCAGTTTTACCATATATATATATATATATATATATATATATATATATATATATATATATATATATATATATATATATATATAGCATGGATACCCTGCCTTGCCAGGGTCGAACCCCTTCTGCTGAAGTATCTGTTGGCGAGTTTGTCACGTACTTCTGCTTTTATTCTACTGAAGGTTGGAGGTTCATTACTCAGCGTGGGCGATGAAAAACACAATTGCGAATTACTTATGGCATTTATTCATTCATGGCTGACAGGACAAGATCCTGCTACCTGCGTGAAGTAAATAAATTGTTCCGCTCGAAATTTAGTCCAAATTCCTGAGTTCTACAGAAAAATTTCCGAGTTCGACAAGATACACCTAAAGAAATTTGGAGGTTTAATCGACCGAAACGTTGTGAAAATCACATTCAGGACAAGAACAATAGTTTGATGATGAATAATAAAAACGAAAAAAAAAAAAACATCAATAAAAGCAAACAACAATAAAATTACACAGTAAATTATTCAAAATTGATTAAAAAAAAAGCGCGTAATTAAATTTATTTGATTTTTTATTTATTTGTTTAGTTTAATTGTTAGTTACGCTGCGTGATTTTGTCTTTATTATATGCGGTGATTTTCCGGCTTCCACCGAAATCACGTGAGTAGAATTTCTCAAAACGTTAGCGCATGTATTAATCCTTAACTACCTAAAAAAAAAACTCATTGTCAATTGAAACAAGTCGACTTGTAGCGACCACGAAAGTTTTAACTGGAACATTTTACCTGTCAAACACATGACATCTACACAAACCCTTTCTCTCTCTCCCTTTTTTTCTCTCTCTCCCTCTCTCTATCATCTACTTCATATACCTGGCTGAACAACCAAGAAGTAGTCAAAATTTAACACCTCCCCCTCCTCTCCTTTCCCCTTTCTTTTTTTCTTTACTATCCTTTCTCCACCCCCTCCTCCCTATATCTATATATCCTTAGCCACGCCTACCTGAATCTGCTACCCCCACCCACACACTACAATCTAATGTACTTTAACCGTCAAAACTGAAATATTGTCGATACCCGTCTCCCTCCCCCCTTATTATCTATTACCCCCCTTTTCACTCGTATTTCCTCTAAAACACTGTTTCCAAACACAAACTACCATTTCTGTAAGGTCGGACGAGGCTGTAGGATCGTAAACATGAGACAACATCCGAAACATATGTTACCAAACAGATAAAACGGTAATAAAAAACTAAAACACATATTTGCTCTGCAATAGTATTGAGCACTCTCTTCAGGTTTTTATTAATTCCCAGTTTTACCATATATATATATATACATATATATATATATATATACCCACTAAGAATATATATATATATATATATATATATATATATATATATATATATACATATATATATACTAGTATGTATACCCAGCTATGCGAGGGTCGTACGCCTTCTGCTTAAGTATCTGTTGGTGAGTTTGTCACGTAATTTTGCTTTTATTCTACTGAAGGTTAAAGGTTCATTACTCAGCGTGGGCGATGAAAAACACAATTGCGAATTACTTATGGCATTTATTCATTCATGGCTGACAGGACAAGATCCTGCTACATGCGTGAAGTAAATAAATCGTTCCGCTCGAAATGTCGTCCAAATTCCCGAATTATACAGAAAAATTTCCGAGTTCGACAAGATACACCTAAAGAAATTTGGAGGTTAAATCGACCGAAACGTTGTGGAAATCACACTCAGGACAAGAACAATAGTTTGATGATGAATAATAAAAGCGAAAAAAAAAAAAACGTCAATTAAAGCAAACAACAATAAAATTACACAGTAAATTATTCAAAATTGATTAAAAAAAAGCGCGTAACTAAATTTATTTGATTTTTTATTTATTTGTTTAGTTTAATTGTTAGTTCCGCTGCGTGATTTTGTCTTTATTATATGCGGTGATTTTCCGACTTCCACCGAAATCACGTGAGTAGAATTTCTCAAAACGAAAACAAGACTGAATACATAGGCACAATTAAACCAATACCATACATACATTAAGAGAGAGAAGGGGGGATAGGTAATTTAATAGATGAAATTATCTAATAAATTAAATCTACTTTATATGGAAGCGTAAGGAAATGTTAATTGGTGTCGTAGATTTGTTATTCCCCCCCCCACCAAAAAAAAAAAATCTCTAGACAACGAGACCTTGAAATAGAGATTAGATTAATGCGAATAAAATAAATCTTGTAAGGGAATTGCATCCCCAAAGGCAAAGTTGGACGGCGGAATATCTTTTAATGTAGAAAAACTTCTGAAAAAAGGGGAGTCCGTCATTTTGTTGCCTTTACGGCTACGTTTAATACGACCTTTGTTCTATCAATATTTTTGGAATCAAAGTAAATTGTAGTACCTGTTGTTTTATAATCTGCGTAAGAAAATATAATTTTAATAAAACAATTTTGTAATTAAACCAACATTGGCTAAATTGTTTTTTTTTGTTTTTTTTTACAGAGTGATCACCACTTATCAAGGCCCGGAAGCCACTCAGGGATAAGGGTTATTGCAAGTACATTACGTTAGTGTGGAGATTTGATGAAGTGTTTAATTAAGGGGGCGGTTCATTAGGAATTTGTTAACATTGGACTTGAAGACATACGAGGTGTAGTCCGGAAGGAAAGCAGGCAGACGGAACAGAGTTCCACAGGCGTGCAGTTCTAAGAAAGAAGCTTTGTTCATACAATCCGCGTTTTGATTTAGGCACAGATATAGAGTGGGGGAAATTTTTCACAGTGGATTCAGCTAGACGGGTGTTTTTCGTGAAAGATTGGCGAGGGGGACCAGAGATTGGAGT
Source organism: Euprymna scolopes (assembly GCF_053919585.1). NCBI lineage: Eukaryota > Metazoa > Mollusca > Cephalopoda > Sepiida > Sepiolidae > Euprymna > Euprymna scolopes. The sequence continues at coordinate 39,832,606 of NC_136507.1, read as the reverse complement.
TCAGACGAGCACCTGACATGGAAATAACGATAAAACAAGGACAGGCTCGCAACGTCTCTTCTGTGGGAGAGAGGTTGCAGGGTAGAGAAAAAGGCATCCCCCACTAAGCCACGAAGTCTATTTTGTACTCTGTCAAGGCGGGATAGGCTATTTTTAGCAGCTCCTGCCCAGATATGGCAACAGCACTCCATCCTTGGACGTACTTGGCTTTTATATAGATAGAGAATTGCATCAGTAGTGAGATATCTTCTGGAGCGGTAGAAGGATCTCACCATCTTTCCAGCGACCTTGGCAACAGACTTGATGTACGTGTTTTTCGAAGGAATTCCCCCAAAGTACAAGTTATTGTCCCCTGTACTTGGACCGAAAAGGGCCACCTAGCGACAGTTTAGTAAAACACACCAAACTCATAACGCTCGCTTGAATACTGCAGAAGTACCGAAAACAATTCAATTTTATTTTTACTAAATAGCAATATTTATTAAAAGAAATATTGTACTCGTCTGGTCTTTCAAACCGTTGAATTTTAACTGATACTTTTTATAAATAAAATAAACACGTAAGCTGTAATTATAGAAAATAAAATATGGCACTTTGCTGTATTCTCATTTGTTTCGTAACCATTTAATTTAGATGACTTGTTCGAGACTACATACTCCGAGTGGGCACCAATACAATGTGTTCATCAAGACAATTTCTATTAAGGTACTTATAAAACATGAACAGGGATGTAACATTGTCGCAATGGACCAGAGATGAAGCGTGGCCGATAGTGCGAAATCTTCATTGAGACAGACTATTTCTAAAAAGAACGCGCCTAGACCCAAATATAATTAATCCAGCTAATCGTACACAGAACATAACATTGGTTGTGTAATAACACGAACCAACGATTGCTAACATGCCGTAAAATCCCGAAATCAATAGTCCAATCCTATGGAGTAGCATCGATATCTCTTAATGTGTTATCAATGTTTTTGTTTTTATTACATTTGTTTTATGGTTTATTCAGGCGTGATGCATTTTTCTTTCGTTCTTTGACAATCAAGTTTGTCCTTGGAGATGAAAGCAGAAGAATAACTGTCAACATGTCAGTTTTGATCGGAGTCGAGTGGAAGAAAAACGGACGTTGCTTGGACAAGTAATTTTTATGAGGACGGGAAATGCTGAAAAAGACGTAAAACCGTCGCAGAAATTTTATTACTTTTCCTTTTTTTTGTCATCTTTTGCATCATTTTCTGTTGACCAAAATGCAAATGAGTGGATACGATGCTAGCGCTCTAAGCTTAAATCTCTAGTCTTCTTTTTCAAACATACACAAAAGACACTTTTCTAGCTATAATAAATATCAACAAATTCCGCCACTCTCTATGTTTGCATAAATCCAATCGCAAATTCCATGAGCAAAACATTTTTTAAATCTAGAACTGTCCACCTGTTGAACTCTTTCTACTGAACTGCTTTCCAGCTGACTGCAATATGGTCGTCTTCAAGTCCAATGTAAACAAGTTCTTGTTTAGTCTTTTTAAATAATTAAAATATATCCAATTATTGACAGTTACTAAGAGATGGTCTCAGTGACCACCGAAGGTCGCTCGAGGATAAACATTAATATGTTTATCCTCGAGAGACCCTTGGGCCTTCATACATTATGACACCGTTGTAATAACGTGTAATGCATAGAATCAAAGCAGGAACGCAAGTAATAATAGGTTATAAGCAATTGCTAATAAGTGCTTGTATGTCGAAAATATTGAAAACCTTTACAGCATTTAAGCAAATTTTACATTTTGTTATGATGTAATGCTGGAGCAGTCGTGAAGGAATCATTATGTCACATGTCATTATGCACTTCTATAAATATACAGATCTTATAAAACATGTACCACCGTGTTGTCTTATATAAATACAGAACACGTCGGTACGCCATGTGATGTTAGTAGACTATCTTAGATGATTTTTTTTTATTCTAGAAAATGTTAAAAATTTAAGGATCAAGTTTAAGTGGTCCTAAGAAAAAAATGTTATTCAGAGAATCTTGCTTTATTTGTGTCTAATTACTAGAGCTAGGACAACAGGTGATACTTATCATTGTTTTGACACTCGAGTATATATCCGAAAACAGTTGGACACAATTAATCATCCTACAGAAAAAAACATATCAAATATCAGCGAAAAATATATATAAAGAATATTCGGTGCTACTTAAACCGTCTTCAAATTCTCAAGAATATTTCCATAGTTACTGTACTTAACGTAAAGTTCCCAAATCCAACTAACTACCTATACACCACTGTTTTACTGGAGAAGAAAAACTGATGGAAAACCTGAGGTCTATTGTATGTTCTATCTTATGGCAGCCATTGCACCGACGAGGATTGGCAGTTGTAGCAAACAGTATGGTTGGTATTGCACAAAGTCTTCATCACAATAACCAACTCATCTATAGTTTCCGAACAATTTAGTTGCTTTGGCCGACCCCATATTCCGAAATCGACGACGGGGTCAAAGGAATACATATATATATATATATATATATATATATATATATATATATATATATATATATATATGTGTGTGTGTGTGTGTGTGTTTGTGTGTGTGTGTATAATGTGTGTGCGTTTGTGTATATATAAATTAACATTTTTTGAAAACCAAAAAAATGCCAAGTAAAATTGTATTAAATGATAAATCAGTTTTGTATATATATATATATATATATATATATATATATATATATATATATATATATATATATATACAGGCGTAGTTAAGCAACGTTGAGCATGGTTAGTTCCAGAGAGGTGACGATTTTGAATTTCTAGGCGTTGTTTGTGCTCTTCACTTGTCTCGGCATTTGTTTCCAGTTGTTCTGTACAGAAACTTCACTTATCACTTGTACTTATTAACATCGATTCAGGAGATGTGTGGTTGGAGATTGCTTACCTCCTGCCACAAAAAAAGAAAAAAATCACGCGAAGGCACTCCTTCGTGGGTATCGATAATTTGTCAAAGACTGAAGGAGCCCATTTATATATATATATATATATATATATATATATATATATATATATATATATATATATATATATATATAGAATCGGAAATTGGATAAAAAAATTTGTAACATGTCTTCTTCCTAAGATTAAGGGTGGTGGTGTTTGATCAACACTGCTGGGGAGCAATGAAGTAATATACTGTTTTGTTTTTAAATCCCCGAAACAGTGTTTCATGGTAAACAACTGATGATCCCTTGAAAAATAAAAAACTTGGTATTATAGTAGATTCGAGAGAGTTGATGCAGTGATTGCAGGTGATTAAATGACTTACTGACTGGATGTTTTTTTAGCGAATGATAAAAAGTATTTTTTTGTATAGTTTCAAATGTTAAAAACTTCAAAGACTATATATATGTGTGTGTGTGTGTGTGTGTATGTGTGTGTGAAAATGCCTCTGTGTGTCTGTGTACATTGCCCTGCCAAATAACTGTCAGTTTTAACCCTACAGACTTGAAATTTGACATACGGGGTATTGATATTTGGTAAAACATTTTTAATCGGGGTTCATCCAGAAATTTTTGTTAAAGGGTCAATTTTTGGTCTAAACACTTGGAATTTTAGATATAGGTTACTTGAAAATGGATCTATCTTTATAATTCTATTTAAGCCCAAACCAATAAATGCTAAGTTGACGTCTGCAGTCTTTACCAACTATTCTCTATGGTAGTTAAAGAAGTCTATTATATAGATTGGAATTTTTACATTTGTTAATATATACATATGAACGTAACGTTGTGAACAGTACATAGGACCTGAGCAAAGCCGGGCTGAACTGCTAGTATATCTCTAAAAGTGAAAATGTCTGTGGGTGGGTGTCTGTATAAAATTCCCTACCAAATAACTCAATTTTCAGTGTAGAAACTCGGGATTTGTAATAAGGGGTATTGAGATTTGGTAAATTTTTTAATTAGTTTTCGGCCAGAAATTTGACTGTCAAGGTATCAAAGTTCATTGATTTGAACTTTGAAAACTCCATCAAACTCCTCCGCCTATTGTAGGTCTAAACACTTGAATTTTGAAATGTGAGTTACTTGGATATGAATCAAACATTTTAATTTGATTTTAGCTCCCCCCATAAATGCTAAGGGGTTAGAATTGGGGTCAAAATTTAAAAAAAAATGACGTCTGCGGTCTTTACCAAATTAGTCAGCCAATTTTCGGTCTAAACTTTTGCCAAATTATATAAAGGTCATTTTGAGACAAGGCAAGCTACTTGATCGGTTTGGATCGCAAATTTGAACAACCAAGGAGTCAAAGTTCATTTGATCTTTGCGGTCTGTAGCAAACTACTCAGCCAATTTTTGGTCTAAATATTTAAAATATGTGCATAACGGGTATTCAGACATGCGGCAAGCATTCTAATCAGTTTGTGGGCAAAAATTTAGCTGCCAAAAGGATAAAGTTGAAAGTGTTATCCTTTGCCGATTCTACCAAATTTCTCCGCCAATTTTGTGTCAAAAGACTTGAAATTTTAGATGCAGGTAACTTTGACATAGGTAAAACATTTTGTTTTGATCTGAGACCAAAATAATAAATGTTAAGGCGTCAGAAATGGGGTTCAGTAATAAAACAATCTACCTCTGCGGTCTCTACGAAATTACTCAGAAAAATTTTGGTGTAAAGTTATGAAATCTTACATAAAGTGTATTCACACGTAAGGCAAGGTATGAGCAGTACATAGGGCCTGAGAAAAGCCGGACTGAACTGCGAGTATATATATATATATATATATATATATATATATATATATATATATATATATATATATATATATATATATGTATATATATATAGAGAGAGACAGAGACAGAGAGAGAGATATGTATATATATGTATATATGTTATACATATATGCATATATGTTATATATATATGTATATATATATATATATATATATATATATATATATATATATATATATATATATATATACCACTGTTATTAAGAGTGATATTATCAATTTTCTATTATAGAAACATGCGTATATCAGACTTTATTTTAATAATTATTTTCCTAATTATATATTGCCTTAGCGATCGCATCGTTCATTGATCAAGAAATATACGCATCTACTTAGACATCAGTGTTTCGATGAATCGTCTTTTTATTAAAGACAAACGTCATGACGCAATAGAAACGTTACTGCGCGCATACATTATGTTTACATATATTATTATTTCACTGTAAATACAAGGTGAGTCACAAATATTAGGGGCATACAGTGAGTGCTACGTGCGTTATGGACGAAAGAGAAACAAGAATAGCATGCGTTCACTGCCAGCAATAAATATTACCGTAAATACGGCATAATCACGTTGACACGTCAGATCATCGAAGTTACGCAAAGATAAGCGTAGCCAGTACGAGATGGGTGACCATTTGGGAACGCTAGGGACGGTATGTAACACGTCATATCGGATATCTATATATTTATATGGGATAATCTTGTGGACCCACCGGTTTCCCTAAGATGACCGAAGTTAAGCAACGGTGAATCTAGCCAGTACCAGATGGGTGACCATTTTCGAGTGCTAGGTACCGAATGTAACACGTTGTATCGAATATCTATATATTTATACGGGATAATCTTGTTGACGCACCGGTTCCCCTTAGATGACCGAAGTTAAGCTACGGTGAGTCTAGCCAGTATTAGATGGGTGACAATTTGGGAATAGCAGGCGTTATATGTGTTTTCCGATTATGTTAGCGTTGTTTTTAGTTGTATTGGGCATCTGCTTGCCGTTGGAATAAAACAGGACCGCCCTAGGAGAGATGAGGTTGGTGATTGCACAACTCTTGCCACACAAAATAAATCTCACACGCAAGTAATAGCACTAGTGATGGTCGTGATCTCTATCCGCAACGATAGGCGAACAGTTTTAAATCTTGAAAGCATATAACTAATCTCGGATTTATTAAACCATTTTATCTAAACGTTGCTTAACTTCGCTGATCTAATAAGAAATGGTAAGCAACGTTTAGCCCGGTCACAACTAAAATCGGTAACAAATTAGGAATACCAGAAGCCGTCTATGTGCTTCGCTTATCCCAGCATGGTTTCCCGTCACTTTGAACTCATTGCCACTTTAATCAAGCAGTTCTGATTCAGAAGAGGCGTGGTTATGGATCACGCAAGCCTTGTTTCAAGTTTACACTTACAGAGTCTGTCCATTGTCTCTCATGAATATACGTAGGCCATGAAACATGTATACAGTTATTTAATTTTGCGATTTATCAAGAAACCGCAAGTAGAGACAGTTAATCTAAATACACCTCTACAGCTTTATTTATTTATTTGTTTATTTATTTGTTTGTTTATTTGTTTATTTGTTTATTTATTTGTTTATTTATTTATGCTCGGGTTTATTATCCTCAGCGTGCTTAGCTCTTGTTTTAACAACGTTTCCAATAATTAAATTCGACGTTTCCAGTAATTAAATTCGGTTCGGATTTGAAAATGGAATATCATATAACTAAAAACTTGGATTTATAAGGCTAAAAAATTCAACCCTGATCGCCCTTCGGGACCAGAAGTGGATAGAGATGTTCCTATTTACAATGCCTCCCTACACGACAGAGTTAGATACCAGGGTCGTTTTTTAATGTGGAGAAAAGGAACAACAAAAAAAAATTAGCTCAGTTGTGAAGGATTTATCCTCCACTGACAGAGAACAAGAAATTGAAGTGTAAATCTGAAGAACATATACTACACTTTGATCTTTGTATTTATTTGCTTCCCCACTGAGCAAATTAGGCACAAGGCCGTTTTTTAATGTGGAGAGAGGGGGAGGGGGGAGGGAAAGGGGAATCCAGCTCCCGAGAGGTGGGAAATGGGAGCTGGATAGTAACTGTGGTCGTAGGGTGATCCCTACCTTGACCAAGTTCAGATATGTGGGGTTACCCCCAATTATGGTCTTTGCTAGTCATAGCTGGTCTTTGCTAGTCTTAGATTTGCAGCATCTGCCGGAACAGATGGTATTTATTTGCTCCCCCACCGAGCAAATTAGGCACAAGGCCAATTTTTAATGTGAGGAGTGAAGGGGGGAGGAAGGGAAAAAGGGGACCAGCTCCCGAGAGGTGGGAAATGGGAGCTGGTTAAAGGTCAGGTTGTGGGGTTTCCCCCACATCTGGTCTTTGCTTGCAGTATCTGCCGGAACAGATAGTATTTATTTGCTCCCCCACCGAGCAAATTAGGCACAAGGCCGATTTTTAATGTGAGGGGTGAAGGGGAAATGGGGACCAACTCCCCGGGGAGTAGAGGAGCTGGATAGTGACAATTGGTATGAAGGGTTGCCCCTACATTGACCAAGGTCTTATATGGTATTTATTTGCTCCCCCACTGAGCAAATTAGGCACAAGGCCGTTTTTAATGTGAGGTAAAAACCAGCTCCCCTAAAAGTAGGCAAAAAGGGGGCACTCTGGTTACCAAAAATAATAATTGTCCCAGTATAGAGGGTTTCCCCTCCATTGACTGGTACAAATTATCTTAAGTGCAGCATCTGCCGGAACAGATACTACACTTTGATCTTGACCTGAAGGCCAAGAGTTGTGGTTTTCGTGTTGAATCTCTACAGTTCCAGGCAAGCATTGTCTTAAGATAGCGGTTTCAATCCTACGCAAAGCCGGCCAAAGGATTAGTTGGCCCAAATGTGGTGATAAGACAACAATTATGGAGGACAGCAATTACTGAAGGTATAGTTTAAAAATTCAGAATTCCTCTCCTGTCGCGTTTTACAGTATTACGAAGGCCAGAGTAATAGAGGGCCGAAACGTCATAAAACACCAACTATAAAAATAACAATGAATTAAAAAATATACAAAGTACTCATCTCAAAAGATTCTAATAATTAAATAATACATAAAACTGTACAGTATTATAATATTTTTAAAATATTGTATACTCTAAGTGATTTTCATATATATATTATATATGTGTAAGTATTTTCTGTCAATGTTGAAGTTGTTCCAAACTTTATTAAATAGTTCAATAGCATATAATACTAATAAAGTGCTATTATCAAATAAATATAATAATACTTACTCCGAAAGCATTCCATGTTTTCTTTATTTAATAACCAAACGATATTATTAATCAAGAGTGTACTGAAACATCGTCACTATTCATTTATTCTCACTCCATATGACTTTACATTTTTTAGGCCTTAAAGTTATAACAGCATTGCTATAGCGGAGTTGAAAGGCTTTCACAAAATATTCTTTTCAGCATTGCATACAGGTGTGTCAGCGAAGGATGAGAAACGATTTTTTTTTCTATAAGAGGACCATCTATAGATGCCAACGCGAGAATAACGAAGAAAGAGACATTACGATTGGTACCGGAACGATAAGGAACACTAATATTGTACTAACATTTATGAGATACGTCTGCATCATTGGATTAGAAGACGTCAAAGTATAATAAGCAAGGAAGCAATCAATCGTGATTGTATTCATTTTGTGTGTGTGGGGGGGGGTCCTTGCAAAAACTTTGTCTATTAATATACTCTTCACGCATTAAAAGGTTAATATAATTTCTTTTCTGCAGATATTGTGAGTATGAGATTCTAAGAAAGCAATCCCTGTTATGGACTTGCGGCAGAAGCTGAGATGTGTCATTGAATTCATGGAAAATGTGCATTTAAAATGGTGGTGACTATGTAGAAAAAAACTTAGGGAGCACAAAAAGGTCACTTTTATTTATTGTACGACTTCTGCCTTAGTAATACTTAACATTAAGGTTAAAAATAGGATGCTTTACATTTGGAAGTATTCTCGTATAATTCACTAGAAGGATTTTTTTTATTACATTTTCACCCCAAACAAGGCAAATTGCCACTTTGCTGTAGAGGGCAACAACTACTGGGGTACTATGTAGGAATTTGGGCAGCAAGATGTCAGTTCACGTTAGATTTAAACTTCTGCAGGTCAGTACTGTTGGGAAGGAGGGACCTTGAACGGAATTCCAGAGTCTAGCGGTTCTGGGGAAGAAACTATTGGAGTAAAAATATCTTTTACATCTAGGGATCTCTATAGTGTGGGGGGATTTAGCAGCCTGTCGCGTTTGTCGAGGGTGCTCACGTCGTGGGGGAACAAGTGATTGCAGTTCGTCAGAGCATGTACCACTAAAATACTTGTGGAAAAGGCAGAGGGATGCAACATTTCGTCGATGAGACGGAGGCTGAAACTTAGATGCCAGTTCAGGGCCTATCAGGTTTGCGACTCTCTTTTGAACCTTGTCAAGGAGCGAGAGACTAGTAGCAAATGCACCAGCTCCAATGTGACAGCAATACTCCATACATGGGCGAATGGTTGACTTATAGAAGTACAGAATACTTTCGGGTGTTAGTAGTTTTCTAGCACGGTAGAGAGAGCCCACCTTTCTTGCTGCGGCCCTGGCAATGCCTTCAATGTAATTGTTCCAACTCATGTTTCCTGTTAACGTTAGGCCAAGGAGTTTGAAAGATGTACTCTTAGATAAAGAGTCGTTGGCCATTGCTATAGGTGGTAGAGAGGGTTTCTTGTAATTATTGAATGAAACTAGTTTAGTCTTGGCGGCATTGAACGTGACCAACCATTTGTGTCCCCATTCCACTACAGATTGGAGGTCTTCCTCTAGCGTTTCTTCCATTTCTTTAGAAATGTGTTCATTCGTCTTCCTGTTCTTGCCTGCCATAGAGTGTAGTGTCATCAGCATATATACCCATCTCAGAGGGAATTTTGTCGGGGAGGTCAGTTATGAATCAATACGTCCAGGTCATGTACTGTAAGCAGGATGAAGAATTCATAGCGAATAATATCTGTTCTCATATAATGATTTAGTTAAATGACTTTAACTATAGAAAGTACCGGTTAATAAAGGGAAAATGCATCACGTTTGTATTTACTCGGCAATGCATAATATTTTATTCATAGCTTTTACTTATTATTATAGTTCGTCTGTACAATTGTATTTTTCTTTTCGCATCGATGTTCGGGAAAGCTAAAAAAAAAAAACGAGTATCAATATTGAAAATCGTTGAATAGAATCATAGATTGACTTCCAAATCAATAGGTACGTCGTGCGAAATATTTTTTCCATGAGCAAGAAGGAAATATATAATCACAATAAATATAACTAATCCGAATAATAGGCATCGAATACTCGTATCTATCTCATTACCTATCTTTCTACATCTATATATCTTACCTCTCTCTCTCCTTCTCACTCTCTCTCTCTCTCTCTCTCTCTATATATATATATATATATATATATATATATATATATATATATATAATGTGTGTGTGATGAAAATAAATGAAACTGATATTCTGACTATATGAACACCAACGATTACATTGAGGAATATAATATACCGGTGCAAGACTTCATAGCTTAGTGGGGGATGCCCTTTTCTCTTCCATATAAGCTCTCTCCCACAAAAGAGACGTTGCGAGCCTGTCTTTGTTTTATCGTTATTTCTATGGCAAGTGCTCGTCTGAACTCCCATCTCTTCCCCTCTCGCCAATACTCCACGAAAAACATCCGCCCAGCTGAAACTACTATCAATAAGTTTCCCCACTTTTTATATGTGCCAAAATCAAAGCGTAGATTTCATGAACAAAGCTTATTTCTTAAAGATGCACGCCTGTGGAACTCTCCAATGTGGATGTCCAACATGAAAAAATTCCTGATAAACCACCTCCTTAAGTAATCCACTTTACTAAATCTCCATAACTAACGATTACTACATTATCTTATATATTACTGTACACGCAATAACCCTTATCCTCGAGTGGCCTCCGGGCATTGATAAGTGTTGACTACCATGTAAAAAAAATTTCAAAACAAAAAACAATTGTTGGCATTCCCAAATGTGTATAGCGCTGTGGACAGAGTTTATATTTAAAAAAAAAAGTAATTGATGTTCTTTTTGGAATAAATATAGTCATTATAATTCACATGTGATGCGTAATTGAAATAAAATTAGTGCATATTTATTTTATTATTTATTGATATATATATATATATATTGATTATTATATGTAATATTTCTGTTCTTTTACTATGAGTTTATATAATAATAAATGGCGATAGATTGTAGAATCCTTTTCGCTAATTAATTGTGCTTGAGTTGGCGATAAGCGCTTATCTATAAAACAAGAATCGATAAACATAAAAGGATATCAGAATACATTATTCTCGAATGCATTGCTACATGAGGGTCTTTTGACTTCACACAAATGTAAACCGTTAAATACCCGACGAAGACTTTTCTGTAAAAATGATGGATGCACGTTAATATAACTTTATCATAATATCAGATCACTAAGAAAAACAAGTAAAATAAGAAAAAACAATATTTAAACCATGCTGTTTAGTTGTAATCTTTTCGTTTCCGAAGAAAACAGAAATGTTCTTTTTAACAAAACAAGTAGTATTAATCCAAAAAAGGTTTAAATTGTAAGAACTTGCAGACGAAGATAAAAACATAGAGTCTCTTACACCGTGAAGACGAAAATATGAATTCCAAGAGATACAATATATTTATAAAGTGACTATTAGCAGAGAGTTGTTCGAATCGATTGATGAGTTATTATCATCTTTATTGACAATTATATTCTTCAAATTTATTGTAAGCATTCCCTCTTAGTTGTACTATAAACATACGAGGGACATGCATTAAGTAATGCGCCTGACCCACTTCCAGTTGTCTGATCTAACTGAAATGTGCATGTGCAATAATTTATATCTCTACGGATTATGTGGCAAATTACAGCTCTGAACTAATTGTGGTTTCTGTTTTACAGGTGTTTGAACTGAGTCAGCTGTGAAATGGAGCCTGTTGAATGTCGAGCAGTGATCCGGTTTTTGCATTTGAAAGGACGCACACAACAGGAGACTTTTGATTAAATGAAAGAAACTGATGATGATAATTGTAAAACACTGGCATCGTGAAATCAAACATGGTCGGAGATATGTGGAAACAGCTTCCAGACCTCGTCGCCCCTCTTCTGTCATTGATGAGGCATCTGTCCCTCAAGTTGAGACTGCCATTTTGGAAGATCGGCGCATTATTATTCGCCAAATAGCCCAAGATGTCAAAATTAGTACAGGGTCTGTGAAAACTATCATTCATTGCCATTTGCATATACCAGATGGATTCCCAGGTTGCACACACCATTCCAGAAGCGAGAACGCATCGAGTACTCGAGGACGAATTTGGAGATGTGCCAAGATGATGAGTCAAAGTTTTTCAAAAGACTGATTACACAGGATGAAACCTGGGTCCATCACTATGATCCAGAGACCAAAGCCAAGTCAATGCAGTGGAAGCACTTAGACTCACCCGCTCCAAAGAAGGCAAGGGTGCAGCCCTCCGCTGGCAAGCTCATACTCACAGTCTTCTGGAACTAGAACAGAGTAGTGATGACAAATTTCCTGGCAAAGGGTACCACAATTACAGGAGCATATTATGCTTCAGTTTTGAGGGAATTAAGGGAAGTTGTCAAAACCTAGAGGCGGGGCAAGATCAGCAAAGGTACCCTCCTCCTGCAGGACAACGTTCCGGTCCATAACTCGAATGTCGCCAGATTAGAATCAGAGGAGTGTGGTTATGAACAGCCCCATTCTCCCAACTCTCTTGACCTTGCACCCTCTGACTTTCACATCTTTCCAGCCATGAAGTTGTTTTTTAAAGGAAAGCGTTTCCCAGATGATGCAGCCTTGATTTCTGAAGTCACGTCGTAGTTGTAGGAGCAGCATGGGGTGTTCTACAAAAGCTGCATCAAAGGATGGCAGAAATGCATTACTCTGGGTGGTTCCTATGTAGAGAAAGATTAATAACTGTGCCAAGTTTCGTTGCTCTACTGCCATGGAAAGTGGGTCAGGGGCATTACTCTTAACAACAATATAAATATTTTTATAAGACAGACGAATTCCGGTTTGTTTGTTCACAATGAGGTTAATGTACACAAAAGGTGCGTGTTTTACAATCTTTTTTTAATATTGAAAACGAACATTACATACTTTTGTTCCTGCATGAACTGGCCGAAAGAAAACAATTTTCATTATTTCAGGTATTTTGAAGACTTTCCAGTCGAATTATATGCATCGTCACGCTAGACTTATTTTGAACTATTTTGACTTTCAGATCAACTTGAGAGGATTTTCATGCAAGCTGACATATTATGCGTGGATTGTTTTTATATATATCGTTTTACATATCCAACATTGTTTTTTCATTTTTTATTTGGTAATTTATAGCTACAATAAATTGCGGTTTCAGGTAATACCCTAACTAGCAAATTCTTGTATAGGTACCGATGTTATAAGAACAGAAACCTGTTCTTGTAAGTGAGTAAATATTAAATAGGATATCAAGGATTCGAACTTGCGAAGCTATATGTAGAATTGAGAATTCCAATCATAAGGTAAAATAATACAGAATGTTATTGAAAACAAGGAATGTGGAATTGCCATTATTTCGCTTCCACAAAATAGTTAGATATCTGTTTTTTGAAAAATGAATGTAATTATGAAATTTGTTTCTGTTATGAAAATGAAAATTAAAATAAGGAATTTAAAGACGGACAATGGAAAATGTTATTTGTGAAGTGAGTTACGAAAATTAGGTTAGATGGTCAGTTTTGTAAGAAACATGTGAATAACAATGCATGCTTAAACACGTGAGTAGTAGTCACATTGACCAGACATACATTGCTGAATATAGGAAAAATTTCGAGGTTAGTTAGAGTGGAGTTAGATCAGTCAGACCAGAGAAGGAGAGGAGATCAGACAGATTCTCCGTTAGAGTCAAGACACCCTCTGGAAATGAGAGGCTTTTAGAAATGACCATGTAACAATATTGAATCCCTGAAATACAGAATCATGTCCGACCGGTCAAAGGAAGAATAAATGATCATCTTGTGTTTTTATAACTGCCGTCTTTCTGTTTTCATCATTACAACGAGAGGGGTAACGTGTTTATCTTATATGTACAACTGTCAACTAAAATGTTAAACTCACTCTCGGTCTATCTATCAATATATTCATAAATCTCCTTCTAGTTGAATTACCGGCCAGGCTCTCTTGTAGATACATGTACACTGTCTATTATATATATATATATATATATATATATATATATATATATATATATATATATATATATATACAGAACTGTCTCTCTCTTTATATGTACCTGTCTATATCTCACCACTGTCTCCATCTCCCAACAATATGAACACTCACAATGGATATATATATATATATATATATATATATATATATATATATATAATATCTAGCATCTCACAACATGATCAACAACATGATCACACAGGGACACACTAAGACTCTTCCTAACACGAACAGTCAACACCAAACGTATTTTGTTTTATTTACGCATCTTTTGCTGTCCTTAAGCTCAGTGGATAGTGACATAGAGGTGTTCCTGACTGAAGATGGCGTTAGGTTAAATGTATCTAGTTTCGGTAACATATGAGTCAGTTTTTTTTAAAGAAAGTAAAAATATTATAAGGAAAAGAGAAAACAACACCGTTCGATTTCCATTACAAAACTTTTCCTGATACTAGCTGTACAGTGCCCGCGTTGCCCGAGAATTCTTTTTTATTTGTTTTCATTTTTAGCAATTTTATTCACTTTAAAAAAATGTGTAAACTTCCCAAAATAACACGAATAGCATTCTTTGAGACTCCGCAGAATAAGGATTTTCTAATTTGTTTTGAGTATTCAGTCGAACAATAAATTTCAATTGTAAAGTTCACCTTACGGTTTTAATTTGCTTTCTCTTATATATATATATATATATATATATATATATATATATATATATATATATATATATCCTATTTATTCAAAAGAAATCAACATTTGTGAGGGTGTCTCTTTTGCGTATTAAAAATAAAATCTGTTTCAATAATTACTTCTAAACTATGCATGAAAATTTGTTATAGCAATATTTTAAGAATTATAGTGTGGATTTATATAATTTATCTTTTGTTAAATTTACGTTTAATTTAATTTATTCTAGTTTATCAAAATTATAACTAAGATCCAACGCGTTTTAAGAAGTTTTCATTTTATCAGTTATTTACATTTAAGCTGAGATTGTATTTCTCTGTTTAAAGATGGCTATGTTTTAATCTTTCAAAAATATGAAATATGGCCATCTGGCAGGAAAATATTTATAAAGACAGTTCTATACATAACTCCCCACACACACACGTATATATATATATATATATATATATATATATATATATATATATATATATATAATAAAATATATTTTAGTCATCGACATACAGTCCTGTTTCGTTGTTTCACAACTCATCAGTGCCGCTAGACTAACACCTATCCCAAGCCGAGGATCGAACCTAGAACCGTCGTGATGACAGTCGGCAGTTCTACCCCTTGACTACGAACGCGGTGGCCGCAATGAATTTGTCCGAATGTCTATTTAAATAAACATCCGTCCGCCACTCGTAAAGTGCTCAAACGTTAGTTTGTAAACAAACCGCGAGCTTCGCATATATATATATATATATATATATATACATATATTTATATATATATATATATATATATATATATATATACATATATTTATATATATGTATATATATATATATATATATATATATATATATAGTACGTCTTGCTAATTTATATATACATATGAAGTTCTGTATTTACGCAAATTTCTACCTTTTAGACATACAGTTTAGATACACACTCTATTCGCATGGTCCGTGTCAATTATATACGTTTTATGTACAAAAACACAATGATTACAAGTCTTTTTCGTTTGCGTTTTGTCGAACGATTTATAATTCAATCGGTCTGCCCATCATTTAGATCAAACCGCTAAGGAATATAAGACTTACATTTTCTGTCCCTTTCATATATTTTTTTCGAGACATAATTACAATCAAAACTTATATCTTATGTATACAAGGAAACAGACGGAGTGATTTCATTGTTTCTGCCAAACACTACCTCCATAATGTAATGTAATAAAACTGATGTTACTTGCCATAATTTTACATGACTCAATCAAAATAACATGTATGTATATATAATATATAGGTGTATATATATATTTACATAGGAATACCAACTTATCACGGCCAAGAGACCACTCGAGGATAAGGGTTGACGTGTACAGTAGTAAATGGGGCATATCTTGGATATATTACTATTTACTTGCCTCCTCTACGTGGGCAGAGTTAGTGAAAATCCTGCTCACCAAGCAGAGGTTCCCTATATAGGAACAAATATACATATGTCTTCAGTCATGTAGGATTTCTCCTCTACTAAACGAGGACCGAAAGGGTGAAGTGTATCATTAGCATGGAAACAGCACTGTAAACTTGATAAACATATCTAAAAGTAAGAACCGATGACGTTAACCAGATTGTTGATAGTGTTACGTTGAAGACCAAGGTAATGTTTATTGAGTTTTGATAAACAAGATTACAAAATAATCGCGACAATATATATATATATATATATATATATATATATATATATATATATATATATATATTGTTTCAGTCTGAAAATATTTTATCAGGCGATTGTCTTTGTCGATGCATAATCTTTAATTAATTAGTAATTTTATTTTCCAAAATTATATTTTCCTTGATTCAATAAGGCATATATATATATATATATATATATATATATATATATATATATATATATATATATATATATATATATCAGCCTAAGCCTGAAGAATCCTAGAGTAGATGAAACGCGGAATATTCAGTGTAGCTTAATCTCCATATACATTTTATAACTTACTCTCTCTCTCTCTCTCTCTCTCTCTCTATATATATATATATATATATATATATATATATAGTGGAGATGGTAATTAATAAAAACTGAAGAAAGTGCTCAATACTGTTGTAGAGCAAATATGCGTTTTATTTTTTATTACCGTATCTTTCTGTTAAGTTACATTAACTTAACAGAAAGATACGGTATATATATATATATATATATATATATATATATATATATATATATATATATACGTTTATATATATATACGTTTATATATATATATATTTATATAACAAGAAGTTAAATAAATAAACTATAATACATGAAAATCGAAATTAAAAAAAAATATCAATAAAATATAAATAATTAACCCCCAACCCTCTTGCACCCACCTTTATAACCAAGTAAAAAAAAAATAAAGAAATATAATTACACCAAGCCTCAAAGAAAAAGAAAACGAACACAACAACTATCGTTCCTGATGATAATCGGATGCACCGATAAAAAAGCGCTTAACAAGAATATGGCCGAACAACAACATTTGGGCGCCATTTTATAGAACGAACCTGCTAATATTAAAAAGACCGCTCGGCAAATGGAAAAGATATCCAGAATGATCGGAAAAAGAATAACTATGTCGTGTTTCATGTGTACCTTGTCGGACTCGGGAATATTTCTGTCAAACTCAGACGTGATTTACTAGTTATTTACTGTCAATGTGTGTGTGTATTTATAAAAGTAAGAATGTGTGCCTGTGGACACTTTCCAACTACTCAATAAGTTTTCGATCTATTGACTTGAAATGTTGTATATAGTGTATTCCAGCATGTGGAAAACGTTTTAATCAGTTTTCATCCGGAAAAAAGGGGTACCTTAGAAGAAAAATTGAAAAATTATTACTTGGTTGTCATCGGATATTTATCTGTTGCTCGACTATTTCACGAGGTTTGAGAACAATTTTTAATGCTCGTTGCAAGCTGGCCTACTGTTTAATGTACCTGACTCAGGAATAAAAGCTGCTAAGGTGTCAAAAGTGCAAAAAAAATATTATGTGGCGATCGTCGGATTTTGTGTTTGTCAAGTATCTCAGGGAATGCGCGGTGGTGAACCATGACAGCTTCCTTATGTTTAGAATAGTTATATTTTAAAACACTGCTTATAGATTGCGTTAAGCTGGCCTAATATTTATCGCATTTAACTTAATATACTTAGGTTTTAGTTTTGATCTCAGTTCGAGTATTTTTACTTATAATAAGTGATATGTTTAGAAAAAAAAAACGGTACTCATATGCACATGTTTCTTTTTAAATCTTAAGTTCCTTGAGGTATTTTAACGTTAAATTTAATACCTAAGGTTTTTCTGTTAATAATAAATAAGGAATCAGCATTAATTAAAATATGATATTTGCGCGTACTTTGCGACCGGGCAACGTTGGGTGACCTGCTAGTACATACACAGACAGACACACACAGACACACTCTCTCTCACACTGATACACCCACACACATATATATATACAAATAGACATACACAGACACACAGACACACACATAGAGACACATATACACACACACACACACACACATATATATATATATATATATATACTCGGGTTTTTTTATATTCAAAAGTAATGGACTAATGTATTCAACGAGGTTGTTAGATAGTGCTCAATAAAAAGAGCTGATAATACTTGTTTATTGTTATATAAACATGCTCACATCCCGCTGCTACAAATAGCCACTTGTTTCAATCAAACAACAGATATCATCCGGCAGCGACTTGACTATTCAAAAGTTCAATGAATAATGGATTTTTATTTTAGGTAGGAACTCTTTAGAAGTTGGAGTTAAAAAACTTAAAACACAGGACTTTAATTAAATAAAAAGTAAAAAGGGAGAGGCAATTTAAATAAAGTTAAAAGATTACAATGGGGAGAGAGTGATTGAGAAGAGAAAAAAAGGAATAGAGACAGAAATAGAGAAAGAAAATAGAGAGAAAACAAAATAGAGAGAAAAAGAAGAGAGAATATATATATATATATATATACACACATATATATATATATATGATATGGAGAAGAAAAGAAAAAAGATATAAATGGTTATAATAAAGAGAATAAGAACTAGAAGGAAAAGGAAAGAATAATGAGATCTAGTTAAATAGAGGAAGAGAGAAAGTAAGAATTTGACAGTATATAGAAAAAGAAAAAGAAAAAGATCTGCGTGTCAACCAATTTATGAACAATTATACAATTCAGTAATGAAACATATTATTACAAATACAAACAGAAGATACAGTCCAAGCGTCAGAAATGAACGTGTCAAAAAAGGCAGTGAATGTATTCAGCTAGCATATTTATCCACTTACATACGTCCACGAGTAAAATCAACGCAATTCAAACATACGTCTACCATTAATTAGGCCCTTTATGCTAAATGATATAAGTTTAAAGTTTTCGCGTTTTTATTAGATAAATATATGAATAAAAGAAGAAAATAATGATAAAACAATATTAAAATTATTATTAATAACAATAAACATAATAGTAATGATAATAATAATAATAATAATAATAATAGTAATAATAATAATAATAATAAAAACAGAATAAAATTAATATTTATTATCTTTTTAATATAACATATTTAGTCATAAGAGGGGATTAAATAAATTAAATAGGTCCAATAATTATAAATAAAAAACTACTAATATTTATGTATATAAAAAGAATACAATACAAATATATATATATACACACACACAAATATATATATATCCAAATATGCACACACATACACACACATATATATATACATATATATATATATACATATACATGCACATAAGTAAAGGTGTAACTATACTATTAAGTTGGAAGTTTAAGCTATTTAAGTATAGATATAAAGTCATATTAAATCACAAAATAATACATTCAAGACCAGATTACTAATAACACAGATACAAGTACACTTACCTATAAATATATAAATATATTCAGGCAAAAGAAGTAATTAAATCAACGAAATACTCAAAAATAGCGACGCACATGTAGATAGTACCCAAATTAAAAATAATAAGATACATATGTATATACTCACAGAGAACCAACCGACATACAAATAAGCATATATATATATATAAAGATATATATATATATATATATATATATATATATATATAGATATATATATATAATCTTATGTATACACATACATACAAAAAATACACAAATATATGCACACAATCATATACTAATAAACAACAACGCACACACACATATATATACTCACACATAAATATGTATAATTTACATAAATTCTATATATAGAAATACATAAGAATACAAATAATTTGGCAAGAGTACAGATAGATGCATACACACATAGAAACATACAAATGGATTGAATAAACATGGGAGGGTATACCAAATAATATAGAAATATATAGATCTAAGTACACACGGTCATAAAATAAATACATAGACACATACATATACACATAGACACACAGGTATATAAGGTAGGAGAGTAAAGAATGAAATCAGGAGAGGAGAAAGTATATTAATAGTATTTTAATAAATTATAGAAATCAGTGACAATTTTTAATTTATTTAAATTTTATATCTAAACTAAATTACTTAAAAGATGGGTTTTATAATGTTTGCAATTAATTGAATTTTCGTGCTTCTTATTTAATAATTTATCTCTTTCTCTAAAAGTAAGTATAAATAATTTCTCATAAAGACATAGGTAGCAAGGCGAGTTTAAAGATGAACAGGTTTTCGCTTTCTTTAAAATTTTCCAATTTACTATTGGGGAGTAACCTTGCTCTACTAGTTCATTGTAATATTTAGACAAGGAAGTTCTATTTTTGTACTCATTATTTTCAAAAGAGCACTTATGACCGGTAAATCTTTCTTTAAAATTGTTATTTTTCATTCCTATGTAATATTTTTTTTCATTCGGATTTTCCTTAGTAGAAATAGTTGCTTGGTACACTACAGAAGTAATTTGACAATTTCCTTTAAGAGGGCATTTTGATTTAATTCTACAGTTACAGCTTTCGGTAGCAATGGATGTGCTATTTTTGTTTAATATTTTGTTATTATGTTTTTTAATTATTTTTTCAAGGTTTTCATTACAGCTATAACTAAGTTTTATTGTATTTTTATTGAAAATTTTATGTAGTATGTTATTAATAGGGAAGTGCTTTTTAATTACGTTTAAGAATTTCATTCCTAGATTTGTTTTAAGTTTCAGATTAAAAGGGGGATTGTACCACAGAATTTTTCTCTTACGGTTTCTATTTGTATTTGTGTTTGGGTGTGTTGGTTCTATGAACTCAATTTGGGTGTTTTTGTATCCACTATCCTTAAGGGCCCTGTTATAGAAATATTTATGTTTATTAAATATTTCAAGATTGGAAGAATTGTCACTGATTCTTTTACTAATGGATTTGGGGATATGCCTAATGATAGATTTTGGGTGATTTGATAGGGGGTGTACATAAATTGGGTTTGAGTTTTCCTTCCTATATGGTTGGTAGATGCCTTTCCTTAAATCAAAGTTCACATCCAAAAAATTTACAGTTTTAACATCTGATATAATATCCACTTTTAATTTAATTCTACGGAATTCATTTAAGATAATCTTTTTGGTTCTTTCACATTTAGGGCCGTTGGAATCCTTTATGATCATCAGTCCATCATCACGATACAAGCCTATATCCATGACATTGATGTCTTTGGTTAAGTTGTATAGTATGAATAGACCTACTAAGTCTGTCATTTCAGCCGAATCCAAAGACCCCATGGAAATGTCAAATATATATTAAAAAGATAATAAATATTAATTTTATTCTGTTTTTATTATTATTATTATTATTATTATTATTATTATTACTATTATTATTATTATTATTATTATTATTATCATTACTATTATGTTTATTGCTATTAATAATAATTTTAATATTGTTTTATCATTATTTTCTTCTTTTATTCATATATTTATCTAATAAAAACGCGAAAACTTTAAACTTATATCATTTAGCATAAAGGGCCTAATTAATGGTAGACGTATGTTTGAATTGCGTTGATTTTACTCGTGGACGTATGTAAGTGGATAAATATGCTAGCTGAATACATTCACTGCCTTTTTTGACACGTTCATTTCTGACGCTTGGACTGTATCTTCTGTTTGTATTTGTAATAATATGTTTCATTACTGAATTGTATAATTGTTCATAAATTGGTTGACACGCAGATCTTTTTCTTTTTCTTTTTCTATATACTGTCAAATTCTTACTTTCTCTCTTCCTCTATTTAACTAGATCTCATTATTCTTTCCTTTTCCTTCTATTTCTTATTCTCTTTATTATAACCATTTATATCTTTTTTCTTTTCTTCTCCATATCATATATATATATATATATATATATGTGTGTATATATATATTTTTTTTTATCTCTTCTTTTTCTCTCTATTTTGTTTTCTCTCTATTTTCTTTCTCTATTTCTGTCTCTATTCCTTTTTTTTCTCTTCTCAATCACTCTCTCCCCATTGTAATCTTTTAACTTTATTTAAATTGCCTCTCCCTTTTTACTTTTTTATTTAATTAAAGTCCTGTGTTTTAAGTTTTTTAACTCCAACTTCTAAAGAGTTCCTACCTAAAATAAAAATCCATTATTCATTGAACTTTTGAATAGTCAAGTCGCTGCCTGATGATATCTGTTGTTTGATTTAAACAAGTGGCTATTTGTAGCAGCGGGATGTGAGCATGTTTATATAACAATAAACAAGTATATATATATATATATATATATATATATATATATACTGAAAAAGAATTTTTATATATTAATATTCGAAATGGTAAAATATGTATTACAATTTCAAACAAGGAAAATTAAATTACATCGATCTGAAATGGAAAATATTTATTATATTTATATTCTAGCTGATATTAATCAATTCAGAGACGCCGATAATGTTTAAAAGAAACGATAGTAAAAAATATCCATAGGGCGTAATGAAAAAATGAAACGAGAAACTTTTCCGATAATTTAATAAAATCTCTTTTAGAAAAAAAAAACTGAGACAAATGCGAAAATAACGAGTGTAGTTCCAAAAGTATGGCCCTATATTTTTTTCTTTTACTCGAAATGTTGAAGAGCTATGAGGACGGAAGTGAAACCCTTAAAACTAGCGACATTTTGTGCTCGGAATTTATTCCTGTACATACTCTCCACTGTTACAGGTGTCCTTTGGTGAGTGATGAATTATAGCTAAGCATGGAGCACGTATCTCGCTTAGTAAATTTAGGGTCGTTTCACAAGTAAAATTTTCTATTTAATTTTTTTTTACAAAGGAGTAACTACTTATCAAGGCCTGGAGGTCACTCGAATATAAGAGTTAATAAGTGTACATTAATCAATGTTATGAAATCGTAGTAATTGTTAGTAATGGAAATTTGGTAAATTGAATTACTTATGAGTACGACTCATCAAGAACTTGTTCGCATTGGACTTGAAGACAATTATATTATAGTCAGCTAGAAAGCAAGAAAACGAAAGAAAGTTCCACAGGCGTGGAGTTCTAAGAAAGACGCATTGTTCATGGATTTTACGTTTAGATTTAGGTACATATTAATTAAAATGTTGAAGAGCTACGAAGGCGGGAGTGATGTTATTAAAACAAGCAACTCTTTGCGCTTAAGAATATACTTTTGTATATAGTTCCCACAAATTTAAATCGTCATACGACGGTTGTTCCAAAATTATATCTATAAAAGTGAAACTGTTTGTCTGTGTGTGTGCCTTTGTGCACATTTCCCTACCAAACTACTCTGACAATTTTCAGTCTACAGACTCGACATTTCACATAAGGGGTATTGAGATTTGGGAAAATCTCTGTAATCGGTAGTAGGACAGAAATGTAGCTGTTAAGGGCTCAAAGTGCAACGATTTGACCTTTGAAATTCTACCAAACTCCATTTCCAAAATCTTGGAATTTTTAGATGTAGGTTTCTTGGACATGGATCAAATATTTTAATTTGATTTGAGCTCAAAGCAATCAATGGTAAAGGCTCAAAAAACATAATTTGTTTTAAGCTCAAAACAATCAATGGTAAGGACTCAAAAATGGGGACAAAGTTACAAAAAAAAACTGACCTCTTCGCTTTCTACCAAATTACTCAACCAGTTACTTGTCTAAATATTTGAAATTTTACACAAAGTGTAATCATACATAAAACAAAGTTTTTAATCGGATTTAGGTCGATAATTTGCTGCCAAGATGTCAAATGTCAAATGATTTGACGTTTGTTGTCTTTAACAAATAATTCAGCCAATTTGGGATCAAAACACTTGGAATTTTACATAAAGAGTATTCAGATATGCAGTAATATTTTTATCAGTTCCTGGGCGAAAATTTGACTGCGAATAGATCAAAGTTTAAAGAGTTAACCTTTGCAGACTCTACAAAACTCCTGCGCCAATTTTGGGTCTAAACACTTGAAATTGTCGATTTAGGTTATCGAAAATAAGTCAAACTTTTTGATATATATATATATATATATATATATATATATATATATGTGTGTATATATATATATATATATATATATATATATATATATATATATATATATATATATATATATATATATATACATCAGTTTGGCCTTGCTTTTCAAATTTAAATCTTCACCGCTTTTCGGGTGTTTTTTTTTTTAAACCTTAATTTTTTTGATTCATCCAGCCTTGACAGACGTGTTTTTAAATATTCTCTCCAGTACTTTTCTTTTAATGATTTGGAATTCATTCTATTTGCGCTTTTTCCAAGGAACTCTGCCTTTTGGATTATTTTGGACTATTTGGAATTTACCCATTGGATTGAAATTTTTAATTCGACCGTTTTGGATTTTGCCATTTTTGGATTTGTACCCTTCACCGGACTGTCCATTCATGTGAAATCTTTTTATCATTTTTCTTTTGCCTCCTGTTCCCCTTACCTCACCCTTTTTTAACCAAGAAGATCTGTGACTTACTTGTAGTTTCATTAAATACTTTTATATGTAAAATCCGATCCTGCATTTTGCTAATTCCTGCCATCTGATGAGAAGGAGAAACTCCGCGGATTAAGGACTATCCACTTATCTTGTGTTTCCTTTTTTTAAAATTAAATATGTTTTTAACTCTTTTTCAAGATGTCTTTTAACATGTTTTATTAATCATTTGTTCATATATATATATATATATATATATATATTTCTAGTTTACATAATCGTAGAGTTATGAGGACGGAAGCGATACTTTTTAAACGTGCGACTTTCATTCGTGTGTTTCATTCGTAATGAAGTTTTGCCAATTACATACCTCTGCTTTTCACGCATGTTTTATTTGCATCAAAACATAAAAAAAAATCAGGCTATGAATGTATAATTTCAGACATCATACTTATGGAATGTACAATTACCTTTGATCAATTCGGGCGGAATATTAAACAGAGCGCACTACTTTTTGAACGCTACATTTATTCGTGTTATTGTGATTTATCGACTACTGTTCACGTTTTGAGCGTAACTTTTACAACGTTTCGGGCGATGTAACCTCCGACCTTTTTCATGTGTACCTTGTCGGACTCGGGAATATTTCTGTCAAACTCAGAAATTTAGAAGTAATTTCGCACTGAACGCTTTATTTACATCACATGCTCCCTTTCCAAAGTAATTCGCAATTGTATTTTTTTGTTTGGTTTTATTTTGACGAAACGAGAGCATGTTACTCCCGTGAAGTAAATAAAGGTATCGATTCAAAATTTCGTCCGAATTCCCGATTTTTTTTTACATAGGAATCACCACTTATCAAGGCCCAGAGACACACGAGGATAAGGGTTAAGAGTGAACGATAGTCAATTGGACAATATATTAATCGTTAGTAATGGAAATACGGTACGTTTGTTAACCTAAGTGGAATGGCTCACCAATAATTTATTTACGTTGAACTTGAAGACAATAAGAATTTAGTCAGCTGGAAAACAGGAAAACAGAAGACAGTTCCACAGGCGCACAGTTATAAGTAAGAAACTTTGTTCATGGAATCTATGTTTAGGTTTAGGCACGGATAAAGAGCGGGGGATTATTGATAGTGTTTTCAGTTAAACGAGTGTTTTTCGTGAAAGTTTGGCGAGGGGGGCATAGATTGAAGCTCAGCCGAGCACTTGCCATGGAAATAACGATTCCGAATTTGACATGATAAACCCGAAGAAGGTCGAGGGTTACACCATCAAAATATTTCGAAAAATACACTCAAGATGAGAACAGTAGCCCGATGGATCCAAACAAATGTAATAAGCAATCCTAATCAGAAAAATTCAGAAACGTATTTACAAGTTACATTATAATATATTTTTTGACAACACAGGCGTATCCTCGTATGTGGACGTACAGGAACGAATAGTTACACTTTGTGAAATACCATGTGTTCTTTGAAAAAGTAATTCGTAAAACCGAACTATTGTTTTTGAAATTGTGTGCCAAGTATTAAGAACTAGTGCTATGGCAACAGAATATTCTTCTCGTTGTTTTGACTCTCGAGTATATATCCGACGCAGTTAGACATAATCAATCGAGAACCACATCACTCTATATAAAAGCATATAAGATATAAACGGATACACACTCGAGAGTCAAAACAATGAAATAATATGCTGTTGTCCTAGCCTTAATAATAACCCAACCAATAAATGAAAAGTAACTCGTAAAGTCGAACTAGTGTTGTTGAACTTTTTTGAGAAGTATTATTAACACAAAAATGTACAGAGTAGCCATTTTTTATGTGCATAATAACGTCAAAAATATTTCAGACCAGTCGAATTAGGAAGACACTTTTTTAAAAATAAAATTCTCACTGTCGAGAATTTTGCGAATACCCTTAATGACGTGAGTGATGAACATGGCGAGATATTCCATTAGGATATTTCTGTGATGGAAAAACATTTTTAAGAAAATTGGAACCCTGGCATGTTGGCACACCGCTGTTGGGATATATAAATGAATGATCATACTTAACAGTAGAGGGTTAATGGAACAAATGTTTTTTTTTGTATTTATTTGCACGAAAGAAAAATGTGACACAAGGTCGTTTTTAATTTGTTGGAAAACCAGCTCCCCCAAAAGGGGAACACTGGCAATAGGTAAATATACAAAATTCTTAGTAATTAGTTTACACTCGTTTTTTAAGTGGTCTGCAAATTAGAAAGCATTCAGTTAGTCTGTCACTTATTCATGAGTTCGCTTTAATAATTATAAAATAGTAAAAGTAGGCTTTTAATATTGTCGTAAAAGGATAGCGTCTATTAAAGATGACGGGCACATATATACGATGGTGATGAGAGAGAGAGAGAGAAGACATTTATACATATTCCAGTTCTGCAGATTTTTATAACATATATTAGCGAGGAGAGAGGGTGATCAGTTCTTTTTACATCAGAGGGGATAATCATTACTTATGACGGAAGAGAAAGACACAGTACTTTGAAGAGGGTTATACACAGTTCATATAAAGATGATTAACACATTACCTTCAATTGTTGAATGGCGACACGAAAACAGCAGTTACAAAAATCGACGATGTTCTTTATTTCATTTGACTGGCCGAATGATGATGGCGCCAGGAAGTCAAATTCGGGATTTACATAGTTTGATGTTCTTTCCTTCACTCTCAAAGGACCCTGACTAAAACTATCTCTTTCTGCCTAGCAGACTCACATATTCTGCCTCCTCTGCTCGACTGCCGACTCTTGACTTCTCTAATCTGCTAATCCTAGCTCCTATTATTGAGAATTCCCTTTTTGCTATGACGCCAGATGTGTGGTTCCAAAACGTGTATAACTCACGTGGCTCAGCACACGTACTCCAAACACACTTTTGACAACAACGAATTCTCAACTAACTGATTTTTTAAAAATCAGTTTTCATAAAAGAACGAAAATTACATTATTTTTTCAATACAAATAATATCAAACTATTTCCAAAATAATAGCTAAATTCTTACATTCTAATGTCTGACTCTATTCTGAACCTTGCTTACAAGGTTCGAGTCTCGACATATCCTAATCTCATTTACATTTATCTAATGTTCTTCTTATTTGCGGGAAAAGGAGACAGCCTTTTCTTGTTACAATATGTCAGAATGAGAAGAACTGAACTTTATAGCATATATATATACATATATATATTATATATATATATATGTGTATGTGTGTGTGTTTGTGGATATGTGTTTATATATACTTGTGCATGCATATACTTTGAACATTGAAACTGAAGAATATTAGCATGCATTAGAGACTATTTTATAATTGATATAAGTGTTTTCTAAAAAGAAATATGAAATTTGAATTAAGCGATCATCAATAGACTTTGCTTGCGTATACATTCAGGCATGATTTTTTAATACGAATTGGGCATTTTAGAAAATGAAAAATATATCAACTAAGAATATAAGGCAATTATTAAATGTAATTAAATTATGCAATAATAAAAAAATATATATTGCACTGGCAAACTATTTTTTGTTGCCTTGATTTCCACAACAGATTCAGTGTATTTTGTTAGAACTGAATCACAAAATGGAATCCGTTTATTTACATCCGGTCAAGTTTTGGAGCTACCTTGATATTTAAAACAATCAGATCTAGTGACAAAATCAATTACATTTTTGTGGCATTATCAGTTGATTTTTGTAAATACATATTATCCATAATATGTTTTTAAGAAAAGATTCTAATTTAAAATTAAAATTAAAAATAAACTAAGAAATATGTACAAAATTTATTATGTTTTTTTTTCCAAATTTTATCAATTTTTGACTCCTTAAAATATTTTCAACCGACTAAAGATCCATAAAAGAACGGCCAGTAAAATATCCAATCATTTTTGGTACCGAAAGCGGCTCCCCGACTTTTAGGTTAGGAGAGATCGAGTTTGAAAATATGGAGACATAGAGACAGACATATATATATATATATATATATATATATATATATATATATATATATATATATTTATTTATTTATTTACCAGTGGTGAAAAAACCGGAATAGAGTGTTCAATTTGTAGCCAGAGCAGTATATAATAAATTTAGTACTGTGAGTCCAGAATGAGTTTACATATTGTTTCAACTAGAGGAAGATCCCCAAAGAGAGGAAATGTCCAACTAGCATCGTCAGAATACATAGATGGACTCCATCTATGTATTCTGGACTCACAGTAATAAATTTATTATATATATATATATATATATATATATATATATATATATATTAATTTTATTTATACCAACATATAATACTTAATACCATATAATATACCTGCTCTGTTCACTCATTGAGCACTATTTTGGTAGACACATGTTGTTTCATTTGATGTACTTCTAGGAAACTAAACTCTGCTGGCTATATATATATATATATATATATATATATATATATATATATATTTTTATATATATATAATATTATACTGTTAGTAGAATTTTTCAGTAACTCATAACAACAACACAATATGACATTCCAAAGAGTGCTCAATGCATGCAACAGAGCAATATATTGATTGTTGGAGAGCTATTGGCTACACATTAGCAAACGTGATTCAATGACCCCCTAGCAGGGAAAGGTCACCTCATCAGGTGGATGGTTTTTGGCCTAATGAGGTGATTTTCCCTGCTACGGGGCCATTGAAACACGTTTGCTAATGTGTAGCCAATAGCTCTCCAACAATCAATCAATCAATATATATATATATATATATATATATATATATATATATATATATATATATATATATATATATATTCATATAATTGCTCAGATTTTATTCCGTTTTTATTACTTAAGGTGGATTGACCTCTATACCTTCTTTTATCATCCACTTTTTTTTTCAAGAAAATATCCGATAACAATTACAAAAATATCTATACATGTAAACATTCTTTTGTTCCTTGTTGTACAATCGTGAAACAGAAATTAATCGGACTGGAAATAAACGCAATTCTATCAACTTTTGTTTGCAACATGTCAACTGGAATAGCAACAAAAGAAAGAAACATAAAAAATCAACTACCCTCAAGTTATGTTACGTGGATAATCTCATTTAATAGGAAGCAGACAACGATGCACTTTGTTGGATATCTTTCTCCCAGCTCGATCTATACTATAACATTTAACTTTTTTTTTACACAGTGATCACCACTTACCAAGACCCGGAAGCCACTCAGCGATAAGGGTTATTGCAAGTACATTACGTTAGTGTGGAGATTTGATGAAGTGTTTAATTAAGGGGGCGGTTCATTAGGAATTTGTTAACATTGGACTTGAAGACATCCAAGTTGTAGTCCGGAGGGAAGCAGGCAGACGGAACAGAGTTCAACAGGCGCGCAGTTCTAAGAAAAAAGCTTTGTTCATGGAATCCGCGTTTTGATTTAGGCACAGATATAGAGTGGGGGAAATCTTTCACAGTGGATTCAGCTAGACGGGTGTTTTTCGTGAAAGATTGGCGAGGGTGGAACAGAGATTGGAGTTCATACGAGCACCTGCCATGGAAATAACGATAAAACAAGGATAGACTCGCAACGTCTCTTCTGTGGGAGAGAGGGTGCACTTCTCACGAATATAGAGGAGCTATTTTAAATGTATGGAAGTAAGACTTTAGTGTTATTTATACGTAATTGTAGTGTTAGTTTATGTTGCTACATATATAAAAAGCTTTTTTATATAAAAGTAGTTGACGTGAGTTAATGTAGATGGATAAATAAATGAGTGAAGAAGCTAGAAGAGACGAGAACTTGTTCATTCGTTTTTCCTGTCTGCCTGTATGTCTGACTCTATCCCTGATTGCCCTTCTTTATTTCTTTCTTCTGTTAGAAAATTTATATTTTACATTCTTTTAAAATCTAATGCTTATTCTAATATCCTAGATAAAATGTTTTGCGTATGTGTTTAAATATATTTTAAGTCCAGACTTAGTTTTAAATATTCCTTTCTTCGCTGAATCGATTTTCAGCAAGTTCTTTAATATTGAGATTAAGATTTATTTTTCGGGCGATTGTGAATTGGCAATTGTATTTTAGCACGAGTACAAATCATAAAAGACTCCTGTCCAGTCATTTCTCAAAAATAGAGAAGAGCTATTAAAAATGTGTATAATAGTGATGGGACGATTCCAATATTTTTCCCGATTCCGATACAATTACCGATTCCCTGCTAAATTCTAGATTCCGATATAATAACCGATTCCGATTCTGATTCTTTATAAGTCTTTTATTTAACTATAAAAGTGTTATTTTCCAGATCTTCGTAAAGAACATATGTCCAAGTTGCAAATGTATTTTCCTACACGGAAAATACATTTGCGGGGAGTGATCAATGGATTTCAGCTTTACTAATATCATAAAATCAATAAATGTTTATTATTTCATCATTATTAACAGCAAGGAAGATTTTACTTTAAACAAAATCAAATAAAAAATACAATTAAAAGAATCGTTTTGGCACCGGAAAATAGGCATCAATTTTTCCAATTCCGATACCGATTCTGATCCCCCCAAGCCTTCTGATTTTGTGATTCCCGATTCCGATTCCGCATACACGTTCCAACACTAGTATGTAGTTTTTCATACTAATATTGGTTTAACAATATACTAGAAAAGCTTTCTTAACCTAGTTTGCCAACCAATGAGAACCCGCCTGTAAATTTCAGTTAAAAATGAGTGCCATATTACAACTTTTCAAATTTTAGCTTAAATAAAATAATCTCACAAAAAAAATCGACTAACGAAAATTCTTAGCACATATAAATTAAGCATTTAACATACAGAAACTCTTTTATATAAATGAATAAATGCAATATATTTTTCAATTTTATATTGTTATAAAACGAAGAAAATCCGATTTATTCGTCGCCAACACGAAACCTGTGATGCGTGAGAAAGGGTATACTATATTGTAACAATAAACAGCATATACAAAGATCAACTGTAAGTAGGGCGTAGCTGACGAACTACGAATGTACACGTACAACAAGAAGGGTATAAACTCTGAGTTAATTTATACAGTTCGGGAGCGTGCATATTTTGTGCATGACAGAGTACCAACAACATTAAATCATTTGTCTTGCATAATCTTGTAAAATAATCTCTATACTATCTTGACATGATTAGAACTTAGTCTTTTTAGTGCCTTATTTAAATACTTATATTCGGGTACTGGATATGACCTTAAACTATATCCGATGGTGAGGTCTTAGCTTGAAGGTTTTGGGGAGTGTGGAGCCACCGTTTAATTGCCATTGCTCCCAGGTTCAATCTCACCCGGAGTGCTAGTACCTGTTAGAGTCCATACTATGGGTTAAATAGAAAACGACTTGAAAAAACAAATACATTCTATTAAAAAATGTTCTTAAAATAACTGGAGTCCGCATTAAATAACCTGAAAATGATTGATATGCCGTAAAACAAAAACAACCAAATACTCATATTCAACCCCTTCGTTATAAGTTACTCTTTAGTGTTATTTATTCAAAATTGTATTGCCTTATGTTGTTATATATATACAGTAAGTTTTCAATATTGACGGGAGTATTTGACGTGAATTAATAAAGAACAGATAAATAATTGAAAGAAGAACCTAGAAGAGACAAGAGCTTGTTCATTCGTTTCCTTTCTGCGTGTATGTCTGCCTTTATCCCTGATTGTCCTTTTCGTTATTTATTTTTTCTTCTATTATACACGGTATATTTTTATATTCTTTTTAAATTCTAATTTGGTAGACAACATCTTCATATTTGTGTTTAAATATATTTTAAGGACCTGGCTAAGTTTTAAATATTTCTTTTATTCACTGAATCGATTTTCAGCAAGTTCTTTAATATTGAGATACGAACTTATTTTTTGTACAACGGTGAATTGGCAATTGTATTTTTGGGTGGCTAGCACGTTTGCAAATTATATAAGACTATTGCCCAGTCATAGCTGATGGAACGATTGTACGCTATCCCAGTTGATTAAATAAAACGGCCCGTTCGAATTTCGTGCAGATTCCCAAGTACGACAGAGAAACAATTCCTAATTAAAAATATAGATTTCAGAGTTCAAAGAAATAAACCGGATCAAAATCGTGGGTTACACTGATCGAAACGTCGTGCAAATAACACTCGCTATGATGATAGCAGTCCGGACAATCTAAATAATACAAACTTGCATCGGTTTCTGAAATGTAATTTTAAGAAATAGATTTCTTCTCATTTCATTAAGAGTTTTCTCCAACATGAATTCATGTCTCTCCACATTATGATATGATTCTAATTGCGATCAGTGTTTGATACATTATTTAATGTAAAAAAATGACGCTCACCGTCAATAACACAAATTTCATAATGAGATATTGGTTACTCTAAACAGATGCAGAATGATAGCGATGTGAACTAAAGGTTGTTACTACGGAAGGAAACACGGGTTAGATGTAGAAGGATATATAAAATGAAACTGTTACAAGCATAGGATGAATAGTAAGCGGAGATTACAGTCCAGTATGGGTAGTCGTACATGCTGCACACTTCTAGTTCTCCTGATGATTCTACGATATGACTATATTGTTACCTTAGATTGCTATCTCATATCGTACTTTAGTAGTTAATGATGCAGGTAAGGTTCGGTCTAACAAGATAACTAAGTTGATGGTCAGTTGAAACTTTGTTTGAGGTACACGAGAGAACTGTAATACAACGCGATATTCTATTTGTAAATGATACTATATATATATATACACAAATATATATATGAATCAATATGCCTTATATGCATACATATATATATATAAATAACTATGTCATGTATATATACTACTGCTTATATAAAAGAAAAATAGAATATATATAGAGATATAAGAGCAGATAGTTAATAAAACATGGATATATATATATATATATATATATATATATATATATATATATATATATATATATATATATAGTCATCCACATACAGTACTGTTTCGCAGCTCATCATTGCGGCTAAACAGGCAACTACCTCAAGCCAGGATTGAAACCCGACCGTTTGTACGGCAGTCAAGGCTCCTAACCATTACGCTATTGGCGGCTGCTTGAACGAGTAGTGAGTTTAACGATGTTTTGATATCGTCCGAAATACCTCCGCTCGATTTGTTTACACAAAGAGCGTCGCTTATATGCTAATGGTATATATATATATATATATATATATATATATATATATATATATATATATATATATATATATATATATATATATATATAAAAACTCATTATTCAATCCTGGGTGAATCATGTTAGACTTTTCATGAGCTCGCACTTGAAACGTGTATGCAAATATGTACCGATAAAGTTTGTATAAATTTAAAAAAAACAAG
Organism: Euprymna scolopes; assembly: GCF_053919585.1. NCBI lineage: Eukaryota > Metazoa > Mollusca > Cephalopoda > Sepiida > Sepiolidae > Euprymna > Euprymna scolopes. Next base: position 39,798,304 of record NC_136507.1, on the reverse strand, counting down.
ACCATTACACTATAATAACTCCTTGCTTGCTATTAGGCTCATTTTGCAAACAGTAGATCTTGATTGTATTTACAACTAAGAAATTACCGCTATAAAATTAACATTATATATATATATATATATATATATATATATATATATATATATATATGAGCAAATAGTTAATAATATATGTTAAACACACGTTGAAAAGGAAACACGTAATAAGTGGATAGCCCTTAATCCGCGGAGTTTCGAAGAAATACTTTCCTTCTCGTCCGAATGTAGGAATTAGCAAAATACGGGATCGAATTTTGCATACAAAAGTATTTGATGAAACTGCAAGTAAGTCAAAGATCTTACTTGATAACAGAAAGTGAAGCAGAGGAAATATGGTGAAGAAAAAGGTGATTCCACGGGAATGGATTGTCTGGTGAAAGGTAAAGTATCCAATGACGGTAAAATCCAGAAAAGTAAATCCAAGAAAGTTAATTGAATTTCCATTCGTAAAAGTCAAGGAAATCGCGTAATTGGAATAATCCAAAAAGCCGAGATCCGTGGAATAATTCACAAATATGTACAAGGAAAAGGGGAAAATATTCCAATCATATTAATAAAAGAAAAATAAGATATGCATTTAACACGGCTGCAGAGACAAAGTGTAATTAAGAAAAATCAGTGAAGAAAAAAAAACAAAAAATAAATGGTGATAGAATTAAATAAAAATAGCACAGCAAATGTTAAAATGGCCTAGACAAAATGACGTTAAAAGGCTCGAAAAAATATAGGGCAAAAAAGAGATCAACTGAAATGTACAGATCATTACTTAAGAAAATGTCAGCAAGAGTTATTAAAAGACACTTAATGGAAAAAATAAATTAATAAGTAAATAAAAAAATAAATAAAAATAAAAATAAAATATAAAATTAAAAAAATCTCTCAGTGGAGAGGGTGGCCGGTATCTGCAAATTCCGAGTAAAACAAGTATGTAAGTAAATGCATATAGTAAAATATAAGTAAATATACACACAGGATATGAATGTGTAGGTAGATTGATATATTTGATAGATAGGAATATTTATAGACTAAAACGGAAATTGCAGATAAAAACATTGCAGATAAAAAAATTGCAGAAAAGCAAAGACGAAATAATACAGAAGTAAAATAAAGGATTACAAAGTATTAAGAAAGTATGTATAAAAAACAATAATGTTAAAGAAAAATTATATATATCTGAAAAGTTAAAGTAATAACTATGTAATTTCAAATTTACCATAATTAAATTTGGACATATGTTTACAGAAAGAGATCAGTTCGTTTTTAGAATTTATTATATTGTTACTTTCAGGGGAAGCAATTATAGTTATAGCTTCGATTGTGCGACAAGACTTAGAGCTTAGAGTATAAGACTTAACTTTTTTATGATAGTCCATTTGATTGAAAAGGGGGTATTGTTAGAATTAAGTTTTTTAATTAAAGTGGTTAGAGAAGTTCCTTGGTTATTATTAGAATTATGGTTGTTAAAAGAAGAATGTGGTTTGATATTCTTTTCTTAATTAATGTTGAAGTAGGGCCGGTATATTTATAGACTTTATTAAAAGCTCGAGGTCTGATATTAATATTAATTTGCTGATTTGTATTAGTTAAGTAGTTTGAATTTTGTTCATTGTGTTCAACAAAGGGTGGGACAATGATTGTACAAGGACTATTTTGGAGGGGATAATAAGTGTTGTTAGTGTTAGGATGGCTGTTAGTAGAAATATTATTATTCTAATTATTATTATTATTATTATTATTATTATTATTATTATCTTTATTATTATTACTAGTTGTATGATTGTAGATGGAGAGGCTGCTCGAGTGGTATATTGGATTAGTAACTATATCAGATGGAGGATGGGCAGAAGGATACCTTGAAGACGAAATATTAGTGTATGTGATGGGAGAATTGCGTGGGAGCTCAGTAATTGTGCATGAATATATAACATCTATATGGATGCAATCATTATTGAGTGGGCAAAGATGTTTGTTATTACGATTACAGTTAGTTTTGTATTTAATTGGGAAAGGAATTTTTTGGGTAGATTTAATTTTCTAGTTATTAGATGTTAAGATCCTTTGTGCTAAATTATACACTGTTGAATAAGAAATCCTGGTTGATTTTTTATTGAAAATATAACTATATCTGTGTGGGTATTTGGAAGAGTGTTTTACAATGTTGAAGAATTCCTTAGGTATGTTAATTTTGACATTTAAGCTACATGGAGGATTAAACCAAATATTTTTCTTTCTCCTGATTCACCTGGGTTGGTTAAAGGTATTACGATTAGTATTTTGGTTTCGATTATATATGTAGACTGGTTCATTGCTATTGATAGCGGAAGAACTTGTTATTTGAACTGGTTTCTTACGAGTCATATTGTGTGTGATTAAAGATTTAAGGCGGTCAGCAGGAGGAGCATAATGGTTGCATTTAATCTTTTCCTTGTTTCCTGAGTTCCTTAAGGCATTATTGAAGAAAGTAGCATTTTGATTAAAAGATTTGTTTTCAGCAGAAATTATTCTAGGGGCGGATGGTAAATAGATTTTATAATTGAGCTCCTTCCTAAATGTGGCAACAATATTGCATATTAGGAATATTTAGCCCTTATACAGATAGAGAACTGCACTGGCAGTAAGATACCTACTGGAGCGATAGAATGATCCAACTATTTTTACAGCGATCTTGGCAACATATCTGTTTCCAGATCTACAAGGTATATAGCTCATAGCTGTTAGACATTAACTTTACATAGTTCATACGAATTTGATTTTCTTCGAAAAACCTCTTAATCTGAAGCTTTAAATTTGAAACGTTTTCTAGAATCCAACTAATGTAATAGGCATGTATTACAATTAGAGGTGGTGATGATGCGCAAGTTGTTTACGATATAGACTCACGACCTTGGTGTTCCAAGTCCGAATCTAGTTCGTTCCACGAAAATTATTTTAACTTAGGATGTTGGTGGCTGAAGTACCCGACGTGTTATCGAGAAAGAATCTGATAATAAAAATATCGGTAACACAATGGAACATTCGCATTCATACAATATGATATGATAATCAAAACTAAAATAAAAATTCTAGAGAAACAGTTTAGTATGATTAGATATTGATTTTTTTAAAGAATATAAAAGTGGTGCAGAACTGATTTTTTGTATAATTAATTTCACAGAATCTGAGACGATTACATTCTACAAGATTTCGTCGATAAGTTTCCAGATTTTCTTTTGCATAGACATTCAAAATTGCCGTATACTCTTGAAAATTCAGTATGTTCCATGTATATGATAAGACTGACCATTTTTATGATGTCAAGTTAAAATGACCAGCTACAGCAGGAATTCAAATACACCCTACCAAAGCAATATGTTTACAGCTGATTAATTTCCAAAATGCAATTTGGACGTGAGGACACTTTAGAAGAACGATATCCAATAAAATTCTGTGTTAATCCTTGAAACAAATAAATCTGTATTTCTGTGTTTGTTCACCATGACGAAATAGCATATATATTATGTATGTTATAATAGCAGATGACGTCATGTTTGGAGGCAAAAATATAAGTAAATTCCCTGGGCAACGCCGGGTAGCCTGCTAGTATATATATGGAAAACAATAACGACGTTATTGTTTTCCATAGGTTAAGCTGACGTTATTGTTTTCCATAGGTTAAGCTGACGTTATTGTTTTTCATAGGTTAATCTGACGTTATTGTTTTCCATAGGTTTATCTGACGTTATTGTTTTCCATAGGTTAAGTAACCAATGAAGTTTAACAAGGTTGATACAAGAGTGCTCGATACCCAACCAGAGCATGAAATGCATAAAATGCTTTAGAGTTCTTTTAGATCATCTTGCATGAATCGAACACTAGCTTTTGAGTGCCATACTCGTAAGAGATGCAAGGAAGGCGGGGCGGGCGTCTTTGAGGGATGATGAAACGCGTGGGAAGAGTAAGGAAGTCCAATTACTATATTTGATTGGCTAAATAAATACTTTCATGGATAAGGACCATCGTTTGTCTATAAAGACACTAAGTGCACGGTTAGATGTCATGGTGGGAACTCCGCCCACAATTCTTTTCAGAAAGCTGAAAAAGCAGAAGATTTGCGCGAAGTTTGTCCCAACGGTGCTCAGAGAATATAAAAATATAAAAATAAAAGAAAACAAAAGTAAAATTTAGTTAAATAAGGAAACGAAATTGATCAGTAAACATTATAGACAACTACATCAGCTTCGTATTCTCAAACAAAATGCTACATTTTTTTTAAATGACACACGTTGTCTTCTATTCTTTGTTTTGTTTGCGTTTTTATTTCATTTGCATGTGTAATCATTTTATGTTTATTGACATTGTTAATTATGTCGGGCGCGGAACTAAGGATGGTTTGTATTGCATTTTGTTGAATAATTCATGTAAGCTGTTGGACAGGAGAAAAGTTTTTTGGGGGAAGTTGAAAAATATATATTCTAATTCTGTACGTCTTTTCTACTTCTCGTAAATCGGCAACCAGTATTGATGTCAGTTTCGGTGGCTAACGCGTTATTTCCTTACCTGGCGCCACTAACAAGTCTGGTCGCTAGACACACTATTCTCTTATTTTATGCATAATGTCCTTTTTGTCATTTGCTGATGGCTTAATCTTTTTTTTTTGTTGCGTTTTCTGATTGTTTATTTTTATTCTGGGGAAAATTTATTTTTGGTAGATGTGCACATGAATTCATTTAAATTTGTAATAACAACGTGCTGGATAATCATAGACAGAAACTATTGTGTATATGTTTAAATATATGTTTAAGAGATTTCCTGGTATATATGTTGTATATTGGTTTATATTGGAGGAGATGATATATTAAAACCTGTCATATGTTATCTAGTGGATGTAAGATATTGTTCTTTTAACAGACAGGTAATAAACGTATACATCGTATGTATGTTGTCTACCCAGGGGGACATAATATTGACGTGTAAACTGAGTCATGTTGTATCAGACTTATCACACGGGATATTTTTACAGTTCATATATAAGAAGAATAATATATGCTTCATACCTTTTTCTGGAAGAGTTCTTCTGTATCTTCCCGCATCTCCGTGACGATAGTGACGATCCATGAAGCGATCAGCACCATATAATTGAGAAAACTGTTTTTATTTGTGAAACCATTAAAGCAAATCTTTATATTTTGCAATATACATCTATTGAAAGTTGTCTCAATTGTTTATCACAGGATCTACATTTTCTGTTTATACAGCATCCTAGCTGTCTGTCCACCCTTGTCTAGACGTCTGTCTGCTCTGGTGGTCAATCTTCAACTCCCTGAATCTCTCCAGAACTAACTACATCACATGTTCTCTTACGTCACCTAATTACGTGCCTCATACCAATCTAATCGACCTAGTTATTTGTTTATTCAAAACCCCAAAATAATGTGTACATATATTTTCTATTTTCACATTCTTTTTGCGATTCACAGGTCAATCATTTCTTTCGCAATTTAATTGTTTATTCTTCTAATCATAATAACTGATCCAGCGACCATCCGTCGCTCAAATCAATTAACAAGAATATGATAAAAATAATAATAATGTTTTGACCCTTCACCCCGCTTGCCACAGTTAACAGATACTACATTATGATCATAGCCTAAATGGTCATAACATATATATATATATATATATATATATATATATTATTTGATTGAAATTCAATTATTTAGATGAGTATTATTGATTAATATATTTATTGCGGACTATTATCCTCGCGACGTTTCAGCCAACTATTCCTTTGGCCTTCGTCAGGTGGTATAGAGACTTTGAATCTCTAAATTAATTGTTTTCATGGTGTTATAATATTAAGCAGAAAAAGGGGAAACATCGTTTAATGACACGAAACTTATTATCTCGAAACTACATAATGATAAACCACTCATAAAATCGTGAACTTATTATTTTAGAGGTATTTTGAGAAAGCAATGGATTTCTTTAATTTAACGAAAGACGCATAATATGCAATATATATATATATATATATATATATATATATATATATATAAGTGAACGTGTCTGTGTGTGTCTCTTTTTGTGTGCCTGTGTGTGTATCTTTCCCTACGCAATAACTCAGTCAATTTTTAGTCTACAGACTCGAAATTTGATATACAAGGTACTGAGATTTGGGAAACTCTTTGTAATCCGTTTTCGACCAGAAATATGTCTGTTAAGGCATTAAAGTTCAACGATTTGACCTTCGAGAACTCTACCAAACTCCTCCACCAATTTTTGGCCTAAACACTTGAACGCTTAGATACAGGTTTCCTGGACAGGGATCTAACCTTATAATATGATTTGAGCCCCAAACAATAAATGTTAAGGGGTAATAATAGAGGTAAAATTAAAATAATTATCCGCTTTTTTTTTCTCCACATACACTTCCAAACACCCGGGCAACGCAGAGCTGAAATGGAAACTGTAACATGAATTTAGTGTGAATGTGTGACTTAACCACAATAGAAACTTCTAAGATAAACGATAATAGAGTTACGGTAATGCAATTAGAAAATGTCGAAAATGAAGTTATGACAAGTATGAAAATATATGAGAGCATATGATATAAAGTAGGTTGAGGAGGCAAAGCTTGACAAACAAGACAAAAACGCATTGGATTATAAGTTATGCCAAAGTTTGAATACTGTTCAATATTTTTGCTGGATAAATAACGTTAAAATATGTGTACATGTCGAATTATCTCTCATTTTCCTGTTAACATATATAAAAAAAAAGTCATATATTGCTTTTTGTATGAATAAACAGATATTTCCGCTTTGCTAACAAACTTGTGATCTCCAGGCGCATTAATTCGGGCTGGAATAATTGATTAGATATCACAGAATATTAGCGTAAAAATTGCAGTTTTCCTGAATATCGCACGTAACTTTTGAATAAGATTTTCTTTCTGCTCATATTTATTTATTTATTTATAATATATATATATACTTTGTCTATCTTAGTATAATAAAAATCTTTGATATGAAACTCAACCACTTCATTTCAATAAGGTTTTTTTGAAATTCATTCAATCACAATTTTATATATTGTTGTTGAGTAATAAGGTCCAAGTTATATATTGGGTAATACGCACTGTAGCTCTGTAGATGTTCGAATATATGTGTGTGTATATATATATATTATTTTTATATCTATATCTATATCTATATATATATATATATATATATATATATATTTGTTTAATTACACTAGACATAATGTAAAGCCTCAAACATGTGTTCACACACACCCACACGCACATATATATATATATATATATATTTATATATATATATATATATAGTGTTATAATGGAGGAATTCCAGAGGAAATCCGGGTATGAGGGCTCAATGTGGTAAACAGAGCAATAAGATAAAAAATATAACACGGAAATTACATAATTGTCGATGCAATAATTTATTTCAACCTTATGGTATTTCAAGCATCTAACCCAGACAATTACATTTTCGATACAGTATGTATGATACAGATGAGTATCGAAAATGTAATTGTCTGGGTTAGATGCTTGAAAATACCATAAGGTTGAAATAAATTATTGCATCGACAATTATGTAATTTCCGTGTTATATATATATATATATATATATATATATATATATATATATATATATATATATATATATATATATATATTTGCAGCCTGGTCAGTACAAGAATGCCTGACCATTTAGGAATCAAAGGTGATGTACGGGTATGTGCCTTCTGCTTACCACAGCATTGTTTTCAGTTGTCCTGGACCTATGTTTGCCACTGCATTCAATAAGTAAAATTCTGGCTTAAAGAAAAATTCTGGCATTTGGCACCAATCCATAGGAGCTTCATATATATGTGACAATTTTGAGGCCTGCAAAATTTCTACTTTAAATGCAATGATTTTAACTCTTGCACATTTTTCAATTGTGTGTGGAGGATAACAATTGACTCAAAGAATCTAATTCATGCCTCGAAGTTTTAAATCTATTTTATCACTAAAACATAGCCCGATGCATTAAGGTTTTAATCAGATTGATTTTTTCTGATTATTGGGAGGGAAGGATATGTAGTTTCCTATGCACACTTCTAAAAAATCATAGGTTTGTCGAAGAATGATAATGAGCCGTTGACCCTTTATAGTAAACGTCTATAGAAAGTGAAGTAAGTTTAATTGTTCTAACATCCCCTTAGCACTCTTACCAGATGAACACAGGAAAAAATATCATCCACATAACGGAAATAGCACACCGGTTTCGGAAAATGATCAAAAAAGCAGTTTTACCAGAAATCAAACAAAATATAGGCCAATTTTGGACAAAAGTTACCCCCATTGCTACACCATCAACTTGGCGATACATGTTCCGGTCAAAACTAAATTCAACTGGCTTAGTATCAAAACACAAGCGCTAAAGAAATATATGCTCAGGAAGGTTTCGAAAGGGAACTACGACAAATACTTTCAGCACAAATTCCAATAATTTCATATAAAGAAATATTGGTGAATAAACTGCATATGATGAACCCTTTATACCACGAATAAATTCTGCAAATAGAAAATAACCAGAATCATAAAAACACATATAGAATATATCTTTGGGACAGGTATGGGATCTAGGCTAACCATTTACCCAATCCATGTTGCGCGGACCCCAACACAGACAGACAAAGGTTCATAGGAACATTTTCTTTATGTAACCGTAAATTATGGTGTAATATATAGATTGGCTATGATCGTATTGATTGTATAAATGGACGGTTATTTGGTTTTAAATTGTTCATGATACAGATTTGGTTTATTTACAATTTACACTTCAAAAGTAACAGCAATAACTATCATAATCGCGGGCGAGATTAGGGCGTGGTTGGGTCGCAGAACTCTGTGTTTACCTGTATTTGCGTTTATGTCTCTTTTTGTGCTTTCTCTCTGTGCTTTTTATTTTTATCACTTTGGCCTGTTGACCTTTTTCTCGCCAGCTTGTTTTATTGTTTTGACACTCTCTTGGTATTTTGCCTGTTGGTTGACCTTTTAACCTTATTTCTGATAGCTTTTCTTTATTGCACTTTTTTGCTGGTTTCATCCTAACCCATTTCATATCAGTTAGCTTTCCAGGCCGATTGACATCATGGATATAGGTCGTTTTAAATCATGGGATTTCCCTACTGTGTTCTTTTTTTGCCTGGATACAGTTTCGTAACACTATTATAGGTTACCTTTCCTATGACTAATTATTGTTCTTTGATCGCCCAGACTTCCTTATACTGGGCACTGGGACGTTGCAGACTCACAATGCGAATTCGATCATAAGTGCTGTTGTAAAGTCAGTCACCTTTATGAAGTCTAATAGAGGTAAGATTGTAGTTTGGTTTCTGTTTTCAGTGTACTTTCACTTATATTGACGTTGCATAAAAGTTAAATTTTGTAGCATCGCTACGTTCCATAGGAATTTAATTAAAATGAATGTTGAAATAATATGCAAATTTGCTAGATCTCTTGCTATTCAACGACTCGTATATAACAAAATTGTACTTTCTTTTAAATAAATAAATAGATGAAATTTATATGTGTATATATATATATATATATATATATATATATATATATAAGCGATACTAGTTCCTGACATAGTGGACAAGCAAAAAGAGACATATGAATAAAGTCACGCAAACCATTAAAGATAGACCAGAATAATTCATTAAGCAATATTTTTGACGGATAAATTAATAATAAAATGCAATAAACTGCTTCAACAGAAAAGCGTTGAATGTAACCCAATGATTTTATAATTTTGTATTTATTAATCCTTATTTCTCATTACACATTTTTGAAACAATATATATATATATATATATATATATATATATATACATATAAAATGTATACATATATATATAATGTATATATATAATATATATATAATGTATATATATAATGTATATATATAAAGAGAGAGAGATACGGAATACAGAGGCATATATATATTATACATATATATGCATTTATATATATATTTATATATATATATATATATATATTTACATAATATCGATACATATACACGGATTCATAAACTTACATACCTACAGAGACACACGTGTACAATACACAAACACACACAGGTTTATATATATATATATGCATAATATATATACATATATTTAGAGTGAGAAAGGCCTATATATGTATATATATACATACATATATATATATATATATATATATATATATATATATATATATATATATATGTATATACTTACCCGTTCATATAAACTTTTTCATGATAAAGTTAGAACCAAGAATTAGATGGAACTGGGCAATTGCATCGACAGAGAACGCCGTCAGACCCAAAGTGGGTTTCGACGTACTGCATCTCATCAGTGACGTGCTCAGACGTAGGCGCTAAACCAGGTCGCCTCACGGGTGAAGTGTGCCATACTGACGACCTAACCATACGGGCCACATCTATTGGATATGGTTCTTGTTTTTAATTATTTATATTTTATCTATAACTACATTCTACTATGTGACAAGTCACACGTCATATACAACTAAGATAGGTACTGCTTATATGCAGGTGGTATCATCACATCTACAAACATTAACTGAAATGAGCCGACTCCCCAGACACAATTTCAAAACAAACTATTTGTTTAGGGACATAAATCCCTTTTTCTACATATATTAGACATGTCTGGGGAGTCGGCTACTTTCAGTTAATGTTTGTAGATGTGATGTCTACCACCTGCATACCTGCATGCCAGCAATAACTATCTTAGTTGTATATAACGCGTGACTTGTCACATAGTAGAATGTAGTTATAGATAAAATATAAATAATAAAAATCGAGACATAGCCAATAGATTGCGCCGTGGTTCATATAGTTAAGTCGTCAGTAGTGCACACTTTATGCATGCGACAACCTGGGTTCGCGCCTATGCCGGAGCACGTCACTAATGAGATGCAGGACATCGAAATCTACTTTGGGTCTGGCGTTGTTCATTGTCGATGCAATTCCATCTAATTCTGGGTTCTAGCTTTATCATGAAAAAATGTATGGCAGCAGATATTTATATATATATATATATATATATATATATATATAACCTCCTCTTAATGCTTAATATATATATATATATATATATATATATATATATATATATATATATATACGTGTGTGTGTGTGCAGGCTCACATGAATATACTTAGATGCCTGCATATACATGACAACATGCGCGTAAACACATTGGAAACACACGCAGACGCACACACACACACATATATATATATATTTATATATATATATATGTGTGTGTGTGTGTGTGTGTATGTAAGCCTGACGAGTTCTCACGAGAATCAAACGCGTAATTTTCTGTTAAGCTCAATTGCCATATATATTTTCATAACTTACTACCTAGCTCTACCTATGTATCAAGCACTGTTTAAGTAAATACTGAAAAATTTACGCAAGAAATTATATCTTTGTACATTAAGTGATGTGGATAAATGAAGTAATCATATATATATATATATATATATATATATATATATATATATATATATATATATATATAGCAATAGAGACGAAGAGAAATAAGAAGAGATATACAATTCAATGTTAATGCCGCCATTTTCTGACGTTTCCCTCTTCTTTCGAATAAAAGATTTACACCTTTACGAGAAATAAATGCATTAGGTGCACCTGCATGAGAGCTTGCGAGTCGAAAATAATAATTTAAAACAATGCTTCTGGTACTTATTTCGTTGCATGTTAATTATCATCCGTTTTCTGAACGGCTGTGCACATTGAATCCTATATCGATATATGTACTAGGCGTGCAGGCATACCTATAAAAATACAGATGCATATATACATCAATCTAAAATATGCGTGCTTCTAGCTATGCATATATATATATATATATATATATATATATATATATATATATATATACATAGTTGGGAAAAACTTGTAATTAGTAAAAACCTGAAGTGATTGCTCAATACTATTGCAGAGCAAATATGTGTTTATTTTTTATTACCATTTTATCTGTTTGGTTACATATGTTTCCGATGTTGGACCATGTTACGATCCAACAGCCGCGTCAGACCTTACAGAAATTGTTGTTAGTATTTGGAAGAAGTGTTTTAGAGGAAATACGAGAAAAGGGGAGGGTTAAGAGATAATAATGGGTTGGGAGACGAGTATCTACAATATTTCAGTTTTTAAAGTTTTAAATACATTAGATGTATTGTGTGTGGTGGTAGCAGATTCAGGTAGGCGTGAGTGGAGATGTATGGATATAGGGAGGGGCAGATGGAGAGAGGATGGTTTAGAAAAAAGTTGTTCTCTTCATTCTATATAATCTCACAAAAACTATAGATAACAAAAACATACGACTATATAGAGACGATGCCCTTATCGTAGTTGAAAATTCAAATGGCCCTCAATGTGAAATATTGAAAAACATTAACTAAAGAAATGAACAGAATAGATCTTTTACTGGACATTAAGTCTAACGTAAAAACTGTTAACTTCCTCGATACATCTCTCAGCCTCTCAAATAACCCACATACACCTTACACTAAAGAAAATACTTAGCCAGTCTATATACACCCGCTATCGAACCACCCAAAACATATCATTAAACACGTCCCTACATCTATCGAAAAAAGACTTAGTACTAATTCCTCTAAACTTGAAATATGCAACAAACATAAAACATTTTATGAAAATTCACTTTAAAAAAATGGCCACCCAAACGCTGTCTTTAATTATATTGAACAGAATCCATTTAATACCCCAAACAAGAAAAATACGGTCAGGAAAATAATTTTGTCCCCCCCCTCAATATAATGTTTAAAACGAAATTAGGCAAAAAATTCTTTCAACTAATAAACCACCATTTTACACCCAATCACACACTACCCAAAACATTTAATAAACACACAATTAAACTTAGCCACATCTGTACTGATAACTTAGAACAAATAATCAAGAAACCCAATAGGAAAATACTTAACAAAGATAAAAACACAAATAACACTAGCAGAAATAATTGTAACTGCACCAACAAATCCCAATGACCACTTAATCAACAATGTCTACAAAAAGAAGTAACAATTGCACCTGAAGAACAAATTGCACCTGAAGAAAACCCAAACGACAATAACAATTGCACCTGAAGAAAACCCAAACGACAATAACAATTGCACCTGAAGAAAACCCAAACGACAAAAATACAATATTGGCTTGAAAGGCATCTCCTTTAAAGATAGGTTTAGAGTACATAAATGCTCCTTCACAAACCCCAACCACCCTAACAAAACCTCACTAACCTCCTAATATCTAGATCTAATCCAAAATAACCTTACAAAAGCAATTACGTGGGAAATGCTTAAAAAATCTAACGTATGTAACTCTTTAGACTCCCCATACCTCGTCAACCTGAACGAAAAACTTTTTATATTCAGTTTTAAAGATAGAGACAAACTACTAAATAGAAAACATGAAAGCACCATAAACTGCCGGCATTACAAATCCTACCTCCTTAGAAATTATACAACCTTCTGAAACATCCCTTGGACAAAATCCTTTGGGAACGCTGAATAATACACAAAATACATCGTTCTACCACATACACCCACTTACTGTAAAATCAACACAAACAAACCCCCTTACTTCACCCTCCCCATACCCTATATTACCTTAACCATCTACACATTCGTTTATTCATGAATCCTACTATCCTCCACTCACTAATTACTACTAAAACTCTCCACGTTTATATGGGTGTTCATATGTTGCAATTTTTATGGATATCTGTATATATAAATAAATATATATATATATATATATATATATATGTACTTTTTTGTAGATATACCAGAAATACTATTATCTTTAACGCCCCTACTTACTTGTCTGTATGCGTGCATATATCTTCGTGTGTACATGTCTGTGTATGTGCGGGCATGATTGGATTTGTGTATATATCCATATGTGTGTTTATGTATATCTTTCTATATACGCGTGCAATGATATATGTGCTCATGGGTCGTGTGTATATGCATAAATATATATTTGTATATCTATGCCTATGTGCGCATGTATGTGCATGCGTGCATCTGGATATTAGTGTCAGTATGTACATGTGTATATATATATGTATGGGTGGACGTATGTATGCAGGTGTAGCTATGTCTGGATTTATATGCATTTATGTGTTTGTGTGTGTAGATATGCCTATATACATGGATTACGTATGTATACATGGTGTAGCTATATCTGGATTTATATGCATGTATGTGTTTGTATGTGTAGATATGCCTATATCCACAATAAACTTGACACTGAAAATAAAGTTAAGCATAACCACTGCCCAAACACCATGTTAGGAGCCCACCTTCTACATAAATAAAGTTTACGGAACTACAAGTACCCCTGGCTCATCATAACTTAACCACCGGCCTTATAATTTTTAACCTTTAAACCTTTATACACCATTTTATTTTTTTCCTAGACACAACAAATTAATCCTTATCCAATTAGCAAAGCAATCAATACAGACCCCAAATATTAAACCAACAGCATCTATTTTGAACATACCTTACAATACGTCTACCTCAACTCGCATTATTAACTACACCCGCTTATTTATTTATCCTTTATTTGTTTATTTATTTTTCTCCCTAACTTTACTTCACTTACTTAGCATAAATATACACATCTCTCTCACTCTCTCTCTCTCTCTCTCTCTCTCTCTATATATATATATATATATATATATATATGTGTGTCTATATATGCGCGTATATTTATATTTTTATGAATGTGTATGTATATCTACATCTTACTGGAGATCCGTACACGTATCTTCATATGTATATGTATGTGTATGTGCGGGCATGATTGGATATATATATATATATATATATATATATATATATATATATATCCTTATGTGTGTTTATGTATATGTTTTTATGTGCGCGTGTATAAATGTATGAGCTCATGGGTCGTGTGTATATACATGAATGTATATTGGTATATCTATATCTATGTGCACATATATGTGTTTGCGTACATCTGGGTGTTAATGTCTGTACATATGTGTGTATCTATGGGTATGCATGGCTGAACGTATGTATACATATATAGCTATATCTGAATATTATACACGTATATGTATATATGTAAGTGTATATATATATGTATGTGTCTATGTATATATGTGAGTATGTATATGTGTATATTAGATTTGTGTATGTGTGTATGTATGTATGTCTGCATATAAATACACGTATGTCTGCATATTCATTGTTTATATATATGTGTATGTGCATATGTGTCAGTATATGGATGTGTAGAAATGTACATATGTATGTGTATGTATGTATGCGTATGTGCGCGTGCGTCAGCATATGTATTAATCCTTAACTACCTAAAACAACTCATTGTCAACAGAAATGAACAAGTCGACTTATACGAATACGGAAATTTTAAATGGAACCTTGTACTTGTCAAACACATGACACCTACACAAACACTTTCTATCTCTCTCCCTCTCATTCTCCCCCCCCCTTTCTCTCTCTCTCTCTCTCATTTACTTCATATACCTGGGTGAACAGGCAAAATCAGTCAAAATTTAAAACCTATAAATTGAAACTCCTTCTTCCTTACCCCCTCTCTTTTTTCTTTACAATCGTCTTTGTACCTCCCCCTCCCTATATCAATATATCTCCACCAGCGCCTACCTAATCTGCTACCCTCACACACAATACAATCTAATGTACTTAACCCCCCAAAACTGAAATATTGTCAATACCCATCTCCCTCCCACTTATTATCTCCTACCCCTTTTTTTCTCGTATTTCTTCTAAAACACTTCTTCCAACCATTTCTGTAAGGTCTTACGAGGCTGTTGGATCGTAAACATGGTCCAACATACGAAACATATGTAACCAGACAGATAAAACGGTAATAAAAATATTTTAATATAATTTTTTTTAAATATTTTTAAATATTGTTTATTTCAATGTATACCGTTTTCGTCTAACAGGTGGAGACTTTTATGATAAAAACGTTTTACTAATATTAATTAATTACTCGTTAATTTCGAGTAAAGCTAAATTTATCTACTTTATAGCTGCAGAGCATATATGGTACAAAATATTGTTGAAATTCAAAGGCTTTTATTTTTTGTAACTTTTGTTTATTGTTTATCAAGAAATCCAAGGTGACATAAAAAAAAAAGTTACAAAAAGGAAAAAAAATGTAAGTCTTTGAATTTCAACAGAGTTGGTTACACACACACACACACACACACACACACACACACACACACACACACAATATATATATATATGTATATATATATATAATTACTTCATTTACTCACATAAAATTAATATACGAAAGTATAAATTTATGCGTAAACTTTAAGTATTTACTTCAAAAGTGCTCAATACGTAGCTTAATCGCCATATATATTTTATAACTCACTATATATATACATATATATATATATATATATATATATATATATATATATATGCATTTTTAATATTTACTTCAACAATAATCAATATGTAAGTAATGCCAAGTAGTAAATTATGAAAATATATATGGCAGTCAAGTTACAAATAAGGTTTAGGGGTACATACCCCAATAATTCTTTGGATCAAAATGGATTTGAGCATGATTATGGCCTATAAAAATTTAAACGTTAAAGAGTCTATGTAGTTTAATTTCCATATACATTTTCATAACTCTGGATATGGTTTGCTCATCAATAACGTATTTGAGTTATGACGTTTCTGAATTTTTGAAATGAGGATTGGTTATGCATATTATTTGAATTCATCGGACTACTGTTCTCATCTTGAGGACCATTTTCACAATGTTCCGGCCGATGTAACAGTAATAGAAACCTCCGACCTTTTTCACGTAGGAGGCATATGATCCTTCCTCCCATTGTAACGTGCTGTCACCAACTATGGCAAGCAATCAATTTGATAGAAAAACATAGCTATTTTACCAGGTTCAATGACAAAAAAAAAGATGGTGTTTGTAAAAATTCATCGATTCTTATTCAATCCCGGGCAACGTCACGTTTTTCTGCCGAGTTTTTAGTAAATCACTTGTTCTACACGTTAGTTATACGAGAGAGAATGGTGTAATCGTTGATGTACCTGACCAGATGTGATTGAGAAATAAAATAATAAAGAATAATAGTTTTGTAGAGATATAGGGCACAAAGACATACAAGCGGATATAAACACATATAGGATATAAATACAAATATAATATAAAAGGTTTTTAGTTGTATGCAATGCTTTACAATTTATCCGCTAGATGTCGCTTATTCCTGTTATAAATGGTTTCTGTATGATTTCTGAACACTTGACACTCCTTCGGAAATATGTCTTTCACTTCATTTTTTTCTGGTGTCCTTTTTTCAAGGAGCGTCGAAATAAACAAAACAACATTTTTAATCAAGAGTTTTGTTATAATTATGCACATAATTATTCCGTGTTTTCCTTTTTTCTTCTTTTGCCGCTAATATTTCAATGCTTTTACTATGATTAGTAAACATACCGCACATGCTTGACATTTCCAGCAATTCAAATACCAAACTCTGACATTTCACAAATTGGATTTAAAAACAAAACAAAACAAAACCAAATACAAAACACAAAAAAAACATGCAATTGATTTTTTTAAATATATAAATATTCTTTTTCCCTAGATTTCGTAATCTCCTTTGTTCAAACATACAAGAAAAGTTTCTGATTGATCCAATTAAAATACATGTTCGAATGTGCAGAACAAGTCTCTTCTACGAGGGGCATTCATTAAAGTAACGTATCCTATTGTCTATTTCGCCTGAATTAATGAGAAGGGATTTCAAATTACATTGTTATGATGAGTTAACTCATGCATACATGTGCTGAAGGTTTCACGGCTCTCTTGCAGATATTGACGGTGTGAAACTCTAAGAGAAATCTCTGCAATAAATGTGCGTCACAAGCAAAGATGGGTCATTTAATTCCCCCAATACCGAAAAACAGTGAACAATCAATATTCACCGACGCCTGTTAAATTTTCACGAAATCGATGCGGTTGATGTCAACAGAATTAGAACAGGAATTCCTCGATGTCCAATAGTGACTAAGATGAGAGTGATTAAACGCGCCACCCGTTATACGCGATGCCGCCATACAGTCTCGAAAGACAAAGGATACCCCCTGTAGGGGCAGTGGCGCGTGTAATTGTGAGGCAAGGTTTGTGTAATCCCAAACCACATTTCTCCTGAATCGACACTGCTTGAGTCCAGTGGCAACGAAAAGTGCAGGACGACTGGAAACAATGCCGAGATAAGCGGAGAGCACATACAGCACCTGGAAGTCCCAAATGGTCACCCATTTAGTATCGGCCAGGTTCAACGTTGCTTAACTTCAGTGATCCAACGGAAACCGGTGTGTGAACGTGATTACTCGTTATACGACTGATGCATCCAAAGAGGTTTGTAACACAATCGCATCTGGATTGTTACCCATGGTATAAGCGTGGCGTGTGTGTCATGTGACATATTCAAATGCCGTTATATGGGGTACGATTGAAAGGAAATAAGACAAAAACGCGTCAAAAAAGGACGCGTAAGAAGTTACGCTCAGTGAGTAACGATGACTCTTTCTCTAATCCCTTCAATTCAGAGCCAACTCTATCTGGTGTCGTGTATATACGGCCAGCTTTGTCTGGTGCCGTTTTGTGACATCGACAGACGTGGCAGTCAGAAAGAGAGAGTATACTGGTGATAAATACGTGTAGGCGACTAGCGTGGTGAACATGAAAAATATTTATATATTATTCCTTATTGGAATTTTTTTATTTTTGAGATGAGCATTGTATGTTAATTTTTTATTTTTTTTTATTTCGGACTATTAGTCTCATCTTATCTTTTTATTGGTGCACAACGTTTCGGCCAACTTCCTCTGGCCTTCGTCAGGTGGTAACCGCGACGGATAGGAACTTCGAATCTCCTAACTGCATTCTCAGCCATCATGTGCACCAATAAAAAGATAAGATGAGACTAATAGTCCGAAAAAAAAAATTAAAAATTAATGAAAAATATTCTTTGTAACTTTTCGCCTTTTAATATTTTAGTTCAGAAATAAGACTCCTAATCTTTGGAAAGACTTCTGTAGAATCTTTAAATATGTCGATGATATGGGTAAGCAAAAGACAATTTTTCACTTTTAACTCATCCTCATGATTGGTGTGTATATAAAAATAAATAAAATAATATAAAAAAATTAGACATGTGTCAGATTGAAAATGTCAATAACATTGATAAATAAGCTTAATCTATGTATACTATATATAATCTCACAGTTAGCAAATATTCACATGTGGTAAACAGTAGTTGCAAATAAAAAAAATATTTGACAAAATGAGAATGTTCACGAAATATTGTGATATATTAGCTTATGTATGAAAATACTACTGCAACAGAAACCTATAAATAAGAAAGATAACTTAATTTAAACAGCACAGCATTATTTCAGTTTTCCTGCTTGCAAAATGTATATTTTCTTCTATTTACTGTCTTGTTCTCTCTCTCTATCGCTGTTTACTCACGCCCCCTCTCTCTCTCTCTATCTCTCTGTCCATATATATATATATATATATATATATATATATATATTGCGTATATATATGCGGATGATTTCTAGCTTATAAATTAGAATGTTTTCTGGATACTCATAAAACACACACAAACACATACACACACACATATATGTATATATGTCTGTATGCGTCTCGCTAATAAGGAATTATATATATATATATATATAAAGAGAGAGAGACAAATAGAGAAAGAGAAAGAGAAAGAGAAAGAGAGAGAAAGCATCAATGCAGGACGTGATAATAACTGTTGGTTGAATGATACTAACAAAACCAAGAAGCCACTTTTTACTCTGAATCTATATAAAAATCAGGTTTAAGTTAAAAGACATATGTTCTGTGTATAATGTTTAAATAAACAACATTATGAACCTTTTATAGGGATCCAGTCTTGGTTCAAGGGCGCTTATGCTTGGATGTTTATGAGAAAAATGTTAATTATTATTACGTATGTATAGAAAATAGTATATATACATACATATATATGTATATATATATATATATATATATATATATAGTATAAAGTATATATATATATATTAAGTAATGTGATTTATAATTTAAAAATTAAAAAAAAATTTTTTTTAATTTAAAAATCAAATTTTAATTAAATTAAAAATCAGTTTCATAAGAAGGAACAACAACAAAGTCAACAACACTTAGCTCTTTAGACTATTATTCAAATCTCCTTTAAATTATATATATATATATATATATATATAACTAGTTAATTTACTCACATAAAATTAATATACGAAAGTATAGATTTATGCGCAAACTTTAAGTATTTATTCAAAAGTGCTCAATACGTAGGTAGAGCTAGTTAGTAAGTTATAAAATGTATATGACGATTAAGCTACACTGAATATTCCGCGTTTCATCCACTCTAGGATTCTACAGGCTACTGCGCATAAGCCTGAAGAAACTTAGAGTGGATGAAACGCGGAATATTCAGTGCAGCTTAATCGCCATATACATTTTATAACTTACTATATATATATATATATATATATATATATATATATATATACTATTATATATGTGTATATATATATATATATATATATATATATATTGTGTATATGTTTTGTATTGTCAATTTTGGACGCAATGGCGAAAAAAAACGGAAACTATGAAATGAATAATATATTAACAGAAATGCAGACGAGTATGTTAATTGAGTCGGAACTAATGTTAATTTTTGGTCCAGGCTGATTGGAAAACAGAATCTATTTACCGGAAATGACAGCAAGCGTAGTCCATCGACAGAATCTGTAAAGCTGCAACTCCAACAATATATATATATATATATATATATATATATATATATATATATATATATATATATATATGTAGTGTAAAATTTTGTTGAAAATTCAAAGACTCCCGTTTTCTTTTTAATAACCTTCATTTATTTCCTTGGGTTTTCCATTACAGCCGTTTAATTGATGAGTAAGCAATTTTACGATTTATGTTTTCATAAAAATATCCTGTCCCCATCAACTTCTTCTATGTTATCCACTAGATTTTTACAACAAAAAGTTAAAGATATATATATATGTGTGTGTGTGTGTGTGTGTGTGTGTGTGTGTGTGTGTGTGTGTGTGTGTGTGTGTGTGTTTGTATACGAATATAAAAAGTGAAACATATTGGAACGCGGCAGACGTGGGTCGACTAAATCTGTTACTCCTGTGTATATGTACTATATATTTATACATTTAAAAATGTTATATTTGGCATCTATATAAACTTAGCGTTTACTATAAAGATTTTTTTAAAAGGCTATATGTATGTTTCGAGTCTAGCTTCTGACACCCAATGATATTTTCATGTACTTTTTTAAACTTTGGAAACCACTACTATATATCAGAAACTTGCATCAATTAAAATGTCATATTTATGTGGCTTTTACGACCGGGCAAAATCATGCAAGTATAAAAGTATAGTTTCAATTTCAGGAAGACTCCGTAATTCCTAATAATAATCTATATATTAATACGATAGCGTGTGTGTTTTTGTGTGTCAAGCTTACATGTTTTGTTCTTCCGAGTGACTGTCTTTTAATTGTTATGACGTTCTATTTCTTGTAATAAATAATTTTACCAAAACTTCTTCCTACGTTTTGGCTTCCGTTTCGATTATAACTGATAGCACTTAAGTCTTCTGTGTTTTTTATAAAGAATTTTACCTAGCATTCTTCATAACGTTTTGATTATAGATGAGTAAAATTGTTGTATGCATATATATATATTTCTTCATAAGTTTTGGTTTCGATTTCGATTCGAGCTGATGCACCAAAATAATATGGATATTTATTTTTAATTTTCAATTGCAACTGTATGACATACTAGCGGGGGGTACCTGGCGTTGCACGAGTTTTAGATGCATTTGAGCGAAGTAATAACCCTGTTTAACTATTCTACAAAAAGAAACAATGTAAAAAATATTTTTTTAAAATCTGGAAAAAACAAAAACAATTATAAAAATGAACGTGATGCAATACGAATGGTCCGACGGTGCCCAGGGGGTTATAAAAATCCCCCCAAAGTTCGAGGTGGGTGTGGCTTGAACTCTAATCATTGAGGCGGAAGCGCCCCCCCCCCAAGAAAAACGTGATGAATTAACCCAAAAGTGAATTAGGTCAAATATAAATTCCGCAGTGAAGTTTGTTTTAGTTTAGTGTCAGTGGTCACGCATCACACTCGAATTCTCAGAGAGTTTTTTTTTTCGAATTCTAAATGATTTTTTGTTTTTATTTTAATTTAAGTTTAATGCAAGTGTAATCACGATATATTTGCGTCGTAATAATAAATGTTAAAGAATGAATTCTTTGTGTACAAATAAATGTTTAGTTGAAAGCACTAATAAATAAAATCATAGTTATATTTCACGGTTAGAGTGGGTAAAACCGGAGGTAAGAAGCGATTAGTCCCGCGGATTGCGTCTTACACTAAAAAAAAAAAAAGAAAATAATATCAATAATCGCGTTTTCTTTGTATTTTTTATTTTTTATTTTATTATGGGAAAAACAGAAAGCATAAATCAGGTAAAAAAGATTAAAAAACAAAAAAAACGGCAGAAATAACCTTGTACGATTCCAAACCGGTGTTTCCTCGTACTGTTCCTTGTGAACGCATCTTCTGTGGTGTAAATCGGGGAGCGGGGAAAGGAGGAATCTAATAGAGAGAAAAGATATTGCAACTTCCATTGAATCTGACCGATTTTGGCAGTGAACTCTCACCGGAAAAAATATAGGCATGTGCCATTGTTGAGGAACTGTAGAGGTAATAGGCCAATACCACATCACAAATAATGTGCTACTGTTTGTACGCATACCATTTGCATATAATGTCATGATTTTAATCCGATTAAGGTAAAATTCAGAGGGAAAATGAGTTCATTTTATTTATATAGAGAAGAGATAAGAATAGATAGAAAATTGAATCTATAATAATGTATACGAAATCTGCATATATCATGTTTAAGCGTATTTTTCAATCGAGCAACGCCGAACCACGTCGGGCTACGTCGGGCTACTCCGGGCGTCCTTGCTAGCTTAGATAAATCCGTTGGTTGTTTTTACAAAAGAGCACCAATAACATAAGGGTGTCTCTACGCAGAACACGCACAGTATGCCAACGGCAATGTATTACATATGTAATTTCCACAGGTCTTGCTGGTAGTATAAAAATATATTAGTAGAAGTAGCAGTGCCATTATTACTGCAGACAAACAGATACGCAATCTCCATTAGTAATATACATTACTTTAATATAGAAGTAGTGGTGCCTATTAAACAGATATTAAAAATA
The DNA here is from genome assembly GCF_053919585.1 of Euprymna scolopes. NCBI lineage: Eukaryota > Metazoa > Mollusca > Cephalopoda > Sepiida > Sepiolidae > Euprymna > Euprymna scolopes. The sequence continues at coordinate 39,774,747 of NC_136507.1, read as the reverse complement.
AATAATACAGATAGGAGTTAAAAGTACGACTGAGCTTTATAGTGATATCAAAAAAATGTCGCCGGAGAAAATTGCATTCGGTCAACACAACAAGAAATTACTAGCAATAATCAATGTGACTCGGGGCTATCACGTGTTTCGGCCGCATCCGTTTACATTCAACACGCCCGAGACGGCCTTCATTCAATATTAAAAAGATAACCTTTTAACCAACACGTTTTCCACGCTGCCAACCATATCATCTTATTTACTTAACGAAAATGCCATACTCAACACGTCGGCCACTCATGGGGGACTTGCTAACTTATTTACAAGCATCAAGGATCGTAACTTAATATCAGCGTGTCAAACTCGAATAAGCTTAATGTTAATAATTCGATGCAACAAGACAATTTGATCGAAGCAAAACGGATAAACACAACTAGTAAATTGGTGCGAGTTAGTGTCATCCGCAACGCCATAATTATATCGAAGGCGAGATTCCCAAAGACATCACCACTCAGCTAGTCGGGATCAATAGTGATGTATCATTTGCGTCAATTAAATGAGAGCCTCTGCCACTACCGGTCGTAATACGCATGAATATGCATCCTTAAGTGTAACATTAGGAGATGTTATAAATAATCTAATGAAACACAACATTTTAGAACTCAAGTAATTTTAAGATAAAAATCTTTGAGTTTGCTGTTCGAATTAGAAAATAAAAAGAAATTCTCCGCGAGAAAGCCTGGAAAATATAGCCCATAAATATGGAATACTGATCTAGCGAACCTAGTAGTAAGCATCGTTCATATCTCTCTCTCTCTCTCTCCTCTCTCTCTCTCTCTCTCTCTCTCTCTCTATATATATATATATATATATATATATATATATAGTCCTAAAGCATACTACCTTTTTTATTTTATATATATATATATATATATATATATATAATAAAAAGGAAGTATGCTTGAGGACTTGAAATAAAAAAGACTATAGCAATGCGGGGGACCGCCTATTGTGGTATTACATCAGCCAGTTCCAGCCAGAAATGAAGAATGTTAATCGGAATTTGGAAAGGATCGAAAATAGAATTAATTAGCAAAACACGTCCATTTTATGCACTGAAATAAAACACAGACACACACACACACACACACGCATACACGCACACACACACATACATATATATATATATATATGACTACTTCATTTAATCACATAAATTAATATACGAAAGTATAAATTTATGCGTAAACTTTAAATATTTACTTCAACAGTTCTCAATACGTAGGTAGAGCTAGGTAGAGCTAAAATAGCACACACAAAGGAACGGGTGAACCGGAGGTCAGCTGGGCCTTTGTCCTGTAAGCGCCTGCTCATTGGCTGATTAGGGAGCGTCGGGGTAAAATAGAAAGCTGATTGTCTGAACAAAAACTCAATAGAAAGAGCGTATATAAAAATGCGAGACAACCCAAAATCCTCACATAAGCCTGATGAATCTTAGAGTGAATGAAACGCGGAATATTCTGTGTAGCTTAATTGCCATATATTTTATATCTTTATATATATATATATATATATATATATATATATATATATATATATATATGTGTGTGTGTGTGTGTGTGTGCGCGTGTGTGTGTGTGTCCATATATACACAATGCTATGGCATCATCCATGGCGGTATGGTGAACAAACAAACGAACGCACAGACATGAAGGCGAATTCATATACCTGTTTATCTAGCATTACCTTCTATTTTTAATTATTATTATCCCAATTTAAGTAGATAATTATATCTAAGCATGGAAATAAATTAATCGTATACATTTTGAGATTTTATTATTATTATTATTATTATTATTATCATTATTATTATTATTATTATTATACAACTTTCCATGCTTCGCGTAGTAAATAAGTAAAAAGTTATGATGAGAATGAGGGTTAGTAGAGTTGACGCGATAGGGGACGAGTAGGAAGGAGAAAAACATGCCTCATTATCACCGAATTATTAAGGGTTTCCTTTTTAATTTTGATTTTTCTCCTTCTTTAAATTCTTCCTTTCTTTTCTTTATTTTTTGATTCTTTCCGTCTTTTCTTATTCTTTCTTATGGCTTAACCTCTTTGCTAATGTATTAACCTCTTTGTTAATGTACTTAGGGATGATAGTCATAGAGGCGGGAATGTAAGTTGTTTATGTATAAATTTTCTAGTCAAATTAAAAGCATTTAATATTAATATGTTTACATTCACATTCCTCTGTTAATTAAACCTATACACACTAGTGTGTTAATGATTTGGGGCGGCCATCACACACGCATACTGATACTATTTTTCTTGTCTTCTGTTATCACTATCTCAATCTTTAAACTCCCCATGCTTTCGTATTCATTCCTCTCAACAGTGACCCTGATCAGAACAACTATTACATTTCATTTACATACAACCAAGTCTTAGTTTTCACAACGATTGACGGAACCTCCTTATATTAACTCCCTATGACGGGGAAGACCTAATATTTTCATTGCAAACTTTGCTTTCGTATATACTGAATCGCCTGAAGAGGTTACTAGTTACTGATAACTAGCTGACCAAAACAGGTTCATGACTGTGTAGCAACATATTACTGCTTTTACGAAAAACGAATAACGTATATATATATATATATATATATATATATATATATATACTTAATTTACTCACATAAAATTAATATATGAAAGTATAGATTTATGCGTAAACTTTAAGTATTTACTTCAAAAGTGCTCAATACGTATGGAGAGCTAGTTAGTAAGTTATAAAATGTATATGGCGATTAAGCTACACTGAATATTCCGCGTTTCATCCACTCTAGGACTCTTCAGGCTTATGTGCGAATTCTGTAGTTGATTGTCGTTTTTTAGATGCGCATCTTCTATTGTAAATATAAAAACGACAAACAACCACAGAATACGCGCATAAGCCTGAAGAGTCCTAGAGTGGATGAAACGCGGAATATTCAGTCTAGCTTAATCGCCATATACATTTTATAACTTAATATATATATATATATATATATATATATATATATATATAACTACTAAATTTACTCACATAAAATTAATATACGAAAGTATAGATTTATGCGTAAACTTTAAGTATTTACTTTAAAAGTGCTCAATACGTAGGTAGAGCTAGTTAGTAAGTTATAAAATTTATATGGCGATTAAGCTACACTGAATATTCCGCGTTTCATCCACTCAAGGACTTTTCAGGCTTATGCGCGAATTCTGTGGTTGATTGTCGTTTTTATATGCGTATCTTAAATATAAAAACGACAAACAACCACAGAATTCGCGCATAAGCTTGAAGGGTCCTAGAGTGGATGAAACGCGGAATATTCAATGTAGCTTAATCGCCATATACATTGTATAACTTAATATATATATATATATATATATATATATATATATATATATATATAGTACAATGTTTGGTTGCAATCCAAAGATTTTTTTTTTTTGTAAAGTTTCTTTATTTCACCATGGAATTCCTCATTACAACCGTTTCCTGAACGGATGCACAATTATGTTTCCATGAATATTTCCAACACATCAGTTCACTGTTCTTTAAGAAAAAGTTGTTTTGTACATCATAAACAAAGTACGTTTTTTTTTAGGATATCGTACAAACCAAAATACACACTTGCAACAACCTTTTTTCGTATTTTTTAATTTTACACTTTTTTTTCTGATTTTTCCTTGTTATTTATTCATTAATTTTTTAATTGTCATATCATATATTACTGTTCGAAATGTTTATACTTATGTTTATTCGTACTTATAAATTTTGTTTTAGTTTGAACTTCTAAAAATCAGTTAACCTCCGTTGTTCCAGAAGGAGGCAACTTTATGAGAATAACCTTATTTTTAGAGTTGCTCCTGTTACGTGTCTTTTGTTTACTACCTCATGTTGTTGTCAATCGGCCCCTTTTTTAATTGTGTTTTTTATTTTTTTTTATTTTTAAGAATATTTATCCAGTTATTTAGTTTTTTAACGCTCATTCTATTATGTCGTTCTATTAATGGTCACGTTCATTCTTACATGGTCGATTTAAGCTATGTTTTTCATTTGGATTTCCTAGCTACATACGACCCGTTTCCTATTTTTGTTAGGTTTCTCGCTGTTCACTTTCTCTCTATGTTGGTGTTTTTAGTCTGGTCTAATGCGCGATATTAACTATCAGTTATTATGTAGACATCCATGAATTACGTCTTGTCGTCTTTTTAATAATGTTTCTTCACACACACACACACATGCACAGACACACACACGTATATATAAGTCGCAATTTTATTTTCTTATAGTTATGTCATATATATCTATATATCTATATAAAGTTATGCCATATATATATATATATATATATATATATATATATATATATATATATATGGCATAACTATAAGAAAATAAAATTGCGACTTTCCTTCTGATTTTTGGATTTTGTAATCATGCTATATAGTCCTTTATTTTCTTTTAACGTTGATGAGTTCCTATTCTTCTGATAATTTAAGGGCGGAATAAATTCAAATATTGACATACATACATAAATGATTCTGCGCTACGAAACAGATGCTGTCAAGAATTGAACACTTTAACATATTTAAGGAACCGAACGATAAGATGAACAACCCCTGGAAATTTTGAATATGCACAAGTTGTCATATATTAGTATATGCTCAGTAGATACAACTTCAAGTGTATTTTGTTTTACATGGAGATCAGAACTTATCAAGGCCCGGAAGTCATTCGGGGATAAGGCTTATTGCGTATGCAGTAATCAATGGGATAGTGTCGTAGTAATCGTTAGTATTGAAGGGTTGATAAAATGTCTTACTAAAGGGGGCGGTTCATCAGGAATTTATTTATGATGGACTTGGACATTCAAGTTGTAGTTAGGTGGGAAACAGGCATGCGGAAGAGAGTTCCACAGGCGTGCACTTCTAAGAATGAAGCTTTGTTCATGAAATCTACGTTTTGATTTAGGCATAGATAAAGAGTGGTTTCAGCTAAACGGGGGCTTATCGTGAAAAATTGGCGAGGGGGGCAGAAATTGGAGCTCACACAAGCATTTCCCATTAAAATTACGATAAAACAAAGACAGGCTTGCAACGTCACTTTTGCAGGAGATATGTTGCAGGGAAGATAAAAGAGCATTCTCCACTAAGCCCCGAAGACTATTTTTTACTGTCAAGGCAGGAAAGGCTGTTTTTAGTAACTCCTGCCCAGATGGGCAGCAGTACTCCATCATTGGATGTACTTGGCTCTTATATAGATAGAGAATTGCATCAGTAGTAAGATATCTTCTGGAGCGATAGAAGGATCCCACCATTTTCCCAGCGACCTTGGCAACAGACTTGATCTACATCTTCCATTTCAGATCACGAGTAAAGGTCAAGCCCACGAAGCTTGTCAAAACATGGAGTCTCCCCAAGACGAGAGCCATCACTTTCAATTGATGCCAGATGGGGATCAGAGCGTTGATGATGTAAAGATAGGAGCTTGGTTTTAGATGCATTAAACGCAACTAGCTACATCTTTCTCTACTGTGAAATTTTGAATATGCACAATTTGTCATATATGCTCAGTAGATACACGAACTTCATAAGAATATTTTCCACATATGCCTCTACATATAATGGATACGCCATGTAAAGTTTCGCAATCTTCAACTGACTTTTTTCCTTAATCGATAACTGCTTGATTTCTTAGATCTAACAAAAAGTAGGGTATCAATATGTGTGCCTCATTGGCAAAAAAACACATAATATATGACAATACATTAAAAGAAGCATCGTTACTCTATCAGCCAAAATGGATATTAGTTTCTTTCCTCGAACAAAAAGACATTGGAATGCCCTTCCTTCTACCTGCTTTTCTGACTGTACTGATATAGGGGCGTTTATATGTAAAGCAAACGAACATCTTCGTTATCGAACCTAGTTAAGATTAGATGCCCTGTAGCAGCAGACGAAGATAGGCGAACGTTTCAAGTGACACCGGTTGTTCGACATTGACATTGCTGGTGGTTGTTTGCAAACATGTCAAATAGCAGACATGGTCGAATATTCGCGGGCAAGTTTTTTAAAAATATATTTACAAAACTTTTTAAGATTTAAAAGAAAAATATATTAACAAAATATTTTTTTAAATATTTTATATTTACAAACTTTTTAAGGATTAAAAAAAATCTTTTTTCTATTTACACAAAACTTTTTAATGTAAGTAACACAACGAACGTATTTAAACAAGATATGTTTAGATAAATGGGTGTCTTTCTGGGTGATTTTTTTTTTATATATTCACAGAACTTTTTTTTAATAAACTAATAACAATAATGGTCAAATAGAAGCCCTTACGTCCATACGGCGATATGCCTTCAAAATGAACGAAAGTAAAAAGACAAACAAACTTCTAACTATATTATATTATGTGGTATTCGAAAATGCCATAGTCAACACGTCGTCCAGTCACTTGTGACTCGCTAACTTATTTATAAGCATCAAGAATCGTAACTTAATATTAGCGTGTATAAACTCGAATGAGCTTAAAGTTAATGCTTAGATAACGCAATACACTTTGGATGGCAGCAAAATGTATAGACACGACCAGTAAATCAAACCGGGTTAGTCTCATCCGCAACGCCGTAATTATATATAAGGAAATATGTCCGAAGACATCACCTCCCAGCTTGTCGAGACTAATAGAGAGGTGTACATTGCGTCAATTAAATAAGAACTTATGTCCGTTTACGTGGTAATAAGCATGAATTTGTAGCCTGCAGTATTGAATTAAGTGACGTTGGAAATAATCTAATCAAATACTTAATTTGAGAATTCCAGTCAATTTAAGATATAAATGTTCATAACAAAATCCCAACTAGATAAAAAAAAAATCTAGTATACTCGTACGAGATACAACAACAGTATATGTAAAAAAATGTGAATTATTTCTGTAAATTAAAACTTTACGATAAATGTATTATTCGAGAAGGAATACAGAATTCAATTTCTTCTTCCTCATTGCATGGAAGTTCAATAAATGGCTCATATCTTATATAAATTTCTAATTTACAATGCTTCCCCACGGTACAGAGTAAGACACCAGCGTGATTTTTTTAACCTGAAGAAATTGAACAAAAATTAAAATTGTCTCAGTCGTGAGGGATTTCTCCTTCATTGATAGAGAACAAGAAATTGAAGTGTAGCATCTGACGAACAGATACTACATCTTTATTTAGCCTGAAGGCCAAAAACGTCTACTCTCATGCTAGTAAGAGTTATATCTTATATAAAGTTTTTCAGAAATTGAAAATATTTGTTACAGCGAGTTTGTGGGAATGTTATCATTTGCAATGGAGTTTACTCTATTACATTTTGCATTTTACGTCATATGCATACATATAAATATAAAAAAAATACTTTTTATCTGCTTTGAAACTCAAGTCTGCGACAAATTTATTCTTCGACAAGGAATATAAAAATATACAGTTCCCCCTCCTTTTTTCTATAGTCTTCCAATGAATGGCTCAAACCTTCAGAAGAACCGTCGTTAACAACCTAATATTCGTAGGTAGTTCGTTAATCATTCTGTTTAGTATATACATTAAAAATTAAAGAAATGCACCCAGTTTTTAAAGTATACAGTTATTATTAGTCTGTTGAAGTATGTATATCTGTTGGCAACTAAAATCTTCCTAAATTGGCACAGGGGACAGGAATGTTTATTAGTCAAGTGGTTAAATATAGCGCTGTTTTCGGAGCGATGCAAAAAAATTTGGATCTACAGACTTGAAATTCAGTATATTGGGTGTGTAGAAACATTTTGATCGGCTTTTATCCGTTAAAGGGGCTGATAAATAGTCAAGACGTGAGGGGGTCATAGCACTTTGATATGTTTGCCAACTGTTTCACGAATGCGCATGCAAGAATCGTTGACGTGAATGATTCTTTATGTTATGAATAGGTAGGTTTAAAAACACCTTTTAAAGATCATGTCAAGCTGGCCTAATAGTTATCGCACTTTACTCACCGTCTTTAGGTTTTGATTTCGACCTCAGCTCAAGTATTTTCATTTTACTTACAAGAAGAGAACATTTAAAAAAACACACATAATGCTCGCATGCACATGTCTCAGTTTCTGTATGAATTAAAATACATTTTGCGTATTTAATGACCGAGCAACGCCGGACCGCCTGCTAATAATGAATATAAAATTTGCATTAAAATATATTAAAGCGTATTTTACAACCTGTAAGATCAGTCATTCCCTCAATTTTAATCATTAAATAAAATAATGTATAACATTATTCAGTGTTCTGTATTTGGAAATAATATGGCAATAATTTTATGTATTATTTTTCATAAACTCGAAAATATATTCATTTACTTTAATTTATTTAGTTGAATCATATAAAAGCGTAAAATTCCAACTTCAAGTGTATTTTGTTTTACATGGAGATCAGAACTTATCAAGGCCCGGAAGTCATTCAGGGATAAGGCTTATTGCGTATGCAGTAATCAATGGGATAGTGTCGTAGTAATCGTTAGTATTGGAGGGTTGATAAAATGTCTTACTAAAGGGGGCGGTTCATCAGGAATTTATTTATGATGGACTTGGACATTCAAGTTGTAGTTAGGTGGGAAACAGGCATGCGGAAGAGAGTTCCACAGGCGCGCACTTCTAAGAATGAAGCTTTGTTCATAAAATCTACGTTTTGATTTAGGCATAGATAAAGAGCGGTTTCAGCTAAACGGGGGCTTATCGTGAAAAATTGGCGAGGGGGGCAGAAATTGGAGCTCACACAAGCATTTCCCATTAAAATTACGATAAAACAAAGACAGGCTTGCAACGTCACTTTTGCAGGAGATATGTTGCAGGGAAGATAAAAGAGCATTCTCCACTAAGCCCCGAAGACTATTTTTTACTGTCAAGGCAGGAAAGGCTGTTTTTAGTTACTCCTGCCCAGATGGGCAGCAGTACTCCATCATTGGATGTACTTGGCTCTTATATAGATAGAGAATTGCATCAGTAGTAAGATATCTTCTGGAGCGATAGAAGGATCCCACCATTTTCCCAGCGACCTTGGCAACAGACTTGATCTACATCTTCCATTTCAGATCACGAGCAAAGGTCAAGCCCACGAAGCTTGTCAAAACATGGAGTCTCCCCAATACGAGAGCCATCACTTTCAATTGATGCCAGATGGGGATCAGAGCGTTGATGATGTAAAGATAGGAGCTTGGTTTTAGATGCATTAAACGCAACTAGCTACATCTTTCTCTACTGTACAACGCACTCAAGATAAGAGGAGAGAGAATTTTATAAAGCAATTATATCAAGAGAGAAACCCATTAGATATCGTCAAAATGTCTGTATAACTGATAAGAGTGGATGAAAATAAAAGTATTTCACACACACGCATTACACCCGTACATGTATGTATATATATATATATATATATATATATATATATATATATATATATACATGTATATATATGTGTGTGTGTGTGTGTTAGCATTTATTTGTGTGTGAAAGAATCGTCTTGTCATCCAGTATTACCAGTCATGTGTCCTTATATTCAACGATATCTCAGTTAGATATAGACTGTGCTTTAAACGGGAACTAGAAACCATTAACTATGAGAAGGACCACAGTGTAAAATGCGTGGGAAGACTATGCAATGCTAGCAGGACGTCATCCATGTATAAAGAAGAATATGAACGAATTTTACCTTGAGGTGATGCAGATGAAGGATGGGAAGAACAATAGTTTTGATGACGGGAAAGGTTACGAATTCTGTCAAGCTATTTGCACCAAAATAATTTAATCATACGAACGGCCATCGACATTGCCAACTTTTAATTAGGAAAGAGCATGTTATGAAAGTTGATTATAATTGACTTGAGGGGCGATGTATATATATATATATATATATATATATATATATATATATATATATATATATACATAAGAGCAACATCAAAATTGCAGATAACAGACACCTCTATGTTTCAAAACACGTACACACATGCAGTGAAAACAGTTTCAAAATAATGCCAATCTTCCAAACAGACAATTATTTTTTATTTACTTACACAGGAAAAAAAATTCATCACCAGATTCACTCTTGAACTGAACAGAGCCTAATATCATCACACAAAAACATGAAATGCAAGGTACAATCGCATGCACATCCATACACATATATATACACACCCACACATAAATCAGAACCGATACATTAAAACACACACACGTGCGAGCATACAACCACACACAGACATAACACGCCTATCTCTAATACAACACACTGAACAATACCAACCCTACTTAACCTCGAGACCAACAACACTAGGAAACACCTAGAACCATAGTATAATATCTGTTCCAACACCTCGCTCCCTCCTCTGTCAGTGGAGGAGAACCCCTTCATGACTGAAACAACTATCATCCCTTCCATCATCCCCGCATACCTATACCCCCTCTAATTGCCTCCTTCCTCTGGGAAACAAAATCTTCCCCATACTAGGAACCGATCCTGGGTCTGGCCATACCCATATGGGGAGACAAATAAATAGAAATATTAAAAAATCCCCTATACATATTTTAAATACACCCCTCTTTCTAAACAAACATAATATAAGGAATACCCGAAAAGACTAAAACGAAAAATCACAATACTAAAATCCAAGAATCCAAAAAATAAATATCAAAATAGAATGAAAGCACCCCTACCCTTATTTCAGAAGAGCTGGTCCCCCCTCCTCACACATACACATTAGAAACAACCTCGGATCACAGTCACCTTCCTAAGGAAGCAAATAACCTCATAATACTATAAAACAGTAGACATATTCTCAAACCAATAAAAGCAAACACACACATGCACACACACGCACACACACGCACACACGCGCACACACACAAACACACACACACACCCTACCCCACCCTAAAGGAAAAGAAAAAACACTAGCAGAAAGAGAGACTGACTACAGCCAGGTCAATAAAAATTGAACATACCAATGAATAATAAACACTTACAATCCTCCACCCCTTGGAAACACTTCAAATGAACTACGAAAATTGCCATTTTTACATCTCTAACACATTTGAAAATAATTTCTGACGAGGACGCTTCACAGAACGTCTGAAACGCGCGTAAAAACGATTTCAATGACTTAAAAATATTATTACAATGATCCAAACATAATTCTCAATGAAAAATACACGGGATAATGAAATAATATTAAAAAACACACATTGTTGGTGACTACTCCCTTATTTATATATATATATATATATATATATTGCTGACTTAGCGGTAGATTGAAATATATTTGTTTACGTCCAAATAAAAAAAAAACGGGCGATTTTCTAAAAAAAACAACACCCGATCTGCAAGGGAAAGACGATAACATTAATATCGTTTAAAAAATCAACAACAAAATTTACGTGAATATAAAAAATGTAAAAACTAAGCAGGTGTCTATGTCATCATAGCGTAATGGATTAAGACACTCGGCTGAAATACATAATATCCGAGGTTCGATTCCTAATAAACACCCAGGCTGCACTGAAGAGGGATGGGGGCCTAAATCATGCATGTACATAGATTACTGTTTTTAATAAATAAAAAAAAAAATTATTTGTTTACGTCCAAATAGAAAATATGGGCAATTTTCTAAAAGAAACAAAAAACACTCGATCTCCAAAGTGCAGACGATAACATTAATATCGTTTAAAAAATCAACAACAAAATCTACGTGCGTGTATATATATATATATATATATATATATATATATATATATATATCAATAAAAGGCCACTTAAAGATTACACAATCCTTTTGGCCATATCTGATGGGGTTCTGTCTTGATATAATCGCTTTTTTGAATTCTGACAGTTGGAATTTTAGGTTTTAATGTTTTAATTCATCAAAGTTTAAACAACTAAAGTAAGACTGAATTAGATGAGTACGTGATGTAGACAAATTATAATGCATTAATTTGTTGACATATTCTTTTCAAACATACGGCATAATCACGTTTCAAACACCGGTTCCCCTAAAATCTACGAAGTAAAGCAACGATTAGGTCAGTACCAGATAGTTGACCATCTGTGGCTTTCAGGCGCTGTATTTGCTCTCCGCTTATCTCAGCATTTTTTTAGTCATCTAGCATTTCTCATTGAAACTGGACTCAACCAGTGCCGATTTAGGAAAAGTTAGATTGAGGATCGCGACACCTTTGTCACAAAATTACACGCGCAGCTTCCGCTGCAGGGGTATCTTTGTCTTCGAAGACTGAACTGAGGCATAGAGATTTAGAAAAGCGAATAATGTTTTTTTTTCAAATTTATTAAATTGATAACAGTGGCGTTTGATTTTGCCCGGTTGAAAAATACGCTTTAAAATGTTTTTTTTTTTTTTGTGCAGATTTCAGATGTTATTACACAACCAATTATATATATATATATATATATATATATATATATATATATATCATTCAACCACGGTAGTGGTTGAATATATGCTTAAGTCCGAAATTGAATGAATCAAAACACATTCAAACCCTCACCACTAATTCCGTTCGCAACCAAATTTCAAACAGGTTATATAGTTGGATAGAACACCTCATTAGCTACATTTTGAAAAAAAAAATTCGAAAATTGGTTCAGTAGACAAAAAGACACAACAAAATATGTGGGTTCACAAACAGGAGAGTAAGTACATAAGTGACTAACGCTTTTTTTATTTTGCATAACTTTTTTTTGTATATAAATATTTTTTACTGCGATTTTGCCAATATGATATGTTAGCGTAACGGTTAGAGTACCGGGGGTTGGTGGAAAGATTTTAGGTTCAATCCCGTGTATCGGTTTTTTTTTATAATTAAAAAACCGAACTTTTTTTTAATAACTAATTATTTTAACTCTCCTTATGATTTTATAGCGAAAAATGGTGAATTTATAAATTAAAAATATTAGTGAATTCTCTGATATACATATTCTTTGAATGCACTCAAATTTTTCGTTATCACATTTGATGAAAAATGTAGTCATTACCCCTAACAGCCTTGCCTCCTGCGAAAGTTTCAATTTCTGTCCACTCAGAAAAAGGTCACCAAGTTGGCAATTCCTTTTATATGTAAACAAGACCATTTCTGTTTTACGGCTACTGAATTATAATTCATTTCGATTAGACCATTTATTAGGAATATTTAATGCCATTTTGGCAATGCTGCTTTTGAACCCGCGACCAGCACTGCGATGTCATCAGCATCAGCCTGGGCATAAATATTCCTATTTTTAAACTCCTTTAAAAGAGGATTCAGCATACAGTTCCATAGTAAAGGTGATAAAATCCCACTTTGGGGGTTTCATTTAACTACTTCCCTTTTAACAGTTGCCCTCAGTAGTCCTACTTGAACTGTTCTGTGCCTCACCATATACTCAATCCATCGGATGAGTACTGGTGGCACATTGAGTTCTCGTAGCGACTTGAACATACTACTGAAGGGTATGTTGTCAAAAGATCCAACGATATCTAAAAAGACACCGAGTGCCATCTTCTTTTTTGTTAGTTTACGCTCTATACAGATCACGAATTCATGAACCGCAGTCTCGGTAGAGACCCTGGCTCGGAACTACTGTGATTGAATGATAAATATTGCATAAATATGTGTTTGAGAGCTAATTTGTTTTGACAATAATTAATAAATATTATAAATTTATATATTAATACAATAGCAATGCCTGGAAAAATCATGAATTATATGGAAAAATGCGCGCATGAAAAGTAATATTCTTAAGATTTTATTAAACCTGGAAAAGTAAAGAACAAGATATTCTAGTAAAGTAAAAAATAAACATTTTTTAGACTTAAAATATTGCAGCTAAAAATAAAATTTGAATTTTATAATTTACATAAACATTGATAATTTTATTATATCATAATTAGGATCATTTAATTCATTTTTATGTAAATTATAAAGTTATTAATTCCATCTACTAACTAACTAACTAATGAATTAATTTTATTCAAACAATTTTAAGTACATAAATATATGCAAATAACAGGGGGGAAATAAGTTCAATCCAGCGACTGACACCCTTTCTAACTCAACAATAAACAACAACATATGCAAATAATAAATAAAATATTTATCAATATTCAAATTTTATTTTTAGCTGCAATATTTTAAGTCTAAAAAATTCTTATTTTTTACTTTACTAGAATATCTTGTTCTTTACTTTTCCAGGTTTAATAAAATCTTAAGAATATTACTTTTCATGCGCGCATTTTTCCATATAATATATATATTTGGTAAAACTGGTAATTAGTAAAAAATTGAAGAGAGTGCTCAATACTATTGCAGAGCAAATATGTGTTTTATTTTTGTATTACCGTTTTATCTGTTTGCCTACATATGTTTCAGATGTTGGATCATGTTTCCGATCCAACAGCCTCGTCAGGACTCGCAGAAGTGGTTGTTACTTATTGGAAAAAAGTGTTTTAAAGAAAAAAAGGAAAGAAAAAAAAAGGGGAGAGGCGGCTGTTGACAATATTTCAGTTTTGAAGGTTGAAGATACATTCGATTGTATTGTGTGTGTGGGGGGATAGCAGATTCAGGTAGGCATGGGTGGAGATATATGGATATAGGGAGGGGGATTGGAGAGAGGATGATAGAGAGAAGTGAGGCGGTAAGGCGAGGAGGGGGGAACGTTTCAATATTTAGGTTTTAAATTTTTACTGGCTTTTGGTTTTTTCAGCAAGGTATATCAAATAGACGCGAGAGGGAGAGAGAGAGGGAGAACGAGCCGGAAAGAGAGGGAGAGGGAGAGGGAGAGGGAGAGGGAAAGACAGGTAGAGAGAGGGAAAGGATTAGTGTAGTTGTCAGTTTTTGACACGTACGGGGTTCGTTTAAATGTTTTAGTCGTTACACGTCGGCTTGATTTTTATTACATCGCTTAACGCACGCGCACATTCACATATATACATACATATGTACACTTCTTGGCATCAACATATAGACACATACGTACACGCACATATATATATAAACAAAGTAAATGCAGACATACATGGGTTCATAAGTAGACATACGCACACATGTACACAACTCTTATACATATATGTAAACTCACAAAAATATATAGGCACATATACCCATATATATGCATACATATACACACACGCCGACTTATATACATATGTGTGGAGATAAGGTCTCCAGTAAGAAGTAGATGTACATACATACATGCATACATACATACATACATACACACACATACATATGCATCTACACTTACACACCCATATGCAATTACAAAAATATAGATATTAATAAAGATATTGATAAATGTTAATAGAAATATAAGCGTGTAGACATATATCGACACACACAATTATATATATATACATACATATATATATATATATATATATATATACATATTCCTATATATACA
>NC_136507.1:39646742-39756742 GCF_053919585.1 Euprymna scolopes | reverse complement strand
TATTTAGATGAAATAAGAATAACACGTATCACTTATTCTGACTTCCAATAATATTCCTGTTACCCTCTCGAATATTTTGAAGATAGATAATCATTTTATCCCGCTATTCGAAGATTCTCGCTCGAATCTGAATTTTTCGATGGGAAAATTGTCAAGATTGTCGTCGTATAATATTCAGAATAAAATGAGAGGTGTCAAGCTATATCGCAATTCACATCGCTGAAATGTGTCAAAACTGCGTCAATCTGATTAATTCTGTCAATTTCATATGTGGGCGAGTATATAACAGTGATTTAGATTTTGTGATTTTAGCTTCAGATATGAAAGACAATTGAAATAAAATAGACGGAATTCCAGAAAAAAAAAATGTGCGAATTGCACAATAAATGGAAAACAGGCGGCCACTTACGAAACGATAAAATGTGATTTAAATAAAAATGTACAAATTGATAATCGATATCATTCTAAACAATAAATACATTAAACCACTCGTATATACACGCGTATATCTATTGATCGTGGTGTTTGTTATCTGCCTATCTGAAGTCGAAAAAATCTGTTAATGTATTGAAATGCTTTATTAATGGAGGTATATTGTGTAGTACCAGCTCTGCTTTTATGAGGAGATTCGCTACGTATCACCCCTCTTTTGGGGGGGGGCAGTGTACAATATCTTCCTCCATCATGGCATCTTCTAATCATATTCAACCTAATCTCATTTGAGGGTCATTAGTTTCTATGGTTATGATATTAACATCAAAGAAAGATCTTAACTTTTATCTAAGACTAGACTACCCGTGACCCGGCCCTGTCGGTGGGGCATTAGAATACGTCGACTGCCCCCCTGCAGAGGGTAAAAGTCCCTCAATGGGGGTCACGGATATGACCTTAAACTATATCCAGTGGTTAGGCCCCAGCTTGTGGGCTTTGGGGAGTGTGTAGCCACCCTTTAATTACCATTGCTCCCAGGTCCACTCTGACCCGGAGTGGTAGAACCTGTTAGGATCCCAACTATGGGTTAAATAGAAACCGACGTGAAAACAACACATATATTAAAACAATTTTTCTTCAAAAGCTTTGGATTCGGCATTAAATAACCCGAAAAGGGTTGATATGCCGTAAAAAAAAAAACAACCAACTAACCCGTGACCCGTTTGGTCAGTATGTTATATAAGCCATGGAATTCATGTATGAGCGAGACTCTTGTGAGGTAAATAAAATAGGCTTTTTTTTTGGCATAATAGAAACATTTCTATGAAAGTATATTAAAATGAAAATCGAATATATATATAGATTTCTATGAGTCGTTCTGTTTATTATAATTGATTATTTTTGAGAAAAAAATTACTTACTGAATTATAAGTGGTTGGCCATACTTATAGTAAATGTGCACTGAACAGATACCATAATACTCATTATAGTTAAATTCAAATTTTGATATATCTGCTTTTTTTTTACATCGTTCATTTCTGTATTACGTTTAAGTTATTTTAAACCCCACTCTTCCCATGTTAAATAATAATTTTGAAAGTATAACGTTACTATTTCAGCTTTCCCATTGTTTTTTTTGTTTTTTGTTTATTTTAAACCCCACTCTTCCCATGTTAAATAATAATTTCGAAATAATAACGTTAATATTTCACCATCCCAATTGTTTTTTGTGTGTTTTATTCGCGTTTAAATTATCCAAATAAACAATTGTTAATACTGTCTGTTTTTTTTTTCATCGTTCATTTCTGTATTACGTTAAGTCATTTAAAACCCCACTCTTCCCATGTTATATAAGAATTTCGAAATAATCACGTTAATATTTCAGCGTCCCAATTGTTCTTATGTTTTTTTTGTTTATTTTAACCCCCCCCACTCTTCCCGTCTTAAATAATAATTTCGAAATAATCACGTTAATATTTCAGCGTCCCAATTGTTCTTATGTTTTTTTGTTTATTTTAACCCCCCCCACTCTTCCCGTCTTAAATAATAATTTCGAAATAATCACGTTAATATTTCAGCGTCCCAATTGTTCTTATGTTTTTTTGTTTATTTTAACCCCCCACTCTTCCCATGTTAAATAATAATTTCGAAATAATAACGTTAATATTTCAGCGTCCCAATTGTTCTTTTGTGTTGTTTTCGTATTTAAATTATCCAAATAAACAACTGTTAATACTGTCTGTTTTTTATTTACATTGTTCATTTCTGTATTACGTTTATTTTATTTTAACCCCACTCTTCCCATGTTAAATAATAATTTTGAAATAATGACGTTAATATTTCAGTGCGCAGTTGAGGCGCGCATGCGAAACCGGATGTGGTAAACCGGAAAGTTGGTTACATACATCGTTACAAGATCATTTGAGTTTTATAATTATATAGATTATAGTCATGTGAGCTCTGTATACTGTCATCTTTTTCAGAGAAGATTGTTCGAACCTTAGTCATCATTCAGTAATCATATGTAACAATTTAGAGGATTCGTCCAACAAGATCATTTTGCCAATCAAAATGGTGCACTTCCCTGGTGAACCAAGTGCAAAAGAGATCCAGACAATTGCACCTAAGGGTACAACGAGGATACGAGAAAGAGCTCTCAGTTGGTTTCGATAAAAAGTAGAGCAATGTTAGCAGCTGGTTTGGCTGCCCCATACCCAACGTTATAATCTTCAAAGGAATAGAAGAAAAGAAAAAAAAGAAGGGAACTTGATTTAAAAGGTCTAATATTATATAATATGAATTAAAGGCTACAAAAAAATCAAAAGATAATAAATAAAAACGTAAAAAAAAATAAAACGTTTTTTTCTTAAATATATAAAATATATGATAACGTAAAGGGACAACGAGAGGTTAGTTGTTTTTGTTTTACGCCATATCAACCCTTTTCGGGTTATTTAATGCCGAATCCAAAGATTTGAAGAAATTTTTTTTTAATAGAATATATTTGTTGTTTTCACGTCGGTTTCTATCTAACCCATAGTTTGGACCCTAACAGGTACTACCACTCCGGGTCAGAGTGGACCTGGGAGCAATGGTAATTAAATGGTTGCTCCACCCACCCCAAAGCCCACAAGCTGGGGCCTCACCACTGGATATAGTTTAAGGTCATATCCAGGACACCTACTGAGGGATTTTTACCCTCTGCGGAGGGGGGGCAGTCGGCGTATTCTAATGCCCCACCGACAGGGCAGGAAAAAGAGAGAGCAAATATATCTGAATTAGAAAGAGAGAAAAGAAAAAGAGACAGCGGCAAAAGAAAAGCAGAGGGGAAGAATAGCTTAATTAGAAAGAGACAAAGGAGGAAAAAAAGAAGAAACATGGAAGAGACACATATCTTAAATGTGTCAAAGACACTGATACCGTAAGTTGCTTGTGTCAACAGAAATATAATTTGGTTGGAAATTTTTGTAGTCTCCAAACTAACCACGATAATAAAAATTATATTAATGATAATAAAAATAAAAATAATAATTATAAATACTACTAATAATAATCATTAAACTAATAATTAACATAAAAACAAAAAAGCAATACTAATGATACAAATAGTAAAAGAATAGTAAATAATAAAAATAATCATATAATAATCATAAAAATAATAATAATAATAATAATAATAATAATAATAATAATAAAATTAATAAATTAATAAATAATATAAATAATCAAATATTAATAATAGTAACATACATAGTAATAAAATAATAATAATAATAATATTCATATTTATAATAAATGATAATAATAACAACTTAATTAGTACTATGAAAAATATAATAATTTAAATAACATTATTAATAGATAATAATTCGTATTTCGTTCATCAACGTCTCTCTGGAAAGGCATGGGAGTAATTTTCACAGGGTTTCTGTCAATCCCGCCTTAAAAAAACAGGAGCTTTAAAGCACACGGGCCTTTCTAAGGATGTTGTTGGTACCTACAATAGCAGAGGTCTGAAGGTCACCGAAACATCGGGGATTTGTAGTTTTTTCAATTATCCTTCAAGACGACTTGATTTTACCCCTAGTGTACAAACTACGACCGGTATTGTTAGTGTTTTTACCTTGTGTATACGCCTTATCTACGAGGCGAATGGATCATAATTGCTCCCATCTCGTTCTCTTTCTCTCTGACATTCCTTTCCCGGGCACTGAAAAGTCTACAATCTCCCAGTTGTTTGTCAATGACAACGAAATCCGGAAAATTATATTCCAATTGCTTGGTCGTTATGACGCTTTTGACCCACCATACCTCTACCTTGTCATCCTCACTTGTTCTCATTTCATCAGACACCTCCTCAAAATATTTTCCAGCACACCTCACCCTAACCTTTTTACACATCTCCCAATATATCCGGAGGCCAAGCAATCATGTCTTTTGCGGTACTCTCTCTGGGCCAATCCATTACACCCTGCTGCTAGATGCGCAATAGCTCTGAGGTCTTACCACAAATCCGCCATTCTGCAGCAACTTCCTCTCCTAGAACCTCTTTTTTGAATAATCATGTTCCTAATGTTTGCTCTTGTGCTGCACAAACAAAAGCTTCAGTACTCTTAGCCAGATATCCAGCTCTTAGCTATTGCCATGATCTTTCATCAGCCACTTCTGCTATATCCTGGAAGAACCTTCCATGCATTTTCTTCTTAGCTAGTTCCTCTGCCCTTTCACTATACATACGTTTCACAAAATCAGCCTTGGTTTCACATACCTCCACTTCATTGGCCACAACCTTAAGCATCCACTCCTCACTTCTAATAAATTCTCCTTCAACGACATCTCCTCGGTTCTAATACAATCTTTTACACTTTTCAAACCTCTCCCACCGTCTTTCCTCTTTTGATACAACCTTGCTACACTACTCCGATTGGGAAATATACCAAACATTGCTAAAAGTTTTCTTGTTTTGATATCCATGACATGCAACTCCTTGTCAGACCATTCTAAAATTCCCGCACTGTATCTCAAAACACTGACTGCCGATGCATTATGTTTCCTTCATACAGTTTCGACTTTGCAATTAGTTTTCACTCTTCTAAGATACTTCTTCAACACTTTCTCCTTCATTTCTCTGTTCATGATGCCTAAACTCTCCAACACTCCCAAATACGTATATCCCGTATCTTCTATTTCTCTCATGATTTCTCCATTAGGCAGCACTATTAAGTTCGAATGAACTTTTACTCCTCTTTTCATCACCAGCGCCGCACATTTACTAATCCCAACCTCCATCCCAATGTCTTCTGAGTATGTCCCCACAAGTTCTACCAGTCTCTCCATGTCCTTTTCATTTCTACCGAACATCTTCAAATCATACATAAACAGTAGATGGTTGAGGCGTACCAAATCCAAAGATATACTCCAGTTTTTCTCTCTTCAAGAGGATGTTCAGTGTCATCATTATCATTACAATAATAATAATAATAATAATAATAATAATAATAATAATAATAATAATAATAATCATTAAAGTGAAAATTATAAAAAAAATATTTAAAAATGATACGTAATTAAAATAATAATACTAAATAATAATTGTAATATGAATAATAATAATAATAATAATAATAATGATAATGATAATAATAATAATAATAATAATAATATAAATTTCTCTACTTGCCTAATTTTTATTTTATTTTCCCACAGACTGACCCTTTTAAAAGTAGTGTGTTATATTTTTATTCTGACTATTAAATTTTAAGTAGAGAAGAATATATTACAATACTCGTTGATACTGTCTGATTCGTTATAATATTCAATAATACACTTTCATTTATTACCCAATGTAATTCATATATGCAATGTAATCGTTTCATTTTAACATTTCAACTAAGAAAAAGCTGAGTCGGATTTATTTCCTTTGTGCTTATTGCGCGACTTTCGTTTACAATATCGTGTATGTAATAAAATGTAACGATTATGTTTAATATATAAATTGAATTGGGTAATAAATTAAGTTGATAATTGAATGTTACACAGGGCTTTCCTTTAAAATGTAATTCGTATTGTCTATTGTTAAATGTAAATAATCATTTTATTTGGCTGTACACTAAAATTCAAACGTTCTTTTGTTATTGCAATAGTGTTATATGGTTTTAAAATCATCGCAATATTCTGTTATTTTATTATTTTATTTGATTATATTTCGAAATCCTTTTTCAGTTTACACTATTTTGTTATTCTAATAATTTTTTTGGAACATATATTCTGCGTAATAAATATTTCATATTTAAATGTCATTGCACAATGATTTCATCGTTGATCGATTTCTACAGTCTAATAAAAACATCACAAAACAAACCTGTAGACCTAAAACTATGAAACACTACCGCCCCCATCTTTCAAACAACGCGGATTTTCAGCATAATTAGACACGGCTAATGTTTCTGACAACTACAGCATTACTTAATTTACACAGCAACAATAAAAATGTGTATATGTTAAATTTGCACTATTCACTACCGAAAGCGCTTAATTCGTTTGTGTAGAATTATGATTTAAGCTAAATGACCATATAGCTATAGGAGATTGTGCTAAGATGTCTCTCAACCAAATGTTAATGTATTGGATTTTTTTTGTAGACTTCCGTTCACAATTTTGGGGGAAATGTATTTTAATTAATAAAAAAAAAGCATCAACATTAAACAGCGTTTTTTTGATTAAGCTAGATCTACCTTGATTGCTGACAGAGAAGAGTTTTTAATCGCTCTGTTGCTGTCAATAAATTAGAACACTTCAGCGTAAACGATTCTTTTATTTTTTTTTTTTGCTGGTGTTACTTTTTTTCTTATCCAACAAATTTCGGAAAGTTATTCTAATTCACGTAACCTTGGTAACGCCAGTTGTGCATCGATTGAATTACTATGTTCATTACTGTGCTAATATGATGGTCTTCGCTTGTGTTTGGTGGGTTAAGCTTTATAGCGGAATGTGACTTTTTGTCTTAGTAAAAAAAAACATGATACAGATATCGGGATAACGTGATAAACGTGATTCTAATATTGAGGAACACGTTTTTCTGGATTTTTTAAAATCTTGATTTCAAATGATGTATTTTCAAATAAATGTTCGTTATAATATCTTTACTTTATGTATGATTTTAAAGGGCATACGTTGCTCTATCTAAACGTTAAATTACAATCGTTTTAGCATAAGTATCTTTTCTTCTTTGAACTTTAATACAAGATGGAAAAAAGCAAATTCGCACAATTTTCTAATTTCAATACAGGCTAGGCCGAAAAGCTTCTGATATCAACGAAGCCTTTGGCCCAGATACAGCCACTAAACGCACAACACAATGCTGGTTTCAGAAATTGCGTTTGCACAAGTGTGTTGATTCTGATGGTCTATATTTCGATCAATAAAGTTTTGTTTTTTTGCCGATATGTTCGTTGGAATTTAAAAGTTATAAACCGCTAGAACTTTCCTGTCAATCTGATATGTTAACCATTCATTCACTTTACAATAAAAACAATATTTATTTATTTTTAAATTAAAAAAAAATTGTCGAATCACACAAAAAGTCCCTGACAAATGGACGAAGATATGGCATAAATCTATCTCAGTAAAATTGATTAATATATTTATTGTTAATCACCCCCCCCCCCCAAAGACATATTGCCACTTGAAACGTAAACTGCTGCTATTTCGTACCGTGTCTAGCATTTAACTGAAAGAAATTGAACAGATGTATATTTGTTTATATTGCAGTCAAATTTCCGCAGGTTGCTACACTCATGTAAGCAGGAAAAGGGGAAGGAATTTCAAAGTCCCACAGTCTGAGAAAAGAAACTATCAAAGCAGAAGGCTTATAGGGAACTCGACAATGAACGAGCAGCATTTTGTTTCAGTAATTTTAAAACAAACACAAGCAATGCCAATCAATTTTATAAGTGTTTTTGTTTAGTTTTTTTCTTATTTTAAGATTCCTTTTTTACTTTATTATTTCCTTATGCTAGCTAGAATGTGTGGGTTTTCTATGTTTATAACGTTATTGCCATTTTTAAATTGTAATAATCAAAACAAAAACGAATTATTTGGATTCTACAAACTAGAGTTTTCATCTAGAGCGTCAGGGACCCGTGTAGAAGTTGTTATAGTACTTGTCAAATCAATTATACAATTGATAATCTCTTGAAGTTTTATAGTTCAATTCACAGTGTGGGCTACCGAAAAACACAATTGCAAATTACCTAGGATTGCTATCTATTCATGGTTGTGAAGAAACGAAAGCATGCTACCCCTGTAAAATAAATAAAGGTTACGTTGGAAACGCCGTCCAGATTCTCTAATTCTACAGAAGCAAGATACACCTGTAGAAGATCGGATTTTTCATCGACGTTGCGAAAATAACATTCAAGATGAGAATAGTAGCTCGAATTATCCAAACAATACGAATAACCAATCCTAATCTAACCAATTATATATACATAATCACGTCGGCACACCGGTTCCCACCGAGTTACCGTAGTTAAGCAATTACAGCCTAGTCAGTATTAAAATAGGCGACTTTTTTGGAATTCCAGTGTGGTCTGTGCTCGCCCTTATCTCGGTATAGTATCCAGTTTTGGAGCACTAATGTTTGCCACTGGACTCAACAAATGTCGAATCACGAGAGATGTGGTTTGAAATTGCGCAGCCCTTACTTCACAATTATAGGCGCAGCTACTCTTACAGTAGTCACCAGAGTCTTTCGAGAGTTAACGGAGGCATCGGATCCAACAAACTCAGAAACACAAAATCGAATTTAACGATTACTGTTTTGAGCGTATCAGTAATATGTTTCATTTGTTTTGCAAATCAAAATAGTTCAGTCCGATCCTATTAAATAATGAACATAATTACGAGACTTATAAATAAACTTTAAAATGAATCTGGAAGACATTTTCTTCTCTAAATTAAAAGAACGATGGGTATTTAAATAATCACGAATTATAATAATAATTATGATATAAAAAAATTATATAACAGATATTTTGTTATTATTTTAATGTGAATTCTAGCAGGGATATACGACCTTGTCCTCAATTGAATGATTATCAATAAATGTTTCACGCTCCCGTTATTTTATTGTCACCGACTCGGTGAAATCCCCTATTTCTTAAATCAAATTATTGATTACCTGCTCTAGTCGGGAACCCGTCGCGGTGTATCGAACAAATGCTTCACATGTCTTCACTAGTCTACATTGTACTGTAGAGACACCACTGTTGACTTTTAAAATAATGTATGTATGTATGTATGTATATATATATATATATATATATATATATATTGTGGAAATGGTAATTAATAAAAACTGAAGAAAGTGCTCAATACTGTTGTAGAACAAATATGCGTTTTATTTTTTAATACCGTATCTTTCTGTTAAGTTACATTATTGTTTCAGCTACGCGGCCGTTGTTTTGCCGTCTGTAGCTTCCTCAATGTCCTCTATTTTTTGGTCACCATATATATATATATATATATATATATATATATATATATATATATACGTTTTAATTTTTATTACCGTTTTTTTTTTCTGTTAAGTTTCATTATTGTTTCAGCTACCCGGCCGTTGTTTTGCCATCTCTATATATATATTGGCTGAGAAATAAATTTTCCAATGCAAGTATCATGTTTCTGTTGTGCTATAAACAGAACATTTCATTTCGAAAGCGCCTCTGTCGCATCAAAGAACGCACTATTGCTTTCCTATTACTGACAGTACTGGTTGTACAGTCATAATTGCTTGAATTTACGTTTAAAACGAAAACGTCAAGTAGTATTGTGCAATTGTGCTTATAACAAACACATTAATCTCGATCGTATCCGTCATATCAAAGAACGTCCCGTTGATTTTATATGCCTGGCCTTTCGGCTTGTGTGGTAATAAAACTTCTCAAATGCAGATGTGATGTTAGGCTGTGTAAGGTGTTAACTTTGGTTAAAATCGCCTGTTCCTCCTTTCATCGGATTATTTCGATTATCGATTATCGCTAATTAATGAGGGCGTTAAAATACAAAACATATCTAAGATTACTTACAGGCACATAAAATGCGTTCGTTAAAAATATCGGTCCAGCTGTTTTCGAATCTAAAGGGAACGAACCCAGACACACACACATACACACCAATACACACACACACACAAACCACACACACACACACGCACACAAAGTAATTTTATAAAATAGTAGAGATTAGTGCGAATTAGTATACCATATAATTATGTTGACAAGACAGGATCCGTTAGAATATTTAAAAGTTAAGCAACTTTCATTCCAGTCTTTTCTAAATGGGTTACCATTTGAAGAAAAATATGACACTATCGTTTCCCGGAGAGAGGTACTTAGTTGAGGAACGTCCTCAAACGCAACCAGCTCCGCGGGGGAATAAACAATATCAAACGATAGGTACATGGAAACAGTCACAGAACGAGTCGATAACCGGCTGGCGTGGATCGCTTCTCTAGTCTTCATTGCGTCGTTACAGGCAATATTTCCATCTTCAGCAGGGACCGCATACTGATATTAAACGCTTGTATAGAAACGGCGAACAAATATTTTTTAAAAAAGATACTAGACTACTCGTGACCCGTTGGGTCAGTATGTTATATTAGCTATGGAATTCATGTATGAGCGTGACACTTGTGAGGTAAAGAAAATAGTGTTTTGTGACATAACAGAAACATTTCTATGAGGGTATATTACAATGACAAAAGAATATAGATAGATTTTTTTGAGTCGTTCTGTTTATTGTAATTGATTATTTTGGAAAAAAAAACTTACAGCCCTTGAATTATAAGTGGTTTGCCACACTTACAGGTAAATGTGCACTGAACAGATACCATAATACTTAAAGTTAAAGTGAAATTTTGATATATTTTTTAAATGAAATTCTTAGTTGAAAGTACAGAATAGTTAAAAGCACTTTCCTTATATTAAGAATGGCTATTGAAATAGAAAATGAAAATAAAATGTAATTTTTCTTTCATTTATTTTAAACAAAAATTCATGACCCATTGGGTAAAATATTTGATTCATATGAAACTAAAACAATGCGGACATGAACGATGTAAAAAAAGCTGAAAGCATTAACAATTGTTTATTTTGATAATTTAAACGCGAAAATAAAGAATAATTGGGACGCTGAAAACATACACAGTAAAACAATACGTTTTATTGTTGCGTTGATTATTTATTTTTAACGCAATTTAAAAAACATATTTTCGTGGCTATTTATGTTGGTAGTGTAGAAGAAAATGTATGAATGTTTTAAAGAAAGGTGTATTAAAAAATGGAGAATAAATTTAAAAAAGTAAAGCGCTGGGTAAATCGCCTTGTAAAATGCTCTCATGGTTGTCAACGGGTTAAAGAAGATTTATTTGTAAGAAAATTGGCTTAAAATAACTGCAACGTAATACGAGAATAAACGATGTAAAAAAGCAGAAAGTTTATGTACGCATGCGCAACCGGAAGTTGTAAATAGGGATGTGGGGTGACAACACCCGTTACAAGCCCATTTGAGTGTTATAATTATATAGATATAATTTATTTTACATGTATCACCGACGGAGCATATTTTTATAAAGACCAGTTGAAACTAGGCGCATGCAGCTAAAATTGCTAAGTCGTATCCGTCGATCCCAGAATGCAAGCTTCCACTGTTTAAAAATAATATAATTATATTTAATTCTCTGTATTCGTTGAAAGAGAGAAAAAGGAGTGAAAGAGAGAAACAGCGAAAGAGAGAGAGAAAGAGAGAGAGAGAGAGGGGGGAAGAGAGAGATTCATGCATCACGTTTAAACATTGTTTTGTTATTGTATCCCATCATGCATTCTTTCGGGTTTGATCTTTCAAATTCTAAGGTCTTATATCATTTTTATAAACAGACTGCCATTTTTGACTCGAGTCACCCCAGATTTATATATTCTAACATTTTAAAAACTACAAAGCACCTGCTTAACACATATGCACCTTACAAGTACGGAAAAGTTAGGCACAATGTTCATTAATGTAAAAGTCCACAGCTCACCCAAAAGGGGCGCTCTCCATTGTGCCACAAAAAAACAAGTGATATTTACGGGCTTG
Source organism: Euprymna scolopes (assembly GCF_053919585.1). Classification (NCBI taxonomy): domain Eukaryota; kingdom Metazoa; phylum Mollusca; class Cephalopoda; order Sepiida; family Sepiolidae; genus Euprymna; species Euprymna scolopes. The sequence continues at coordinate 39,744,676 of NC_136507.1, read as the reverse complement.
CTCGTTGTTTATTTCCATGCTGTTGTTGTCTTGTACTAAATATTGTACTCCTTACCAGTAAATCCAAGTAAAATCGGCACGTCAGAATCGTCGTAAGAGGTTGCACGATCATTGTATCGAAACTAACATCCACGTGCTGGCACTCTGGCGTGCAAAATAACTCAATATTACAAGAAAATAGGTATAAAGGACCGCAACGAAACATTTCAGCAACGCACCCCCTTCTTCATAAGGAGAGAAGGCGAAAACAACCCAATACGATTTATTTAACACACTTGAAATAAAATGGAAATAACAATAAATAGTACTACGATTATGTTAGATTCGTCTTAAAATTTTCATCGAGGCGTCATATAATAAGCGATTATACATTCTTTCAGAGTAACACCGTCATTTGTGTTGTCATTATTTTGCGGATTGTTATTCTTATTTTATAGTAGTTGTCGTCTCGCCATGTTTTGGCCAAGCCTGCTTTGTGGTGAATTGAAACCGCTACCTTCAGAAAATGCTCACGTGGAACGATAGAGACTCACCCTCTCCAGAATTGAAACCGATACGCAGTGGATAGGGGTGATGTGTCTCCACAGTTCCAGGTAGGTATCATCTGAAGATAGCGGTTTCGATTCTACATAAAGTAGGCCAGATGCTTGGTTGGTCGAAACATGGTGTGATAACAAGAAACAACCACGAGAAGCATCAATTGCTTGGGATAAAATTGCAAGACGCAGCATTTCTATCACGTCGCGGTTAACCCTTTGAAGGAGACCAGAGAATGAGTTGGCCGAGATGTGGTGAAAAAACAACATCCACTTTGAAGATGAGGATAACAGTCCTCAAATGACGGAATACATTAATAAATATGAAGCCTAATCTGAAAGGATTCCAAGTAATAAAAAATAAAAATAACAGATAATAATCCCATCATAAGTAAATTTTGCACCGGCTGACCATTGCTTTCTTTTTTTGTTTTTCTTGCACAAAGACGACAACAAATCAACATGGCGCTAATGTCGAGGATGCTGCTGCTATTGCTGCTGCTGTTGCTGCTGCTGATGATTACTGCTGATGACAATGATGACATAAGAAGAAAAAGATAAAGAAGAATAAAGGAAAAGAAAAAGGAAGAAGATGAATAAGAAGAAAGAGAAGAAAAATAAAAATATAAAAATAAAAAACAAAATGTTAAGCTGTGAATAAGGCAGGATTCGCTGACGTCGTTTCTGATTGATTTACGGCTAATCAATAGTCCCCGTTGATAATAGATGTAAATTCCCGTCGTGTTCTGCGTTCGCCATTTTAACACCCATAAAATGTTTAGTGCAGTAAAATATAAGGTACAGCATTTGATAAACAGAAGAAAAGAATAACAAAAATACATGATTTGTAGATGAGAATCGGAATATGTTACCTAGAATATAAAACAGGTGAATTATATCACTTGTTTTCTTTTTGTGCAACTATCACCGTTTCGCACGCACATACACACATACACATACACATACACTCATACACATACACATTTACCCATACACACATACACATACACATACACAGACATAAATAGAACAATTACATCAGATCCGTTGTTGAAATCACCGGCAAAATTGTAATGTAATTCTATCGCACCGGAAAGTATCAACCACCCGACAGAATCCTCCCCCCTGTAAAAAAGCTAGATAAGTCTTAAGATAAAGTACTGTTTTCACATCTCGATACGGGCTGTTAAGTACGATTTACTGCACTGACATTGTACAAAAACGTCTTCGAAATCTAGCGAGGATATTTTCAGTTACCTACTTTTCTCTCAGAAAAGAGATCTTGACAGCCTATTAGTGGTCTATCCGAGACCTGTAAGCCCTGGTGAAGGCAACCTTTATAGGAGAAGTAAATCTCTGATTTAAAAATCCATAAAGCGGGAGATCAGTGCCCGTATTACGCTGGTCTGCATTTTAACTTGTTGCTGGATCTCAACATTGCGAACCGAGAGAGACACTTAGCTGTCGAACAAAGCTAAGACTCTGTAATATCATCTGTGTATAGATACACCCTCAGGTATTTGTCTATTTACATGGTCCTGTGGCGATGGAAGTCATTTTTGGGCTCATGGACATTAAGTGTCTGAGTGAGTGGCACTCGTCTGACAAGACGTTGCAATCATCATCATGTATGTATGTATGTGTGCATGCCTTTCGACGGGGGCGACAGATTTTCATGAGATCTATATCGTGTTGAAGCCCGACCCTTTGGACGACAAATATTAAAAAGTTGGCTTAACACATTAATTTCTTAATCCTCAACCGGGCACCTTTCTACACGGAGGGGTCGCTTTTTTCGCCGATATTTTCGAAAGTCATCCCCCTTTTTCGATTGGCTAGCCTTAATTCAAACATTCGCCGATCCTGTTTTGATGATAGACACAAAGGCAAATATGTAAGGGTTTTTTCACGTTCTTTTCCTCCTTCGCGATACGGGTTCGAGCCTATTATCACTTTTTTTTTGCTCAACATATACTTCCCAACACCAGAGCAACGCAAGGTACCAAAGCTAGTCCTCCTATATACGTTAACCCTACCCAAGTTTGACCATTATTAATCATCTCCTAGTGTATTTAGGTAGCACTTTTTGATTTAAACAAACATTAAACATAAGAGAGAGCGTCTGTTAAATTAAGTTTCTTTTAATTTTAGGTTTTTCTTATAATTTCTTTGTATGTAAAACAAAGATATTTTTATATGCCCAATATGTATTAAAACGTTTCCAATGGTGAGTAACCATAGGTTGCTTGGGGCGCAGCTATTTATATAAGTATACATGCTCTTTGAGAGTATGTAAACCGTATAGCAACAATGACACAGTTATGTTGGTGACACAATTACAACCCTTTCCCTTCGTCTCACTATGCATAATATAGATTCCGGTAAAAAGTTTAACCTCCACTAAAGACATAACGATTCTCCATTCCGAGTCTGAGTCTGCAATACGAAAATAATATAAGGTATGACATAAGGGCCTACTTCACAAGATTTCCAGCTAGGGTATCACTGGAAATGTTTTCTCAATTATTAAATCATTTCTCTCCGATAGGTTCATACTATCATTTATCATTAAGCATCGGAAGTTATATTTAATGCGAACACTGTTTATTCACTCACTACTCTCTAAGCTTCTTTCTTCGTAAACTTACACAGTAAAAGTTCAGTTATAAACCTCTGATAACTAGATTACGTTCCATGTACGGGAAATTTGATTCGTTGTCCGAATTCTGTCAAAATATTCTGGATTGTCTACAGACAAAAATGGTCGCTTTTTACATTTCCAATCTCTATAACACCCCCATATTTTTAGTGGGCACTTATGTATCTAACACAGTTTCAATGCAAGTTGCTGCACCTAATCATCATAAAGTTTCGGTTTCAAAGAATACTTTCCTTTATGTCAAGTGTCCTACTTGACCGCCACATAGCTTTGCTTGCTTTTATCTCAAAATTAAAACTACTTAAAATAATAATATTTCAGTGTTCAGTATTTATTTGGATCCAAACAAAAGCATCATACAAGAATGATTTATGTTGCTCAGTATAACTGTACTAAAAATGGACGCTTATTTCAGTTTCTTTTTTTTAAGTAAATACAATAGACTTACATATTTACTTTGGTATTTATATTTACTTTTTCACGTTGTATAATTGTTTAAATATTTACTTGCAAAACGTTTAGCCATTTTTTTTTAATTTTTAAACTGATAATTCATAACAACAAATAACTTGATGATATCACTAAAACAGTCCATGCAAAAAATTATACAAACATGTTCAAGTAAAAATGGTTTATTCTAACTTCCTCTCTAAACAAAACAAGCTATTTGCTAAATTAAAATGCTTAAGTAACAATATCAATTATAATAAGACTACAACATTCGTTTTAATCACTAAAAACATTTACGGTAATGAACGGTCCCCACAAAACAAGAAAATATAAGTGAAATGACGAAAAAAAATTGAAAGTGAGAAAACAAGAAGAAATAAGGCGAACAAGTGCCTCACTGCTGGCGCAATATCTTTTTCTTTTTCCAAGTTCTCCACTCTCAGCATAATTTTTTACGCTGCTCCTTTTCAATTGCATTTTAACGTGGTAACGTTTTTTTTTCTTTCTTTTTTCTTTACATTGACCCTTTTATGGTCATAGGCGTAGTCAGGTCATGCTAAATAAATATAATGTAACGTGCGTTCTGCCGCAAAATGGATAAACCAAAAAAAAAGTAATGTAACGTGTGTACCCTCGCAAATGGACAATAAAAAATAATAATGTAATGTGCGTACCATCGCAAATAGATAAATAAAAAAGTAATCTGACTCAACTTTTCTTTCCTTTGTTCCATACGTCGCTTATTAACTTTTTCCCTTCCTTCCCGTCCAAGAGATTTCGTCTCTTTAACTTTGTCACTGCCGGGCCACATGCTCATATTCCATGGAGCGGGTTTTTATTTCTACTGCAATGCACACCGACTGTAGACAACCATTTCTCATCTTCTATTTTACACGTCCAGCTTTTCCAACCGCATCTTTTCTTTTCCCGACCACATGGGGTCTTTTTTGTTCTGCTTCTAGAGCATACATCCTAATTTACACATGTGCTTTTTTTTGGCTACTGCTGCTAATATCTTTGGAGAGCATAATTAGAATGTTTTTACACGCGCTAATACAGGCTCTGTTACATAATAAACATAATGAACTTTCAATAATAATAAAAATAACAATTAAAAGTACCACGCGCGAACAACTATTGAGTTTTCCCTACGTTTTACAGATGTGATAATGTTTAATACCAATACGACATAATCTATGTTTTTTTATAGCTTGTTTTTATGACCATGTTGTGCTAACCTACCAATCAGATTTAAAGATGAGCGTCTATTACGAGAAAATATTCTTTATTGCTCGTTTAGATAACTACTTTTGCAGTTTTAACAACACAGCTAAAACAATATCAGAGCGTCTCCATTTACGCTGAACATCTACAGAATGCCAACAGGAATATATTACATAAATGAGTACCCTGTGGAATTTCCACTGGCCCCTTTAGTTATTATTATTATTGGCTCACATGGAGCTTTCAAACAAGGCATCAACGATCTGATTGGAAACCTGTGGTGTTCTCTGGAAGCTAAGTGACGACAAGTCACCCCATACATCCAACTATCTCCACCTCCTTTGCGAGCAATTTCAAAGAAGTTTGCATGATTGCAGCAGCCTCTTACCATTGATTTCTCGCTGGCAGTCGCCATTGGTCAATACTAGAATTTGAGTGGAACTAAGCCTTCACAAGATCCCAGTTCACTTCGCTATTGTCTAGCAGAGGCCTGATCAAAGCTTTCTCATCGGTCTTTCCATCCTCCTCCTCCTCATTATTATTATTATTATTATTATTATTATTATTATTATTATTATTATTATTAATAATAATAATAATAATAATAATAATAATACTCACTAGGAGTAGTCACGCAATCCATATTCCAAGGTTTCTCTTTAAGAAAACGTGTGGTGTTATCTTGAGTATGGCTGACAACAAATCTCCTCAGATGTCCAGTACTCTCCACCACTTTCGATAACCATTGCAGATGAATTCGCGTTATCGCAACAACCGCTTTCCATTGATTTCTAGTTGGTATCGGCCATTAATATTCACTGGAATTTTGGTGTCAATAAGCCTCGCCAAGGTCTCAGTTCTCATTCAACTCAGCGAGCAGAGATCTGTGCAGTACTTTCTCTCCGCGATCTTTTTATCCTCTTTGGCCTTCCTTAGTTATTGGTGTGCTGCCAGCTTATTATTCTTAGCAGTAGTAATAGTTGTAGTAGTAGTAGTAGTGGTAGTAGTAGCAGCAGTAGTGGTGATAGTGGTAGTAGTAGTAGTATTCACACAGACATCCTCTATGTTATGGCTATTGTCATGATAAAATGTTAATCTATATAGGCTTGTGTAATAAGTTTTATTCGTAGAACTGATTGATTTCCTACCTGGATACGTGCATACATGTAAAGAGTCTTACGTTTATAAATAATTCTGTACTTTGCAAATTGAAAACAAATTGTATTAAACTATCGCATAAAATTCGAAGATTGCAATCTTAACCTCTTTTCCATCGTAGCAACAATTCGACAACTTATGTCTTCATTCAAGATTCGAAAATAAAAACATTAGATGACGTCAACTGAAAATGCAAGGAAAACATGAATTTTAAGAAATCATCAGAAATTTTATTTGCATGAATTCAAATCAAATTTATTTTGCCGAATTATTAGCTTTGTATTTGGAATGGTTGCTTAGTTTGATTTTTGTCAAGCGACTCTTAGGTAAACAAGTTGAAGCATCAGTCGACATCAAGCAAGAAATTAAAATTGTATAGTAGAACCTCGAGATACGGTGGCCCTAGGATACGTTTTTCATGTTACCAAGTAGAATAAAATGTTTTTCCGTGCAATTTTTACGGTATTTGCTCCGCCTTACCGTGTTATTTATAATTAGGGCTATGCCAACAGCATATTGTTTTCGTTGCTTTGACTCTTGAGTATATATCCGACACAGTTAGACTTAGTTAATCAACTGAGAGCCATATCACTCTATATAAAAGCATATATCAACGGATACATACTCGGGAGTCAAAACAATGAAAAGAATATGCTGTTGTCCAAGCCATATTTATAATGTTATTTGATTACTAGCACTTCAACCCGTTTTAGTCTTATGTGCCGTTCATAACTTTATGTGCATATATCACACACATGCACACACACATACACACATGCACACACACATACAATTTCACTTCTATATATATACAAGCAGTTCCGCCCGGCTTTACTCGGGCCCTATGTACGGTTTATAACTGTATATGAATATGTATATATTAAAATTAGTGAATATGTACGGTAATGCGTCTGTATAAAAAGCCTCCTTAACTACCGTAGAGAAAAGTTGGTAGAGACCGAAAACGTAAATTAAAAAAAAAAAATTGACCGCAATTTTGACCTCTTAAGTGTACTGTGTTGGGCTCAAACCAAATTATAAAGTAAGATCTATGTCTAAATAACATATATCTGAAATTTCAAGAGTTTAAACCCAAAATTGGCGAGGGAGTTTGGTAGAGTTCTCAAAGGTCAAATCGTTGAATTTTGACCCATTGACAACAAAATTTCTGGCCGAAAATCTGATTAAAAATAGTTTCCCAAATCGCAATACCCCTTATATAAATGTCGAGTCTGTAGACCCAAAATTGACAGAGTTATTTTGTAGGGATATGTAAAAACACACACACACACACACACACACACAAACATACACGAACATTTTAACCTTTATAGATATACTAGAATTTCAGCCCGGCGATTCCCGGGTGTTTATAGGTGTATGTCGAGCAAGAAAAAAAAAGCGGTCAATTTTTTAAGCTGTGACCCCTCCTTAACATTTATTGTTTTGGGATGAAATCAAGTTAAGTAAGATCCATGTCCACAGAACTTATATCTAAAATTTCAAGTGTTTAGACATAAAATAATCCGAGGAGTTTGGTAGAGTTCTTAACAGCCAAATGTCTAGCCGAAAACCGATCACAAAGTTTTTTTCCCAAATCTCAGTACACTATATATGAAATAACGAGTTATTGCGTAGGGAAATGTACACAGACAGACACAGACACGCACATAGACAGACACGTCCATTTTTTTTATATATATACTAGCATTTATGCCCGGCGTTGCCCGGGTGTTTGGATGTATATGTTGAGCAAAAAAAAAGTGGCTGTAGGAAGGCAGGCTCGAACTCCTACCGCGAAGGAGGAAAAGAACGGGGGAAAATCCTAACGTCTTTGCTGTTACGACCACCGCCAAACCGGAAGTGACATGTTTAAATTAAAGCTAGACAATCGGAAGGAGAGGATTACTTTAAAAATATCGGCAAAAAGCCCCCCCCCCTGTAAAAAAGTTTCCAGTTGAACGTAGATTTATTTATTTTTTCAGCCAATTTTTCGATATTTCTCGTCTGAAAGGTTGAACTTAAAAACGATACTGATCTTGGTAAAATCCGTCGCCTCTGTCGAGAGTTTCAGGCAGACATGCAAACAAACATACATACATACATTGATATATTGGTAACTTAAATTTTTTGCCCCAGACCGATTAAAAAGGTTGCCCTATCTCTGAATACCCTTTATTTAAAATTTCAAATGTTTCGCCCAGTTATTGCCTGAGTAATTTGGTAGAGACCGCAAGGGTCAATTTTTAACATTTGGTCCCCATTATGCCCCCTTAACTTTTATTATTTTAGTCTCAAATCAAGTTATTAAGTTAGATCCATATCCAAGGAACCTATATCTAAAAGTTCAAGTGTTTGGACCGAAAATTCGCGGAGGAGTTAGTAGAGTTCTCAAAGGTCGAATCGTTGAATTTTGACATCTTAACAGCCAAATTTCAGGCCGAAATCCAGTCACAAATATTTTCCCAAATCTCAGTAACCTGCATATAAAATTTCTAGTCTGTAGACTAAAAATTGACAGAGTTATTGCGGAGGGAAATGTACACACACACACAAACACACACACACACACACACACACACACACACACACACACACACACACACACACACACACACACACACACGGACACGTTCACTTTTATATATATACCAGCATTTCAGCTCGGCGTTGTCCGAGGGTTTAGATGTGTATGTTGAGCAAAAAAAAAAAAAAAGAACGATCAATTATTTTTTTTTTAATTTGACCCCTACTATGAACCCTTAACATTTATTGTTTTTAGCTCCAATTGAGTTATTAAGTTAGATCCATGTCCAAGAAACCTATATAAAATTTCAAGTGCTTAAGCCAAAGATTCTCGGAGGAGTTTGGTAGAGTTCTCTAAGGTCAAATCGTTGAACTTTGACCCCTTAATCGCCAAATTTCTGGCAGAAAACGGATTACATTTTCCCAAATCTCAGTACCCTGTATATAAAATTTCTAGTCTGTAGACTAAAAATTGACAGAGTTATTGCGTAGGGAAAATTATCGGAGGAGTTTGGTAGAGGTCTAAAATGTCAAATAGTTTAACTTTGACCCCTTAACAGCCAAATTTTTGGCCGGACATTAATTACAAAGATTTTCCCAAATCTCAGTACCCTGCATATCAAATTTCGAGTCTGTAGACTTAAAATTGACAGTTATTGCGTAGGGAAATGTACAAACACAGACACACACACATACACTTTTTTTATGGACATACTAGCATGAGTGCTCGGCGTTGCCTGGGTATTTGGAGATGTATGTTGAAGCAAAAAAAAAGTGGTCAATTTTTTATAAACTTTGACTCCTATTATGACCCCTTAAAATTTATTGTTTGGGCTACAAATCCAGTTATTAAGTTAGATCCATGTCCACCGCACCTATATCTAAAAGTTCAAGTGTTTAGACCCAAAATTGTCGGGGGAGTTTTGTAGAATTCTCAAAGGTAAAATCGTTGAACTTTGACCTCTTAATCCCAAAATTTCTGACCGAAAACGGATCACATAGATTTCCCCAAATCTCAGTACCCTGTATATCAAAATTCGAGTCTGTAGACTGTAAATTGACAGAGTTATTGCGTAGGGAAATGTACACACACAGACACACACACAGATATACACTTTCACTTTTATAGATATAATAGGTAGATAGATAGATTGGCAGATAGATTAAATTTAAATATATACGTATACATAAACATATATGGAAACCATTTTGTGTTTCCTGTAAACATTTTACGCAAATATTATGAAAGTATAAATCATGTATAATACCTGCTTTAATATAATTACACGTGTTAGTTAAAAATAAGACGATCATCCCATAAGAAAACCGGAAAAGCTGATAGGGAATTCATTAAAATGAATGTTTAAAAGAATATGCAAATTAGCTAGATCTTTGGGAGATGAATTAAATTCCATGTCCCATATATAAGAAAATTGTATTTTCTTTTTAAATAACTAGAAAAGAAGGTTCCTTTTTTTCTGTTGTTCTTGGCATTGGGGCCGCGATCAAAGTGTAGTATCTGTTTCGGCAGATACTGCATGCTATGACTAGCTATGACTAGCAAAGACCAGATGTGGGGGCAACCCCACATGCCTGACCATTAACCAGCTCCCATTTCCCACCTCTCGGGAGCTGGTCCCCTTTTTCCCTTCCACCTCCCTTCACTCCTCACATTAAAAATCGGCCTTGTGCCTAATTTGCTCGGTGGGGGAGCAAATAAACACCATCTGTTCTGCAGATGCTGCACTTAAGATAATTTGTACCAGTCAATGGAGGGGAAATCTCCTATACTGGGACAATTATTATTTTTGGTAACCAGAGTGCCCCCTTTTTGCCTACTTTTAGGGGAGTTGGTTTTTACGCCACATTAAAAACGGCCTTGTGCCTAATTTGCTTTGGTGGGTGCGCAGATAAATACAATAAATAGAAAAGAGGCTTGCCTTTTTTCTGTTGTTCCTTGCCTTCGGGCTGGGATCAAAGTGTATTATCTGTTCCGGCAGATACTGCAAGCAAAGACCATATGTGGGAGAAACCCCACATATAAGACCTTGGTCAATGTAGGGGTTACCCTTCATACCAATTGTCACTATCCAGCTCCCCATTATCCCCATTTCCCCTTCCCTCCTCACATTAAAAATCGGCCTTGTGCCTAATTTGCTCAGTGGGGAAGCAAATAATTATCTTGACTTTTTTCTGTTGTTCTTGGCCTTCGGGCTGGGATCAAAGCGTAGTATCTGTTCTGCAGATGCTGCACTTAGGGTAATTTGCCCCAGACAATGAAGGAGAAACCCTCTATACTGGGACAATTACTATTTTTAGACCCAAACAGAGTGCCCCTTTTCCATTTTTTTTCGGGGAGCTGATTTAACGCCACTTTAAAAACGACCTCGTATCACATTTTGTTTTTGTGGGAAAGCAAATAAATAGTAATAGAAAAGAGAGTTTTCAATATGAAAAGACAACCGAATTTATAGGAGGATAGATTTTATATTTTTATGAGAATAATTCATAGACAGTGACACACAAGTCTATGGTGATGCATTGGTCACGTTACTTTATATGCTTCAAAGACCCGAGTATTACTCTTACATAGGGAAATATGATAAATGGAAGAGAGCTTTCACATAATTTCATGCTCTCCCTTTAATTGCTATGTCCGAGCCACTGCCCAGTCCTACGTAAAATTAAACAAAATATATCAGCAGGTTAAAATGGATATTTTGCATCTCAGATTTACGATCCATTTCTCATACACGTTATTCATCCAAACAAAGACTTTACTTATTGTAAACCATTCTTGCTGAATGATTACATTCTCCTGCTCATTCGAAGTGAAATTATCTGTGTGGATGTTGGTTTATGTTTGTGTGTATACATTTCTCTAGCAAACTACTCTGTTAATTTTAAGTCAACGAACACGAAATTTGACATAAGGGGTATTGAGATTTGTGAAAATAGTTTTAATTTGTTTTCGACCAGAAATGTGACTGTCAAGGATCAAAGTTCAACGATTACACTTCGGAAAACTCTACCAAACTTCTCCGCCAATTTCTGGTCTAAACACTTAAAATTTTCGATGTACGTTTCTTGGTCGTAGATGAAGCTTTACCATGTGATTTGAGCCACAAAACAGTTAATGTGGTAGGGTCAAAATTCGGGTCAAAGTTTTTAAAAATTCCACCTCTGTGGTCTCTATCAAATTACTCAGCTAATTTTTGGTCTGAACATTTGAAAATTTCCATAAAATGTTTTTTACACACGGAGCAAGCTTTTTAATTGTTTTCTCACCGAAATCTTGGTTGGCAATGAGTCAAAATTCAAAAGATTAGACCCTTGCGGTCTCTAGCAAACTATTCAGCCAATTTTGGGTCTAAATATATTAAATTTTACATAAACGGTATTCAGACATGCAGCAAGTTTTTACTCAGTTTTTCAGCAAAAAATTCGCCGCCAATAGGTCAAGGTTGAAGGAGTTGACCTTTGCAGACTCTACCAAACTCCTCCGCTAATTTTGGTTCTGAACATTTGAAATATTCGATGTAGGTTACCTTGTCGTGACTCAAACTTCATTATATATATATATATATATATATATATATATATATATATATATATATATATATATATATATATATATATATATATATATATATATATGCATGCGCATAAAGTTATGTACATAGGGCCCGAACATTTCCGGACTGAACTGCTCGTAAAAACTATATGTTTTCATTTCACTCATCATCGAACCGGCATTCCGCTAGTTTATACGCAAGTGGTTGGTTGGTTATAAACTATCCTTATTCAATATCCGTAAACATCAACTCCCAATTGATTTATTAAAAGAAATTATTGAAAGCACATCTATTTTTGGGCGGCATGTTTTTGGAGATAAACGTTGGCTTGCAGAGAGAACCAAAGTGGGAAGTGGCATTTCGTGTGGATCATTATTAAGCATTGTGCCAGACCAGATGCCTCTTAACTGACGGAATAGTAACAACTGATTATTGGAATACCACCAAGTATTCATTGTAACATCTTTATCTGTAAACATGTTTGCATGTTTTTTTTACAGATAAACAGAACCATTGTTATTTTATAGCAATGCACAAACCCTTGTTTCTCACACATATGCATAAAAACAATGCGTCATATGCAGGCAAACATATACGTATAGATTATTTCCTTATTCTTTTCATCGAATTACACACACACACACTCACACACACACACACACATATATATATATATATGAATAAAAACAATGCGTCATATGCAGGCAAACATATACGTATGGATTATTCCCTCATTCTTTTCATCGAATTACACACACACACATATGTATATATATATATATATATATATATATATATATATATATATATATATACAGGGTGTCTGTAAAGTTACTATATAGTCTTACAAGTTACTATACAGGCACCCTCTAATATATTAACTATTAATACAAATATAATACAATAAAACAATAAGACTGTATAGTAACTTTACGGACACCCTAAATATATAAAGAATGAGCGTTCATATAGAAACGGTGTTTTCATTTGAATAAAATAAAATGCGCATCAAGTGCACTTGAAAGCTAAATACAGCGTAATATTAGGAAAATATACAAATATTTTACTTGTATATATGAAGAATGAGCGTTCATATAGAAACGGTGTTTTAATTTGAATAAAGCCAAATCACAACGTAATATTAGGAAAATATACAAATATTTTACTTGTTTGAAATTTATCACAAATATCTTTCAAAGGTATACTCCATAGGCAGTGTGTTGTTTTGTTTCTTTTCTTTTTTTTTTGCTTTTCTTCTTCCTTGCCATGTTGAAAAGTTGGAGAAAGAAGTCTGTAAAGAGCCACGCGTTGTATCTTGAAATGTTTAAATTGGATGTAAGCAACGCGAGAATAACGTCAAGGACGAGAGTTCATATAGACACGTTGTTGTAGTTTGAATAAAATGAAATACGCATCAAGTTTTGATTTGGTTTTCAAGCGCACTTGATGCGTATTTTATTTTATCGATCCAACATTTTACAAGAAAAAAAAATAACTACTGATTATTATGAATCTTAGATTAATCTGAAATTAATAAGCTCTCACTTAATTCTCTGCGCCTTATAATACTAAACATACATAGATACAAAAGTAAAACCAGGTCTGCCTTGTAGTAACCGAGATATATGTAACGAACAGACAGATAAACACACAGACAGACTAAGCCTAATGTAACATAATTAACATATCCTCGACTAATTTCGTATTATTTAGATTCATTGGATAACTGATCTCCTCTTGAATGTCATTTTCATAATGTTTCGCTTGATGTAACCTACGACCTTCTTCAGGTGTCTCTTGCTTAACTCGGGAATGTTTCTGCCGTACTCTGGAATTTACACAGAATTCAGAACGGAACTTTATTTACTTTGGTAGCATGCGCTTGTTCCGTCAGCCTAGACCGGATAGACATTCTTAGTAATTCGCCATTGTATTTTCGGTCGCCCAAACTTAGAATTGAAACTGATTTTGGCACTCAAAATAAAAAACTGTAGTCCGATGAATGCAAAATAATATATATAAACAATCTTCATCTAAAAGAAATGTAGAAACGTTGAATATTCCATTTCATCTTATATTGTATATATTTATTAATGTGTATTTTCTTTTATTATTTATTATTATATATTTATTATTATATATTTATTATTATATATTCATTATTTTATATTTATTATTATATATTTATTATTATATATTTATTATTACATATTTATTATTATAGATTTATTGTTATATATTTGTTATTATATATCTATTGTTATATATTTATTGTTATATATTTATTATTATATATTTATTATTATATATTCATTGTTATATATTTAGTATTATATATTTAGTATTATATATTTATTATTATATATTTATTGTTATATATTTATTGTTATATATTTATTATTACATATTTATTGTTATACATTTATTGTTACATATGTATTATTATATATTTATTATCATATATTTATTATTATATTATTATTGTTGCATGTTTATTAGTATATATTTATTGTTGTATATGTATTATTATATATTTATTATTATATAGTTATTGTTATATATTTATTATTATATATTTATTATTACATATTTTTATTATATATTTATTGTAATATATTTATTATTATGATATATTTATTGTCATATATTTATTATTATTATATATTTATTGTTATATATTTATTATTATTATTATATATTTATTGTTATATATTTATTGTTATGTATTTATTATTATTATATATTTATTGTTATATATTTATTGTTATATATTTATTATTATATATTTTTTGTTATATATGTATTGTTATATATTTATTATTATTATATATTTAATATTATATATATTATATATTATATATTTATTGTTACATATTTATTATTACACATGAATTATTGCATATATATTATTATATATTTATTATAATATATTTTTATGATATATTTATTGTTTGATATTTAATGATATATATTTATTATTACATATTTATTGTTATATATTTATTATGATACATTTCTTATTATATATTGATGGTCATATATTTATTATTATTTATTCATTATTATATATTTCTTATTACATATTTATTATTGTATATTCGATATTATTAATTCATTATTATATATTTATTATTATATATTCATTATTATATATTTATTATTATATATTTATTGTTATATATTTATTATTATATATTTATTGTTATATATTTATTGTTATATATTTATTATTATATATTTATTATTATATATTTATTATTATATATTTATTGTTATATATTTATTGTTATATATTTATTATTATATATTTATTATTATATTTTTATTATTATATCTTTATTGTTATATATTTATTGTTATATATTTATTAGTGTATATTTATTATTATATATTCATTATTATATAATTATGATTATATATTTATTATTATATATTTATGGTTATATATTTATTGTTATATATGCATTATTATATATTTATTATTATGTATTTAATATATATTTATTGGTGTATATTTATTATTATATATTACTTATTACATATTTATTATTATATATGTTTTTATTACATATTTATTATTATAAAAATAATTAATAACAATAAAAGTATTACTGGATTATAATGCATCAGTTCATCTCCCCCTCATATTACCTTGCATACATTTCATTTGGTGACCCCCCTACCTTGTTATCGATAAGATTCACAAGTGTCGGATTCAATTCACCTTAGATTACAGGCGCCATCTGCCAACTCATTTGAACACTCTTTAATAATTACATAAGCAACCGCAACCTTCTCAATCACACAACTACTCTCAAAGTGATAATAATACAATTACCTCATCGATTCGACGATGTCGCTTTCTGTCAGTATATGTAGCAGCGAAATGATCTACATAAATACTTATATATTACGAAATTAGAATTGGATCTTGATCTGCAGATACGTTTTTTTTTTTTCATTTATTTTAAGTAATAGGAATTTTTCAATTTAGTTGAAAAAATAACACAATTGATATCAAAATCTATACGATTCTTGAAATAGTACATTGCTATTGATTAAGGTAATTTATCAACATGTTATGCAGTAACCATATATATGTTTATATATAAATATATATATTTATATTTATTCATATATATGCATATGCACGTGTATATATATATATATATATATATATATATATATATATATATACGTATACTCATGTATACATATGTATATATCTATAAATGCATATGGTTTGTCTATTATACAAAACATATTGGTTACACATGTGCATACATGTTTCAGTGGAATCCTAATTTAAGGATAAGACCTCATCCAACATTAGACCAACATAAGAATCGATATTAAAACGCGAGTCAAAATAACATAAGTTTTATAAGGTATTTGGGTGTGATTAACCTTCTGAAAGAATGTAGTTTGTGGAGTTAGGCATTTTGTGATGCATGAAGGAAGTAAAGGTGCAGGGGAGGTGTAAGTACGATTTCGTGTGGTTAAGTAGTTGCAGTAGAAATTTGTCAGTATTGATTTAACTTAGCGGTTATTTATTAGTTTAAACTTGCGCTTTAATCTGAAGTAATATTACACTCTTATCCTTGCTACTTTCCTATCTTATGTTTTATGGTTGATTTTTCTTTTCTATTGACGACTTCATTTTCCTGTTGACAGTTTATTTGTTTATGCATTTATTTATTTTTATTTATTTTTGTAGTTAATTTTTATTAGCTTCCTTGCCTTTTCTTTTTTTGTTTCAAGTTTTCAAATCTATTACTTAGTTATTTGTAGTTTATTTATAAATTTCCCCCACTCTATATCTGTGCCTAAATCAAAACGCGGATTCCATGAACAAAGCTTCTTTCTTAGAACTGCACGCCTGTGGAACTATGTTCCGTCTGCCTGCTTCCCTCCGGACTACAACTTGGATGTCTTCAAGTCCAATGTTAACAAATTCCTAATGAACCGCCCCCTTAAGTAAACATTTCAGCAAATCTCCTCACTAACGTAATGTACTTGCAATAACCCTTATCCCTGAGTGGGTTCCGGGCCTTGATAAGTGGTGATCACTGTGTAAAAAAAAAAATAAAAGAAAAAATTATTTTTCGCCGATTGATATGACTTTTTATCTTTCCAGAAAACACTTCAACAAGCTTCACTTCTGGCCTGAAATTGGAGATACATAGAATCTATTCCAAGACCACTGGAAAGACTGTTGCATCATTCTATTGCTCTAGAAGTAATTAACTCACGGCGAAATCCTCCACCCGAGATCTAAATACGTTTAAAAAACGAGTATTTTTGCCACGTTTAGAGAAGAGCTGATCGGAGTAACTTATTTTGCTTTGACAGCGTCCAAAGAGGCTTCGAAATGTTATAGTTGATGCATTTTTCTTCATCATCCAAACTTATCCTAAAGAGATGCTATGCCCCTGTTTCTGGTCCATTGGTCGACAAAAAATTTGTTGCCTACCTTTTTTCAACTGCTTTGAAAGGAATTTGATGCACTGAATCCGAAAACCAACTTAGTGTTGCTCAATCAGGTCAAGTTTTTCAATTATGGCTACAAGCATTTTTTGTTTACGTTTTTGTTTATATTTATGCATGTGTTGAACATTTTAGAAGTTGGTGGGAGCAAAATGTTATGTTGACTAATTGTTTTATTGGAGATTATTATTTGTATGATAAAAAATATTCAGGTCTGATAGTTATGGGAGATTATGTTGAAAAAGGTTCAGTCTGAAGTGATAAAACGTCGAAATCTTCCAAAAATTGGTGCTTAGCATAGGCGAATGAAGGTTAGTATATACAGGAGGAATTAGTGCCTTGCAAAGAAAAAAAAACACCCTCAACGACCTTTTCGTGGACAGAGACAGAATGCTTGTTCATTAAGGCTCTATACAAGGATGGGTACTAATTCAATTACTTGTGCCAGGCTTTCCAGGATTAATCATGGAGAAGTTGAAGGCTGGCATCTTTGATGATTCTCTGATTTGGCAGCTCTTCAGAGATCCAGAGTTCAAACACTCAGTGAAGGTAGTGGGGCTTGAGTCAGGCGGTTTTGTTCGGTCGTAAAATACGCTTCAATATGATATTTTACTTTGTCCAGATTTAGCTTATTTTATTATAGGATCGCGAGTTCAATAGTAAAAAAGTATTTTGGTACTATCAGCTACAATTGAAACAGAATGCCAAACTGTTTCATATAAAGCTAGTGAGGTCACCAACGTGACAATTATATGAACCGAGTAAAAATAAAAACAGGATGAATGTAGAAAATGCATAACGATTCTTTAACATTTTGACCCTTTTAAAACTTTTTAAACCGGCTAACGATCGAGAAGATAACGATCTATAAAAATCCAATCATTTGATGTCGTTAGCATCGCTATTCGATTTTAAGTTTCGGAGGAGATAGAGGTTGAACTTATAGGGACAGACAGAAAGACAGACGTAGTTGTTTTGGTAGTGAAGACTTCACTTGGCAACAATCGTGCCAGGAACTACACAAAACTTGTCAATAACATGCTCACTGCTTTCAGAAACCATTCAAAAGCGTCAAGATGAACTACCTATTTTCGCATATGGACCGGTTTCCTGAGAACCTGGGTTCAATGAGTCACGAGTATAGAGAGAGATTCCATCATGAACTAAAAGAGATGGAAACCAAGTATCAGGGTCACTGGGACATAGTGGCTGACTACTGTTGGAATCTGAAGAGAAATCTTCCTACCAGCATTCCAGGAGAGCACGGAAACGGAAGTTCAAGCCCTGAAGTTTGAACAATGGTGAAGCAACATGCAATTTACGTGTACCTAACTTTATCGATACACACCATTCAGTTTACAGTCATCGATATTTCTATCGGGTAATCAATATATTTTGTTGGAAAAGTATTGTGTTCTTTTAAAAACATATTTAGGATAATATGTGCTGACAAAAGCTGCTGGTATATCCACAAAAATCGATTTTGTTAGAAAATCTGATTTTTTCAAAACAACTTCGCACAAAAAGTTCGCCTGATGAAGAGACACTGATTCAACGTTCAAGTTCAACAGCGCAAGAATATGCTAAATCAGTTGTTTAAATCTGGACAACATTACAAGAGTAAAAAATTATTGCTTAGTGTGATCGATCGGTATTTGTATAGCAAGTTTCAATCGATTATCCTTCGCAGTAAAATATTTTTAAAAATCACTTGTTCAGTTATAATAATACCAAACATTTTCTTCACTCTTTAATTGTTTTTTTTTTTACACAGTGATCACCACTTATCAAGGCCCGGAAGCCACTCAGGGATAAGGGTTATTGCAAGTACATTACGTTAGTGTGGAGATTTGATGAAGTGTTTACTTAAGGGGGCGGTTCATTAGGAATTTGTTAACATTGGACTTGAAGACATCCAAGTTGTAGTCCGGTGGGAAGCAGGCAGACGGCACAGAATTCCACATGCGTGCAGTTCTAAGAAAGAAGCTTTGTTCATAGAATCCGCGTTTTGATTTAGGCACAGATATAGATTGGGGGAAATTTTTCACAGTGGATTCAGCTAGACGGGTGTTTTCCGTGAAAGATTGGCGAGGGGGGACCAGAGATTGGAGTTCAGACGAGCACCTGCCATGAAAATAACGATAAAACAAGGATAGGCTCGCAACGTCTCTTCTGTGGGAGAGAGGTTGCAGGGTAGAGAAAAGGGCATCCCCACTAAGCCACGAAGTCTATTTTGTACTCTGTCAAGACAGGATATGCTGTTTTTAGCAGCTCCTCCCCAGATATGGCAACAGTATTCCATCCTCGTGCCTTAATCTAAGCGTAAATTCCCTGAATAAAGTTTCTTACCTAGAACTACCCGCCTTTTCTGTTGCCGCACGTCAAATCTGACTACAACATGGTCCCTTTCAAGTGCAATGTAAATGCGTTTTTATTGAGCCGCACCTTTATATAATCAAATAATATTCAATTGTATGAGAACGCATATGAGCGCGTATGGAAATAGAAGCAGCATCCGAAGAATAGCTTAGTAGCGATTGTATTAGCATCACGAGAAGCGTTTGAACGCGTATGCAAATTGGCAAGTGTGCTCGGACTTGCCTCTGAAGAAAAAGGAAGACGAGTGGGGCGGACATTTAAAGTGAAGACGACAGCGAGTATTAAGTCGCAGACAAAAGTGCGGTCGAAAAACATGGATATATAATAAATGGCTGTCTACAGCCGGCGTGTACTGGAGCAGCAATGAGCGACTTTTAAGCTGGTGTCGGGAAGGGGTAAGAGAAAAACGTTAATATACGCATTATGTTAAAAAACACAAAGCTTAAGTCGAATTTCCTATTTATTTCCATTGTTTGTTCGTTTCTTTCCGACTCATGCCGGTCGGTGTGGAGGTTCGGTTACATTACACAATTTTCACCACAAAAAATCACTGCGCGACAAAAAGTTCCGCATGGATGTAAAAAGGCCACATCTAAAACTATAACACATTACGTGTTGCGACAAATGTATAAAACGTACGCCTGACATAGAAATAATTTATTTACCAAATATTAAACATATCAAACAAATTGAAAAACGATTTTTTGGTTCCCCGACAAAAGGAGGGTGGACCTGTAAATTCGCCCTTGTCCGTTTGTCCGTTCGTCCGTTTGTCTGTGCGCACTTTTCTTTATAACTACGCCTTGGAATTTTTTGAAATTTTGCACAAACATTAAACATAATATGAGTAAAAACTTAACAGGACGGATCTTCAGGAAAAACGTGGTTGCTCCCTAGGGGTGCCTTTCTGGTTAAAATGGCTAAAATTTACTCTTTTGTACTTATTAAAAAGCATTGATGCCTTGGATTTTTATAAAACTTTCAGTAAAGTTGAACTAACTGCTTTCTACATAATTTTGTTTGCCTATACTTCGCGATAACTCTTGGGTGTGTCTCAGGGGCTGTTTTGGGGCTAATAAAACACTTCATTTTTGTCCACAATTTTCTCTGTATGTCTATTTAGGAGTTTTGCATGGGGCTGAAGTCAAATTTAAATATATTAAGTCTTTGAAGACATTTGGGGCTAAATGGGGAGGGCCAAATGATGGGCTGAGTCATTTCTTTCTTTCTTTTTTTGCATGGTTCAGAACTCAAATGTAGACACGCTAAGGCCCAAAACTGCACTGTTTGTTCATCTTCACCAGGACTTTACGTCCCCTGGGGACTTATGGGGCTAAATGCTGGGGCACATGTAAAACTTAGTAATTTTTTTATGCCTCGTTCACGGTGCACTTACGGGACACCATGCATACTTGTAATTTTTTAAATGTTTGCAATATTATCTATATAGCTAAAACAGTAGATTTATATATATGTGAGGCTTCCTAAATGCAAATATTTAACCGATAAACTTTTAAAATTCTGGTCACACAATACTGCAAATTACAGGAATAATAATCATGCACTAAGGGTAATTTATTTCGCGTAAAATCTTTGTTTGTATTGATGATAACGCGTAAGTTGAAATACAAAATCTACAAATAATCTTATGTACATTTCTATTAGTTTATGCATGCGTAAAATACAGGCAGTTTACGTGGTTTAATTTCATAAATGTCTGATTTCTCTTGCGTGATATCTCAAGAGGTACGGAACGCGGGTTGATCGCTAAGTGTATTGGTTTCTATTTAAGCTGAATTGTGATCGCACTACTATTAATATACATACACAAACAAACACACACACACTCACACACATATATATGTATATATATAAAGTCTCCTTCAGTCTTTGACAGAATATGGATACCATCCGTAGGGGTTCCTGCACGGGAAATTCTTGTGGCAGAAGGTGTGCAATCTCCACCTACACATCTCCTGAGTCGACATTGTAAAATATCAGTGGCAAGTGGTGTATGTTCAGGGCGACTAGAAACAAGTGCCGAAATAAGCAGAGAGCATAGAATTCTCAAATAGTCACCCATCTTGTACTAAGCAGGCTCAACTTCGATGGTCTGATGAGCACCGGTATATATATATATATATATATATATATATATATATATATATATATATATATATATATATATATATATATATATATATATATATATACGGTATTCCACAAACATATAATCTCGTGCAACAGCACAAAACGTAATATTGGCGTTTATATCCTTGCCTCAGTCAGAAACGTTGGAAACCATAGAATTGCTGAAGCACTCCTTATCTCGAAACACAAACCTTCCTTGAATAACAGACTAGAACTGAGTTCTCCCTTTATCCTTTGACACCCTCATTACAAGCGAACCAGAGCAACGACAATACACAAATTCCAATAATAAAAAAATAAATATGAATACTAAAAAAGAAAAACTACATATATGTATATTAATTGAAGTATATAGAATTAATAAATAATAAGGATACTCATAGCAACAACAAGATAGAACATATAAAAAAATAAAATATATATAAATTAAAAGTATATGTAATCCTAGAAAAATTGCCTGTAACAAACATGTAAAAAAATAAATAGAAACACGGAAAATAAATTAAATACCCATACATAAAGTGTGAAATAATATTCTAGCTACTAAGGATATAGATATATGTACACCCCCCACATATATATATATATATATATATATATATATATATATATATATATATATATATATATATATGCAGGCCAGGAAATTAAATAATATCCATAGCAAGTCAATACACCTTACTAAAGAGAATAATTAAATAAACAGAAAGTAAAAGAAGTTAAGTTCGATATATATATATGTGTGTGTGTGTGTGTGCGTGTGTGTGTGCGCACATCTTTGTGCGTGTGTCTTTGTATGTGTATGTGTGTGTGTGTGAGCAAAAGATAACTTTTAATAATAAATTCGAAATCTGCATAAATTTAAATATATTTTGTGCATTTTACCACCCGTGAGGTTGGGCCCACCCACCACTTGCTACTTTAGCAATAAACTATTTTTAACAAATACAATCTACAATTATTCCTCAATTGATTTGTTCATTTCTGGGTGCGTGATTCCACAAATATAGTTGTACATACACGTTTCCCTCTAAGCGTATAATTTTCTCTTTGTATAAATACATATTTTCTTTTTCTGACTAACCGGAGAAAATTTTCTTTTTTTAACTAACAATGCAATTGTAAGGAAACAGTGTTTACCATTGGGGAGTTATTTAACAATAGTAACATTCATAGACTTTATTTGTTTGACGCGTGGGATCTAGTATAATTTTATGTACTAACAGGATCCGTGGACATTCTACGGTATGAGAAATATATTTTATCGAAAAATATGTTTTATTGCAGCAAATATTTTTTATAGAGTATATATATTTTTATAGAGCATAAAAATTGTTTTTACACAGAGAAATTTCAATACGCAGCGAATATGAGTCTATTAACGGCTATTATGAATGTCTAGGATCCTTTAGACGGTCTTGATTCAAAAGCTCAAGCATCAGACAATGGTATATTCTTTTCTAATGATTTAGCTGAAACTTGATCTCAGGTATCAACATAAACATACAATTTAATTTTTTATCGATAATACAACACATCTTGCTCTTTGGTTCGGTAACATGTCAAAAATAAAGAAAAGAAATGAATAAAAGGGAGAAAAATCCTGGTCACGGTACCAAAAATTATGTTATATATTCATGCGGCCGGTCGTTCAACTGTGCTTTTCAGCCTAATAGCAATGCGAACTTAGGGTTAGTGGTAAATAAGTCATTTGTTAGGTGTGTCAGAAATTTCGTGAAAAATATTAAATAATTCCACCCGGTTTTCCTAGCTTATAACCCCTCGAAAAATGTAATTCAAGCCCTAATATTTTTTAATTATAGGGGCAAGGACAAATGTTTCATTAAAAATAAACAAAACAAACAAAACAAAGAACGTGGTTTTAAAATAAAGTTTTTAAACTTCGGACTTTACAGGTAAATTTTTTAAAAATACAATACTTTTTTGTTTTAAATTAGAATATATTATTTATTGATTTTTTTTATCTTGAATGTGTAATATATAACACTTTGGTTAGTAAATTAATTATTTACTTTTTAATAGACATTTCAAAATGGGAGGCGTGAATAATTCGACCCCCTGGCTTTCTAAGCTTATAACTACTCGGAAAATATCATTCAATCCCTAATTTATTTTCAATTAAAGGAGAAAGGACCAAGGTTTCATTAAAAAACAAAAAAACAACGCGTTTAAAAAAAAGGATTTTAAACTTCGGACTTTATAGGTAAATTTCTTAAAAAACACTTCGCTTTGTTTATTTTAAATTTAGATATATTATTTATTGATCTTTTACCTTTAATATGTGATATATAAAACTTTGGTGAGTAAATTAATTATTTACTTTTTAAGAGACATTTTAAAATGGGGGTGCGTTAATTAAACAAAACCTTTGTCTAAAATATTATATTCAGTTTATTGGAAAGAGCATAAAATTTCACATTGACCCTGAAAATATCGTAAAAATTGAATCAATACAAAAATTTTGAGAGATTTTTAAAGTTTAAAAAATTAAAATACTGAACCCGTAAAATTCAATTAATTTCATTACTGTTTTTTAAAAAAATAAATTTCTATTACTTTTTATACAACTTTAATATATTATTTTGGAAGTATAATCCATAAAGTAATTAAGCACCCCACGTTTAAAAGAGAAATTACGAGTTTTTTTTTAATATTTTATTCGCAGTTTCGTGTTAGGGGTATCAAAAATTCATACAAAAATTCTGATACACCTAGTCATTTGTTTACAACTTTTGAGAAATTAAGCCTCCTTACTTCTTAAGCGATAAGCGGACATTTGTTTATTTTTTTTCAATGTGTAAAATCCACTTTAAACAACATGTGGAAATTAGAAAAAAAAAAAACTTTGTTTTAGCATGTTAAAAGTATTTAGGTTGGTAAATAATTAAATTCTACTGTGTTTGGGATAATTTTTTTTTTGCTGTTGTGTCTTGCTTTTTAGAATTTTTTACTAAGGGGGGTTGCTTAGATCGTATTTTAAACTAAACTACGGAGGTTGGAATACCCCCCGCCTAAAATGTACTTGGAAAAATCGATTTTATAGCGAGATTTAAGAATTGTTAGCCGAAAAAAAAAAGGTGAAAAACATCTACGTTTTGATTAAGGCACCGATAAAGAGTGGCGAAAATTATTGACAGTGGTTTCAGCTAGACGGGTGTTTTTCGTGAAAGATTTGCGAGGGGGGCCAGAAATTGGAGCTCAGATGAGCACTTGCCATCGAAATAATGATAAAACAAAGACAGTCTCGCAACGTCTCTTATGTGGGAGAGAGGTTGCAGGGAAGAGAAAAGGGCAACCCCCACTTGGCTACGAAGTATATTTTGTACTCTATCAAGGCAGGGTAGACTGTTTTTAGCAGCTTCTGCCAAGATATGGCAACAGTACTCCATCCTTGAACGTACTTTGTCTTTGGGTGTAATAATCATCTGGTAGACGTGACGTAGGATTGAACTACTATTTTCAGGCACTGCTCAACTGGAACACGCCGAAGATTTTTAGGTCTTATTAATCAGTTTTTCGTTCTTATCTGATCTTCTGTCGTCGGGTCTTTTCGGCGCAGTATATAAAATAATTTATCATTGGAATCCTTTGAGATGAATAATATGTATATTTATTGATTCATTTTTTTTTTCGCGGACGGTTATCCTCATCCTCATAGTTGGTAGAAATTGTTTGCACTTTTTAAATCATCGAATGTTTAATTATATAGTCATGCTCCTTGCTTACCGATGGCATTCTATCCAATACCATAATGGCCAGAATAGAAATTTATGTAGATTAAAAATAAAAACGTCAGCAAATATCATGTCCTCAAATTTGCAGTCATCATATTAGAAAACTAGAAAACTCTTAAAAACGTTTTATATACAGTGTGAATATCATTTCCTTTGGATCAATATATGAAGAAGGGATAAGCCATATAAGTGGTCGCGATTTTTTGGCTTTGCACAACACTTGTTATCCCGTGGGGTAAAGCAGATTCGCTTGTATCATTTTCAACATTATTTCTAGTAATCTTGGTTACACATTCATACGTCTGTTGGAATCTATAGTATATTTATTGTAATCCGTGTCTATGTCGATTCCAGTTTTCATCTCAGAAAACTAATCCGATTAAGATTTTGCATTGGTCTTTGTCATGATAAGCAACAGTGTAATTAGAATTAATGTATCCGCTCGACGGACAATTGGTGATTAACAGAGATTAATGCACATTAGTTAACGCAAAAACACATTTATTTTAGAAGTTTATTTTAAAGTATATTCTAAGTTAAGGAGTAAAAACTTCTGTATATATATATATATATATATATATATATAAATATATATATATATATATATATATATATATATATATATATATATATATATATATATATATAGGGTTAACAGAAAGTCCTTGGACCATTTTTAGTTTTAAAATTAAATATTGTTAAAATCACTTTTTCTATTTTCGAATAAAGTAAGTATTTAGTGTAATTATTGATCTAATTATTTTCAACAAAAATATTAAAATAATTTTGTTTAAACTTTCAAAAAAATGAGCAAACGAGAGGCCATAATTCAGCTTCATTGCGCGGGAAGGACAAACTCAGAGATTATTAAGCTCTTGAAAGTGGCTAAATCCACCGTGTACCATGTTGTGAACAGATTTAAGGAACTTGGTACATCTGAAGACCGTCCTAGGAGTGGAAAACCTTGCACTGCTCGAACAAAGAAAGTGATTAAAGCAGTCCGAGAGAGGGTAAGGAGGAACCCGAAGAGATCTGCAAGACAAATGGCTAAAGACATGAATGTGAGCGTGACCTCGATGAGAACCATCGTAAAAAACGATCTCCCGTTGTCCCCCTACAAGATGAAAAAGAGACAGTGCCTCACACCTGCCCAAAAGCACAAGAGACTTGAAAGAGCAAAGCTTCTTCTTGGAGAACTGAAGGCTGGCATGGCAGAGCGAGAGATCGTTTTTTCTGATGAAAAACTCTTCACAATTGAAGCGACTGTTAACAATCAGAACGACAGAGTTTACGCAAAATCTTCAGCAGACATCGATGCCTCCGTGAGAATAGTTTTCCACCGACAAAAGCCGTCTTCCCTCATGGTGTGGGCTGCAGTCTCCAAATCTTGGAAGTCGCCTCTGATTTTCGTGGAGCAGGAGGTTAAGATCAACACAGATCGCTACATTAACGATATTTTGGTTCCGGCATTTGAAGAGATGAAGAAACACTTCAAAGATCAGACTTTCACCTTCCAACAAGATGGAGCACCATCCCACACCTTCAGAAAAACTCAGAACTGGTGCCAACGTCATTTTCCAAGATTCTGGAGTAAGGAGATGTGGCCTCCTGCATCGCCTGATTTGAATCCCATGGATTTTTCGGTGTGGTCTTTGTTGGAGGCAAAGGTCTGTTCTGTTGCTAATCCAAGTGTTGATGCTTTGAAGACATCTCTTCTGAGTGAATGGGCTAAAATACCTCAGGAAACGCTGCGTGCCTCGGTTGGTAACTTCAGACAGAGAATTAAACGTCTAATCAAAAGGAAGGACATCACATTGAAAATAAATAATTTGAATTTATTCTTGGTTTCCTAACTTATAATTTTCATTCATGCTTAATTTATATTTTTGTAATTTTCTATTAATAAACCACTTTTTAATTGGTCCAAGGACTTTCTGTTGACCCTGTATATATATATATATATATATATATATATATATATATATATATATATATATATATATGTGTGTCAATGTATGTATACACCCCGTTCCAGGATAGTATGCAAATCGATATTTTTGTTCTAACTACGATAGTTTACAATGAAAATTTGCATTAGAACGTTATATGGCAATACAAACACAATCACAGATCTAAAATGTTAAGCTAATCTGCACAGTAAAAAATAATTGACAGCAATTCTGGTGATTTGCATTTTTTTTTCAGCCTGCCAATTTTATGTGCAAACCAATGCTAAAATATGGAGAAGTGCTAAAAGGTCACCGCAACATTGATTATTCTAGGAATTTGTAAATTGAGAACAACAATAATAAAGAACAAACAACTTCAATATGGTTTCATCGTACAATCAGAATCTTATATAATTGCCATTTTTATTGAGGAGAGCAAAATTTTTTTATCCCATTGAAGATGTCAAACTTCTAATTTCATCTGATGAAATGTCTTTGATAGCAGTCAGAACAGCATTCCATAGTTGGAGTTGTACTGCCTTCATCCAAAGTAAATATTTTGTTTCAAGATGCTCCGCAACTTTTCAATATCGATTTGCATATAATTCTTGCACGGAGCGTATATATATATATATATATATATATATATATATATATATATATATATATATATATATATATATATATATATATATATATATATTCAATTTTCACCCCAAACAAGGCACAGTGCCACTTTGAAGCAGGGGGCTACTATCAGGGACATAATTTGCAGGGACACTATGAAGGGGGGATGAGTACCTTCAGGACCTATCAGGTTTGCGACTCTCTTTTGAACCCTATCCAGGAGCGAGAGACAAGCAGCAGATGCACCAGTCAACAGTACTCCATACATGGGCCTTATAGAGGTACTCTATACATGTGGCCTTATAGAGGTACAGGATACTTTCAGGCGTAAGTAGTTTTCTAGCACGGTAGAGGGAGCCAACCTTCCTTGCAGCAGCCTTGGCAATGCTCTCAATGTATCTATTTCAGTTCATATTCTCTGTAAACCAGGCCCAGGAGTTTAAAAGAAGTACTTTCAGGCAATATGTTCTTGCCCATTGCTATCGGTGGTAGAAAAGGTTTCTTGTAGTTATTGAAGGAAACAAACTTAGTCTTAACAGCATTGAATGTGACCATCCATTTTTGTCCCCATTCCACTATAGATTGGAGGTCATCCTCTAGTGTTACTGCCATTTCCTTGGATATGTGTTCATTTTTCCCCTCATATCTGTTAGCTTATGTAGAGAGTGGTGCCATCGGCAAATATACTCATCTCCGAAACAATTTAATCAGGGAGGTCATTTATGAATATCAGGAATAAGAGAGGTCCAAGGATAGACCCCTGAGGTACTTCCGCATTTATGTCATATTGTTTAGATGTACGACCGTCGAGGACAACTTGGATTTTTCTCTTACATGAGAATGATTTAATTACATTATGTATTCTTCCAGTGATTCCATATGATCTAATTTTCCTTAGAAGACCATCGTGCCATACCATGTCAAAACCCTTAGATATATCCAGGGCTACCGCTCTACCCTCCTCTCTTTTGTCCAGTGAACGGGATATACGTTCAGATACTACAGTTAAGATATCTGCTGTTGAAAGGCTTGCCTGAATCCATATTGTTTGTCAGTCTGGAGTTTAGCAGCTGTTAGGTGCTGGATAAATATATATGTTCGTCTGTTTGTCCGTTCATATTTTCAAACTCTATCTTCTTCCGAAGCTAAAAGTTGCAGAATGGCACTAGGAGCCTGCAATAATGAATTCTTTTACAGGCTATTCTTCTATGTGTCTTTAAACGTTAAAATATTTTTGAATGGACAAAAATGGGTCAAAATTGAAAAATCGTTATACATTTTTTCAATTTACTTTTGCTTATTTCAAATTTTTAATTTATAATCAGTTCATATGCGTAACATGTTGATACATTGATAACGTCACTAGATTTGAAGGCTAGAGATTTGCTTTCGGTTTCGATTCTAGCCGAAGGTACTCACATACTTTCTTTTTCGTTTGACATAAGGACTATAATAATATATATGAAATCTAGTAAAATAAAATATATTTAAGCGTAGTTTACAACTGGGCAAAGCCAAGCGCCCGCGTCCTCGCTCGTCTAATATATAACAGGCTATACGTCAATATATTTTCCAAATCCATCTCCTCAAATACTAAAAATTGAGAGCAGTGTTAGGGGCCTCAAATTATTGGATATTTAATGGACCTTTCTTTTAGGGAACTTTGGCCGGTAAAAATAATTTCTAAGGTGTACAAAATGGGTAAAAATTAAAAAAAACAAAAAAACTTTATAAATTTTGTACATTTTTCCCCAGTTTATTTTTAATTTTTAATTTTTTAAATATTTAATGTTCATGTTTCCTTTGTACAGTGGTAATACCACAAGTATGTTTATGCTACACTTATATATATATATATTATAGTTTCATCCTGTATATATATATATATATATATATATATATATATATATATATATATATACAGGATGAAACTATAAAATTGTCCCTCTAGAAAAAGCCGTTATAATGTAATTTTCGTTTTATGAAAACCGGGTTTCTTTTTTGTTGAAAGTGGCCAGTTTTGGCACAAATCCTAAGAGCAGTTAGAGCCTTCTAACATGTCTGCAAGTGGCAGGATGTGAAATGAGATCAGAGATGCGCCACTGTACAACTCATGCTCTCTACCGATCTAAGTTATGACACTAGGACCATTGCTAGCATCTTAAAAATGCAAATCTGGATTGCCACGAATAACACGGACGTTGCCAGGATAATGAAAATCAAGGTTCCAGGACCGGTTAATGTCTTTGGTGTGGTTTCAAGTGAGTGCCATATCATACCACCTCAAATCTTCGAAGTCCTCTGGAAAGTCAATACCAAAGGTTACCTGGATGTTCTGAAGAGTGTGGTTATCCCCGGATGCAATCAGGTGTCCGCTGGCAGATCCCGGGTGTGGTAGCAGGACTCGGCGCAGGCTCACAAGTCTAAAATAAACAAGGTTTGGCTTCAGAAAGATTGCTAAAACTGTGTGCCCTTCTTTCTCTGTCCGCCTCCTCCCCCGAGCTGAATCCGCAGGACTATTTCGTTTGGTCATACGCCGAGGACATCACCAACATGGCCTGCTACAAGACTAAAGTAAGCCTGATCGCTTCCATACGCCGAGTATTTGCCGAGTATTCGCCGAGTACTTGTGGAGTATTCGCCAAGCTCCCACCGATGCTTGTGGGAAAGGAACGCTCTCAGTTCCGGACACGTATCCAAGCGGTAAGTGAGGCTGAAGGCGGCTACATTGAATAGATGTCATCTAACCTAAATTAATATCATCAATAAAAGTTTTAAAAATAAAGCTGTAGCTTTTTTTTTTCGGTGATAATTTTATTGCCCACTCTCTCTGCTCCAAACAAAGAAGCAGATAGAGCACTGTAAAAGCGGTGGGCGAGTATTTATTGTAATGAACATTAGTTGAGGTCATTTGTAAGCACCAATCCAAATCGACGTGTTGAAATGTTGGCTATCAACACGATGATTGTAGGTTCAATCTCCGGCTAGAGAAATGTGCGAATCTATCCGCACTGATGAGTACTGAATGTTGGTGACTACATATATATATACTTTTTTAAAAAATTTTTATTCCAAGCTTCTTTATATATATATATATATATATATATATATATATATATATATATATATATATGTGGGGGGCGTGTGTGTGTGTGCGTGTGTGTGTGTTAATATCTATATAGTTAAATGTTTCTTTACTTTGTTCATGTGGACGCTACGCTTTTAAAAAAGCCAAATCCAATTTTTTAAATGCTAAATTGCTTCAAAAAAGACAAAAAAAGCCAAGTTTGAGAAATTCGGATTTACAGAAGGCAATCCGATATTCCTCGACAAGAAAATGAGAATTATCTCCCTTTGATATAGCTTTTTTAGAACGACATTATAATAATTCATGAGTATTGTTGTAATAGTATTCAAGACCACAGCGAAATTTTAAGCAAAACGGAACATTTGAAAGAAACAGCAAAAGAGAACATTTTCTGTCCGAAGATGTTGATTTGATAGACTAAACAAAATATTGTCTCTTACAATGTGATATTATCATTTGTATTGAACTATGTAGCACAATATTACTTTCTGAATATTTATTAGTACTTATTGATTTGTGTCCTGGATATAACTTTAAACTATATCCGATAGTGAGGCCCCAGCTTGCGGGCTTTGAGGAGTGTAGAACCACGCTTTAATTGCTATTGCTCCCATGTCTACTCTGGCCCGGAGTGGTAGTACGTGTTAGGGACCCAATTATGGATTGAATAGAAACCGACTTAAAAAAAGGATACTCTATTAAAATTGTTCTTCAAAATCATTGGATTCGGCATTAAATAACGTGGAAATTGTTGATATGCCGTAAAACAAAGACAAACAAACAAACTTATTTATTGTAATTCTATATTTATACTATAGAGTTACTCCCCGTCAAAAAAATAAAAACATTTTACAATTCAATAAAACCAAGAGTGATGGAAGAAACATATCCTATTTATTGAAACCTTGAAACATGACATTAAAGAAACAACCACAAATCTGTCTTTAAGTTGAGTCCGAATGTACAAATAGTTCTTAGAAATTTGCTGTTGAGATTGCTCATCTACTGCTGCAACATCTTGGATTCCCTGTTTAAACTCATCAAGTATTTTTAGTTGATGGTTGGTGTGTTGTTGTTTTTTCCGCATATTTACCCTTTTCAGCTTATTTAATGCCGAATCCAGTGATTTTGAAGAAAAACATTTTAATAGAATATATTTTTTTTCAACGCAGTTTCTATTTAAGCAATAGTTGGGACCCTACCACTCTGGGTAAAGAGTGGACCTGGGAGCAATGGCAATTAAAGGGCGATTCAACACTCCCCAAACCCCGCAAGCTGGGACTCACCGTTGGATATAGTTTAAGATCATATACAGAACCGTTTTTAGTTGAAATGTGTAAGCTTTACTATTGAGACACCCCTACAAGAAAAAAAATACAAACGGATAAATCCGGTGACTTAAGGGGTTCATGTAACATTACCGAATCTTGAGCTCATGCGATTACCGAACAATTCTCGTAGAATCTTCAATAATTGTTGTCTAGTGTGTTAGATTGCTTCATCCCGTTGTAAGCAGTGATGCATGGTTTCTGAAATGGCGAAATGTTTACTTGCTCAATGTTGCTACTTACTCATGTCTGGCAATACATACTTTTCTGGATTACCCGTATAATAGTCTTATATTTATATAAATCTTCCGTCAAAAAAGTTTCTTTTCTGTGCTATCCAGAAAAATATCAAATTTATCAAAACATATTTATTGATTTCATATATTTCTTATTCCTTGTAATTTACACCGATAGTTATAATAGTTATAATTAATTGGTAGAAAACTTTGAATTTTTTTTACTCAACTTAATCAAAAACAAGGTATATCTCAACTTGGAGTTAAGAAACTATTAATTGAGCCCATGCTCAAGAAAGATTAACAAGATGTTGGTTTACGCTACATATGGACTTCTGTATATCAGAGAATCCAGTAGCAGGAAGGGAATTTTAAAGCCTAGCTGTTCTAGGGAAAAATCTTTTAGAGTAGAAAGCTTTCTAGCTTTTAGGAACCTCAACAGCAGAGGGTGTGTGTTTTTGCTGCTAAGCGGAGTTCTCGGGGATATGTTCGTCAAGGTGGTATAAGTGCTTTTGTATTGACCCTGTACAAATCACTGGTTTTCTTTACTATTTTTACAATTAAGCAATTACAGGAATCATCTAATAAATGTTGCATATATAACTAAAATTGATGGCATAGCCACGACTGGTTTCGATCTTTGGACGCTCGCGTCGTTATCTGTACCTTTAACTACTTCACCCTCGCCGCTTTCCAATTAAGACTGAAAATGGGGTTCCTCTACAACGATTCGATTCTTAATGTGTTTTGTGTTTTTATTCTTTCCTTTTTGCAGCAATTAAAACAGTTTTTTTTATATTGTTTATTGAAGCCAGTGCCCACCAGTCTTTTCAATTGAAATACTCGTGACCTTCACAAAAATCCTGGCTTCTTCAAGATATAATAGAAAACAGTTAAGATTTTTTTCAATTCAACAACAACGTGTTTCTTCACGTCTCTCGGTAGCAACGTTTTTTTTTTTCATTTTAATTCACATTTCAGATATTTCTGTCTTTTTCTTTAATCGAAGTTCATTATTTTTTTACGTTTCCTGCATTTTATTTGTCTGGCCATCTTTATATATGATGCGATGCTGTTCAGTATCAGATCGTATGTTATTTCAGCACTCCAATTATTTCTCGGCGGTTGAATGACTGTATGTTTAAATTAATCATCTGATTTTTCTTCTTACAAATCGCACTTTTAATCTGATATGTGATAGACATTTTTAAAGTTTTAACGATAAAAAAACAAACATTTAATATTTACTAGCAGTTCCCGCGGCATTATCTGGTTGAAACGTACGCTTAAATATTATAGTCTAATTTATATATAATTCCTATTTATTACTGTATGGCAATTTTATAGTGATTATTATATTGTATCCTATATATACCAGTGAGAAAAAAAAAGCGTTAAAAATTAATGTAGGTATCATTAGCTGGAATCGAAACCAAAACACTTCACTTTCTAGCATTATTAGCTTCTATATAGCAGATATATCCATGTCAAATTTTTACGAATTAACGTGGTTGAACGTGTAAACGTGAATTTGCGCATACGTAAATCAGGACATTACGTCAACATTTGCTTCCCAAGTTCAATTAAAAAATGTAGCTGCCTCAGCAGCTTAAAACCTAATCAGTTTTTTTGTAATCTCTAGACTTAAATTGACATGTCCATTTTGAAAAGCCGGTTCAGCACACAAACGAATCAGATCACTAATATACCAGCTTAAAATCTTATCAGTTTTGTTCCAATCTTATGTTGCAAGACTGTAGACATAAATTGAAAAAGTAATTTTGTAGAGACCGTTCTGCACACAAACAACCAAGGTCACTAAAATATACACACATTGTTGAATTGGAATTCAATGCATAATATTATTTTACGAAGTATTTGATATGTTACTTAGTATATAAAATTATACGAGAAAAATCTGCAACAAGATATATATCTCTAAAATTATATTGTCTGTGCGTGTGTGAGTTCGTTCCTTATAGACCAAAAAATGGCTGGACCGATTTTTATAAAATTTCACACAAAGGTACTTGCTGTGCCTGGCAGTGTTTTAAGTTAGGTTTTGGCATCGAAATGTTTCCGACAAGTGTCGGCAACTGATAATAGCTATGTATTATTGTACGTATGCAAATGACAATTGGTGGCCATTTTCTAGGTGGTTGCTTAGCGACGAGCCAGACCGACGCTGCCACCGTATTTCTGTTATGGAATTGTTTGTACTGATAATTCACATTTTAAAGCACACACACAGACGAACAAACGCATAGACGCACACACACACATACACACACACATACCACCATTACGCACCCACGACCATCACAGCGTGTTTTTCTTTCTTGTTTTTTGTTTGACGACGTAACTTCTTAATGTTGTTCCGTGAATTGCAAAGACGTTTATTGATAAACTTGGACAATTTACTTTATTAAATAGAAAAATCACATGCGGTAATACCTCAATCACAGTAAAACGACAATTAACATTTTTGTATATTTTAAAAATAGTTCTTCCATTTTCTTCATTATCTTAACTTTAATTAACACTTTAAACAACATTTATTTATACAAATACAAACCAAAATTAATTTTTACTTTGACTATCTAATAAAAACACTCCTCGTGAAAACAATACCCTGGAAAACCTCACCAGTATGCCCTGTATTTAAGAATTCAGGTGATAAGTCATCTCCCTCTCAGTATAGACCAATACGTCTCCTGTGTGGCAAGGGTAAGTTTGTGGAATCCATATTAAATAGAGAAGTAGTCAACCACCTCAACAGAAATAACCTTCTTAGTGACACACAATATGGTTTCCGTTCTGCTAGATCTACAGTAGATGTGCTAACGGTTATATCCTATGAGATTAGCGAATTTCTCGACAAAAGTTTCATTTCTAGGGCAATTGCTCTTGACATATGAAAGGCCTTCGATAAGGTATGGCATAAAGGTCTACTTCACAAGATTTCCAGCTACGGTATAACTGGAAATGTTTTCGCAATCATTAAATAATTTCTCTCTGATAGGCTCATAAGAGTAGTGGTTTATGGGCAGAAATCAGAGGCTCACAGTATTAATGCTGGAGTTTCTCAGGGTCCATCCTGGGCCCAACTCTTTTCCTGATCTACATCAATGATCTCCCAAAACACATACTTAAATCATTTTTTTGACATCTCTGTCGATGACACGACCATCTATGGCAACATATAAAAGGCCGTAAATGACAATGTTCTCTCTGATTCCCTCTCTTCTGATCTGGAGAGCGTGGTACAATGGGGTAAGAGGTGACTGGTTACCTTTAATGCATCTAAAACCAAGCTCCTATATTTACATCATAAACGCTCTGATCCCCATCTGGCATCAATTGAAATGGATGGCTCTTGTCTAGGGGAGGACCCAGGTTTTGATAAGCTTCTGGGTTTGACATTTACTCCTGATCTGAAATTGAACACATACATCAAGTCTGTGGCCAAGTTCGCCGGGAAAATGGTGGGATCCTTCTACCGCTCCATAAGATATCTCACTAATGATGCAATTCTCTATCTATATAAATGCCAAGTACGTCCAAAGATGAAGTTCTGTTGCCACATCTGGACAGGAGCTGCTAAAAACAGTCTATCCTGCCTTGACAGAATACAAAAAAAAACTTCGTGGCTTAGTGGGGGATGCCCTTTTCTCTTCCCAGCAACCTCCTTCCCACAGAAGAGACGTTGCGAGCCTATCTTTGTTTTATCGTTATTTCCATGGCAAGAGGCCATCTGAGCTTCAATCTCTCGTTACCCCTCGCCAATCTTTCTCGAAAAACACCCGTCTAGCTTAAACCACTGTCAATAATTTCCTCAACTCTTTATCTGTGCCTAAATCAAAACGTAGATTCCATTAACAAAGCTTCTTTCTTAGAACTGCACACCTGTGTAACTCTCTGCCGCTTGCCTGTTTCCCTCCTGACTTTTACTTGAATGTCTTCAAGTCCAAAGTAAACAAATTCCTGATAAACCGCCCCCTTAAGTAATGTCACTATATCAAATCTCCGATACAAACGATTACTACGATACTATCTCATTGATTTCTTTACACACATTAACCCTTATCTCCAAGTGGCTTCTGGGCCTTGATAAGTGGTGACCTGCATGTAAAAAAAAACCCAAAAAATAAAACTACATTGCTCATACAATACTTATGCATTTACGAACACTTATTTCCAATTCTCTCTTTTCTCATTTAATCTTCTCATAAATTTCGATTGCGATTTTTTTTTCGAAAATTTATATTTTTACATATTTATTTTATCTTATACTTATTTATTTTTCGTATATCTTACTTTGTTTTATATATATTTTTATTATTGCGTTCCAAAGCATACATAGCATAATACAATATTTCTCTACTTTCCAAATATAAAGTTGTTTCAGGTGTTCATTTATTACTTTAAAATATTGTTTCGTATTGCGACTGACAAGTCGACAAAATTGTGTTATTGCTGCATATTTAGTTGTTGACCTTAAAAATCTTGGACAGACATTTTAGACAACTTACCTGGGTCATGCAATACACACATACATGCAAATGTATATATATATATATATATATATATATATATATATATATATATATCTGTATATACACACCCATATATACACACATACACACCACCCATATATATATATATATATATATATATATATATATATATATATATATATATATATATATATATATATATGGGTAGTAGGCCTTGAGTCTAATGAGCATATTCTATTTTAATGTATTAATAAATATATTAATACATTTAAAAGAACATTAATTTTGTTTGTTTTTCCTTTTGAAACTGATTGATAATTTAATTTTTCCCCATTATCTATCTCTCTATCTAAATATCTCTCTCTCTCTATCTATCTATCTATATATCTATCTCTCACTCTCTTTCTCTCCCTCTCTCTCTCTCTCTCTCTCTCTCTATATATATATATATATATATATATATATATATATATATATATATATATGACTTGTGTGTTTTTTCCTGATTTTGATAGATTTTTTTAAAATTTTGTCACGCGTTTTTAACCCCTAGACAAACACGGAACAAATTGTGGATCTAGGTGACACGAATTACAAGAATAAACCCGCTAAAAATGGGCTGAGTCACAACAGAATTTGACACTATCTTATGCATCTTTGTGCTAAATTCTGTCCACTAAGCATCAAATACATACCCATCT
Organism: Euprymna scolopes; assembly: GCF_053919585.1. Taxonomy (NCBI): domain Eukaryota; kingdom Metazoa; phylum Mollusca; class Cephalopoda; order Sepiida; family Sepiolidae; genus Euprymna; species Euprymna scolopes. Next base: position 39,706,330 of record NC_136507.1, on the reverse strand, counting down.
TTTTAAATATTTACTTATGTTTCTAAAAAGGAAATACTTATATTAATTATTGTAAACATAAAATTAATCGGAAACCAGTCGGATTTCTACTTAAATATGCAAGCATTGGTGCAATCTCGCCATGGTAATGGATCTTGTACAAAGAAAATTAAGAGATACATGTTTGTTAGAGGAGAATCGAAAAATCTCTGTGCTTATTTTTAAGGAAATAATCACTTCATATATGTATGCAAAATCATTAAAAGGAAACAAAAAGTAAATAGCATTTTTTTTTCTGATAAACAAATTAAAAAAATGAATTCTTTTCTCAGATTGTTTTCTCATGAAGGAGACCACTGTTACAACCTGTTAAACGATCCGGAAAAAAGAAAGAATGGAATAAAATAGACAATTCTGAGAAACACATGTCATAATAATATTTATAGAAATGTCTGAGACAATAATATCAGGTCTCCAAGAGAAATGGTTGCAGTGACGAATAAAAGACTAGATTAATGAAATTACAGATACGTTTCTGAAGTTCATAAAGAACCTTCTCATTAGATAGAGATTTGCTAGTCCAAATATGACAACAATACTCTGTATATTTGTAAAGATAGAGAACAGCCTCAGATATGACAAAATGTTTAAAGCGATAGAGAAAAATGATTTTATGAGAAACATACATTTAGTATATAACCTCTAAGAAAATTATACCACAGCCAACGTTCATATTCTCTTTTTACCTTGGTGAAAATTAACTCGATAAATAAATTTGATCCCAGAAACTTCTGAAATTGGCATTTACGCCTGACTTTTAATGGAGGACCTGCATCATCAAAAAATTTACAAACTTATGTATGGAAAATTATACACCTATTCATTTTAGGTGTAACATATAGCGTATGAGCGCATGTGAAAACATCGAAGGATAGATGGTTAGATTTTTTTTTAAATTTTATTTTTTACTAGTATATCTTGTCATTTTCTTTTCCAGTTTCAACAACTAGTCCTTTATTTCCCATCCAACTCTATATATTTAAGCTGATTTTAAGCTCATTTCTTGCTGCGGAGTTTCATTACAACAGTATCCTTTCTATATTTTTAATAAAAGTTAGAAATCGAGGAGACGAGAGAGAGAGAGAGAGAGAGAGAGAGAGAGAGAGGATGGAGAGTAAGGGAGAGAGACGGAGAGGGTAGAGAGAGATCCTCAAAAGGACGACTTGTTGTGTATCAGTAAATATTTCCTCAATGCCCTTGCATTGCAAGGAATTCAATGTCGGTGACCTGGATATGTTTTTAGAACCTCACACCGTTTATATTTTAAACAATTTTTTTTTTTTACATAGATATCACCAGGAAGCCACTCAGGGATAAGGGTTATTGCAAGTGCATTACGTTAGTGTGGAGATTTGATGAAGTGTTTAATTAAGGGGGGGTTCATTAGGAATTTGTTAACGTTGGACTTGAACACATCCAAGTTGTAGTCAGGTGGGAAGCAGGCAGACGGAACAGAGTTCCACAGGCGTGCAGTTCGAAGAAAGAAGCTTTGTTCATGGAATCCACGTTTTGATTTAGGCACAGATATAGAGTGGGGGAAATTTTTCACAGTGGATTCGGCTAGACGGGTGTTTTCGTGAAAGATTGGCGAGGGGGGACCAAATGCATAAGTTCACTCATACGTGCAAAACAAAAATATAAGAAGCCTTTATTTTAAAACGCCCCGAGTGTGTGTATATATATATATATATATATATATATATATATATATATATATATATATATATATAGTAATCTACCTACACGAGTGTTTCGAGTTAATTAACCCTCATCAGCGTAGCTCAACTGTTTCTAGGGATCGAACTTCGGACAATGTTTCCACAGTCCGAAGCCATAACCGTTAGGCCACGAACCCTAGATGAATTTACTGTTTATTCTTATGACTTAAAAGTTTAGATTTGTTGTTGTTGTTGTTGTTGTTTTTTTAAACGATAGAATCGGTTAATATTGGCTTCGCCTCGAAGCCTGATTTTTTTTGTTTATTTATTTAAGAAAGTCGCGTGTTTCGAGTTAATTAACTCTCATCAGCGTAGCTCAACTGTTTCTAGGGATCGAACTTCAGGCCATCTTTCTACGCTGATAAGAGTTAATTAACTCGAAACACGCGTGGACGTAGATTAATATTTTTTAAAAATAATAAAAATAAATAAAAAAATATGATACATATACGCCCCAAAAAATTATGGGCGACTTTCTAAAATAAATAAACAAAAACAATTGAGCTTCGAGGCGAATCTAACCGTTAAGGTGCCGGACTGTGAAAACATGGTCTGTAGTTCGATCCCTAGAAATAGTTGAGCTACGCTGATGAGAATTTAATTAACTCGAAACATGACTGTACATAGATTACTGTTTTAAAAATAATAAAAATAAATAAAAAGCAAAAAATGTCATATATGCGTCCAAACAAATTATGCGCGACTTTCTAAAATAACTAACCAAAAACATCGAATCTATCGTTTAAAAGAAAACAACAATTCTCTCTCTCTCTCTCTCTCTCTCTCTCTCTCTATATATATATATATATATATATATATATATATATATAATATATATATATGTATATATATGTATATATAACACATACAAACCACGCACACTCACACACACATATATATATATATATATATGTATATATAGATATATATACATAAAACATAAATACACACACACGCACACACACACACACACATATATATATATATATATATATATATATATATATATGTATGTTTAGCATAAGCCTGATGAATCCTAGCGTGGATGAAACGCGGAATATTCTGTGTAGCTTTACCGCCATATATATTTCATAACTTATTATATATATATATATATATATATATATATATATATATATATATATATATATATATATATACCATACACGCCCCACGCACACACCCACCCATATATATATATATATATATATATATATATATATATTAAGTTATAAAATGTATATGGCGATAAAGCTACACTGAATATTCCGCGTTTCATCCACTTTGAAGAAACGCGGAATATTCAGTGTAGCTTAATGGCCATATACATTTTATAACTTACTAAGTAGCTCTACCTACGTATTGAGCACTTTTGAAGTAAACACTTAAAGTTTACGCATTAATCTGTACTTTCATATATTAATTTATGTGAGTAAATTAAGTAGTTATATATATATATTATATATATATATATATATATATATATATATATATATATATATATAAATAAGAACGACAAAAAATGGAAAAGTATGAATGTGAAAGGAAACGATTGACTATATTTAAGAACGAAATTTTTTGGCCACCAAAAGAAAAATTCTTTTGCGTTTCTAAAATTTGTGAAATTCTTAATGACATTATAAGTTTCTTTGATCCCTCGAGGGATAAAATCGCGCGATATTTACTTTGATACAAATTCCATTTTCGCTTTAAAATGATTTATATTTGGCGTTTGGTTTTGTATTGCATATCAAAAGCTTATGCATTGATTGAATTCGTTTTTTTAATGTTTCGTTTTTACAGTTGAGGAATTATTTTTTATTCTTTACTCAAAGCAAGGGGCAGAATTTTATATTGCACGTGTTTTGAGTTATTCGAACGCTAAACCGCATGAGAATAGAAATGGGACGATTAAATGTGGATATGACCAGATAGAGACTAAAAATAACACAAATATTCGGAAGATGACCGTATGAAACCACACTGCATCTTTTACTTTCTACTGCCGAATAGGTGCAGCTTTAAAGACTTGGCATAATACAGCAATACTACAAAGAATTGCGCGTAAATGTGGGAAATGATAAGATGCTTCAAAGACGCAAAAAAGAATTGTAGTTTTTTGACATCACCAGGATCCTGTATGTAAAGTATACATATACATTTTAGATCATCTACGAGGTACTTCCAATAAGTTTTGTATACTTTTTTCGTATGAGCATATTTATTGAGGGTACATGTACGAAACTGTAGTCCCCTTCGAATTAATCTCCTCCGGCTGCAATGCAATTGTTCTAAAGTTCACAAAACTTCTGGAAAGACCCATGGAAGTCCCCTTGCACAAGTATGTCAAAATACCATCGTCACAGCCTCTTTTATCTTCTTAATTCTTTCATTACAACAGCCTCTAACGTTTTCTTTATACTTACGTAATAAGCAAAAGTCACAGGTAGCAAGGTTTAGATTTTAGGCAGGATGAAGAACTTTTTTGATGACCATCTTCGTCAAATATTCTCTGACAAAGATGGAGTTGTGGATTTCATCCTTGGGACAAATTTCGTGCACTAATTGGGTCTGCAGTTCCTACACTGATACCAAACTGTGCACTGTCTCCATACATACAGGAAGGTCCTTATGCATGATATCCTTTATTTAGTCAATCAACTCTAGTGTTCTGAGTTACTAACACCTCCCACCCCTCTATGATCCCTCAGTTACTTCCTGCCTTCCTTAACGTTCTTATGCTTCTCTAAAATTAATGCTACACTTATGCAAGATAGTCCAAAAGCAGTCTGACGTATTTCATAAGTTTTTCTGGAATTTTTCTAAGTTAAACACAGAATTGTATTGCATATCATTCTTCTAAAGTCTCCCCGCGTCTACAGTGACAATCAGGCTTTAGTAGGTTATGTTTTACTTCATACTGTAACGGTTCATTTGAACCTAAAATCATAAAATTATGTCAGTCATTTTATACGATGGATAGCAATAACATTATAATTTTTTAAGATTCAACAACAGTTTTAGATGTTTGTACAAAAAGTCTAGAAACTTATTGAAGGCACCTCTTAGGTGTGCATGATAATTATATTATTGTTGTATATATTATAATGTATAATCAAACGTGTAAATAAATGTACTTTCTGAATGGGTGACCATTTGGCAAATATAACTTCGGCATGTGGAAGGTCTGTCTGCTTAACTAGGCATTATTTCTGATTTTGTCTTGCTAGAAGACGTTCAGAATACAAACTCAGGCTTCAATAAAAAATATTTTCTTCCAGAGAAGTTACCACTTATCAAGGCCCGAAAGCCACTCGATGAGAAATTTTAATCAATGTATGATAGACACGGGGGTGGAACAACGTAGACATCGTTCGTGGAGAAAATTGGATATAATTTGACTATTTACGGACCATTACAATAAGTATTTGTTTAGATTACACTTGAAGACAACCATATTAGACTGAAAACTGACACGCGGAACAATGTTCAACAAGTTCCATGAGATAAGGTTGTTCATGAAATCTGCGTTTAATTTTAGGCAGAGTTACAGATTGGGAGAATCTGTTAATAGTTGTTGTAGCTAGTTGAGTGATAGTTTTGAAAATTCGGCAAAGGAGCCACATAGATGGGATCTCAGACAATTGTATACATGTTACATGATAAAGGGCTGTTCCGTTTTCATGTAAGTAAAAAAATAGGGAATTAGATAAATGTAAATATGAAATACGATAGTAAAGGATTCGAACTTACGAAACTAGATTTGGAATTGAAAATCTCAATCATAAGTTTAAATAAATACAGAATGGTATTGAAATAAGGAATGTGGAATCGCAATTGTTTAGTTCACACAAAATAGTTAGATATATGTTTATTGGAAAAAGAATGTAATAATAAAATTTGTTTCTGTGAAAATTAAAATAAGGACTTAAATCGTCAATTGAAATTGTTAACATATTTTGTAAAGAGGTTATTTGAAAAATAGGTTACTGAACTCAGGGTCATGTCAATTTTGGCAATGTGACGCATGTCATCCAATGTGCTTTATGAGCACATGTTTAATCATACGATGACGTGACGAGTTCTCAATATAGGTAGAGTTTTAGATGCAGTCTTGGAGAAGGGGAGAAGAGTCGGGGAGAGAGAGCCGAGAGAGAGAGAGTGAGTGAGAGAGAGAGAGAGAGGTCAGAGGCGGCTGCTGACGTCAAACCTTGGAAGTGAAAGGTTAGAGAAGAAAAGGCCATGTAAAGTAACTTTGAATTCTTCAAGCGAAATCATTGACCGGTCATGAAATAAAGGACGTCATAATCTTTGTCTATCTGCGTCCTCGTGTTGTGATTCAGAACAGAAAAGGTATTGTCCATTTATATTATGAGAACTTTGTGAAAATCATCATCTCAAAAATAGGTAAGAAATATATGTATCAATATTTATAGAAACACTCCCGTTCATACAGAACTGCCAAAAGTATAAACGCACTCTCACGGTCTATCTATCTATATATCAAATCTTCTCTCATTGTCTATTACAAGCTTCCGTATAGACATGTACCAACAAACGGGAACATCTTAAGACATATGCACACTCAACACATGGGCACTCCTAAGACTCTAATCTCCCACTAAGACTCTCCTAAGACGAACAACAACATTAACAATACAATTTGGTACTTCTTTAAAATACCACTCATTACATGACATTAATATAATATTAGAGCAGAGACACGTTCACAAAATCTCCCATGTGGGGGGATAAAGGTTGCAGGGAAGAGAAAAGGGCATCGGATCCTACGTTTTGTCACGATAGAATAGGAAAATCCGAGCTGCTCCTGCCCAGATATAACAAAGGTAACACCCTAAGACGTACTCAGCTCATATACAGGTAGAGGTTCGCATTGACAATGCGATATCTACTGAAGCCATAGAATGGTCTAACCTTTTGTCTGGCGATCTTGGTAACGATATGATGTATGTGCCCAATTCAGATCTGGAGTGAAGGTCAGACCTAGAAGCTTGTCAAAACTGTTTTAATCAGCTGTATTTGAATAATTAATTCACCATTTTTGTTTTAGCTCTCACCAACCTCTCACTCTATGTTGATTAAACCATTCACTAATACTTCTTAATGTTTTTGGGAGCGTTTGGCGAAAGAGTGCCCCTCTCTTTTCATCAATGCCATTTGATTTGTATATAGACAGAGACCATTCATGTCAATTTTCGCCAGGTGAGGGTCAGAGCGTTTATGTAAGAAATAGGGGGTATGATTTTACACGTATTTAAATCAACGAGCTACTTTTTCCCGATGGCACGACATACTCATTCTAGATAATGACCAGTCCAAACTCAAGAGAAAATCGCAGCATACGAAACATGTGTCAGTGGGCAATTATATTAATATATATATATATATATATATGCATATATATATTTTATATACATATATGTATATATATGTGTCTGAAATATATATATATATATATATATATATATATATATATATATATATATATATATATATATATATATATATATATATGCAACTCTCAATTTGGGGGTACCAAATTGGTAAAAACAGAAAATTGTTCCCAACTAGACTGTAGGTACAAATGCGCATTCGTATAAATAATTGAATCTATTCAAAAACACATCGCAAAAAACAACAAACAACAAACAAACGGATAACATCAACATAAATCGCGATATTGGCAAAGGAGATGGCTCAGTAATAGAAGTTTAAGCTTCTTATCATGGGGTCTTAATTTCGAATCTCCCTAGTTTCAGCCATACTGATGAGTCGTAGACGACGAAACACGTGTCAGTGGATAATTTATATATATATATATATATATATATATACCGCTCCACTTTGATAGATTGGAAAAAGAGAAAAGCATGGCTTACTCGCATTTAGGTAAAAATGCAGTTTCGTATAAATAATTTAAAACATTTCAAAAACATTTCACCAAAAAACAAATAAATAACACACACACACACACAAATATATATATATATATAAATAGATAGATAGATAGATAGATAGATAGATATAGAGAGAGATAGAGAGAGATAGAGAGAGAGAGACAGGCAGACAGAGACAGAGATACATAGATAGATAGATAGAGAGACAGAGAGATATAAATAGATAGATCGATAGATAGAGAGAGAGAGATGCCTTGTTTTTTGTTACATTTATATATTTTGTTCTCGCTCGTTCATTAAAGACAACTTATGAGAAGGAAAGCATTTTGCTTGTTCTCCAATAGCGTGAGGTAAAAAGGGACAATCGAAGTTTAGTACTATAACTGTATTCTATGAGAGCAGTATTAGCTCTGAAGAAATAGGGAGTACATATACAAATAGAATAAAATGAATTAACATTACCTTTTCTGAATTGCGCGCAGTATAAAAAATATTTTGACATGGACATGCTTACCTAAAAAGAAAAAGAATATGAAAAAAATATTAAGTATTGTTTTAAAAAATAGAACACATAAAAATTAGGAATATATATATATATATACAATTGGAAAACCACAAACGTGGAAACTTGTAAATATACGGCATATTTAATTCCGTATCAGAACACCATATTATCTGACGCTATTTTTCACCTTTATATATATATATATATATATATATATATATATATATATATATATATATATATATATATATATATATATATATATATATTAATATATATATAAATATATATATATATTATATATTATCTATATATCTATAAAAGTGAACGTGTCTGTCTGTCTGTCTGTGTGTCTGTGTACATTTCCCTACGCAATAACTCTGTCAACTTTTAATCTATAGACTCGAAATTTGAAATACCTGGTACTGAGATTTGGGAAAATCGATGTGACGGGTGTCAGCCAGAAATTTGGCTGTTAAGGGGTCAAATTTAAACGATTTGACCTTTAAGAACTCTACCAAGCTCCTCCGACAATTTTGGGTCTAGACACTTGAAATTTTAGATATAGGTTCCTTGAACCTGGATCTAACTTAATAAAGTGATTTGTGCCCGAAACTATGAATTTTAAGGGGTCATAATAGGGGTCAAAGTTTTAAAAAATTAACCATTTTTTTGTTTTTTTGCTTTTTTTGCACAGCATACACCTCCAAACACCCGAGCAACGCCGGGCACCCCTGCTAGTATATATATATATAAATATATTATATTAATATATATATATATATATATATATATATATATATATATAAATATATATATATATATTTATATATATATATATATATATATATATATATATATATATATATATATATTAGGTGAAAATAGCTTCAGATAATATGGTGTTCTGATTTAATTGGCTGAAAAATTCTACGCTCGCTCTTTGTTTATAAATGTCTGTTTTAATAAACATTTGGGGAGATAATTTCCGGGCGTAAGTTAAATTGTAAGTATTTGAGTGTGTGACTGCATGTGTGCATTTACCTATAAATCTATATGTCAATTTTCAGTCTACAGACACGAGTTTGGCATTAAGGGTATTGGGATTTGGGAAGGTCTACTTAATCAGTTTTCGGCCAGAAATTTGGCTTTTAAGGCGTCAAAGTTCAACGGTTTTACCTTTGAAAACTCTACCGAACTAATCCGCCAATTTTGGGTCTAAACACTTGAAATTTTAGATGTCGGTTACTTAGACATGGATCCAACTTTTAAATTAAAGTGGTTTAATGGTCAAAATTGAGGTCAAAGTGTAAAAAATGATAACTTTTGCGGTCTCTATCAAATTACTCAGGCAATTTTGGTCTAAATATTTGAAATTTTACATTCAAACATAGGGCAAGCTTTTTATTCGTTATTTGGCCGAAAATTTTGTTGCTAAAGGGTCAAAGTTCAAAAGGTTTGTCGTTTCAGGTCTCTAGCAACTATTCAGCCACTTTTAGGTCTAAACATTTGAAATTTAACAAAAAGGATATTAAGCATTCAGCAAGCTTTTTAATCAGTTTTTGGGTAAAACTTTGGCTGCTAAGATGTCAAAGTTGAAAGAATTCACTTTTTCAGACTCTAGCTAATACTCCGTCAATTTTGGGTTAAAAAACTTGAAATTTTAGATGTAGGTTACCTGCACATAAGTCACATTTTTAACGTATGCATATACATATGCAAGTACGGTTGTGAAAAGTATATAGGGCCCGAACAAAGCTGCGAGTATATATATATATATATATATATATATATATATATATATATATATATATATATATATATATATATATATATATATATATATATGGCAATCAGCCCAATTAACCTAAACAGAATTTTCCGCGTTTCATCCTCGTAAGGATTCGTTGTATGGAATTAGTGTTGCTTCATGGTTTTATATATGGCCATGTTATGGGCTTTGCTAGTCAGCCAATCAAATTCTTATTTTTTCATACGCGCTGTTTCTTTGTTGTTTTATCGATACCATTTTCATTTCTTTGTGATCGGGATGACCTTGTTTTAATTGATTTTTATTTTATATTAAACTAGATTATTTTTATGCATTTGTTCTGTCTTATAACTATTACTACATAATTGATTATCATTTTTGCTATTTTTGCCTTTTTTTCTAAGTAGCAGTGGTTATATTTATACTAGTAGTGGTAGTTTACTATTTTTCCGTTTTATGCATATATATTTTATTTTGTGCATATTTACATTTGCTATCCCATTCCTTCAATTAAAAAAAAATCAGAGTATTTTAAATCTTAGGATAGTTATTTCCACAGTCAAACATAGTCTACACAGATCGTGTATGTTTCTACATCTACTGGCATACTAGTTTTACCTCTTCTATCGGTCATCCTCCAATTTCTTTGACATACTACTGTTTTAATTTCGCGGATTTCATATTTGAATGCACTTCTATGATCGTAATATCTGTTTGGAATCTAAATACTGCTACGCAATATTTCTATTTTATTTCACAAAATAATAATTTTGTTAAGCATTCATTTTGTAGTGAATAGAGAGTCTGATTTCTACAATTTTGTTGTTTTTTTCTGCTCATTTGTAGTGAAAGCAATTTTATATTTTGAAATTTAAAAACGAATCGCAATCTGGAATTTAGGCCGAATTTGTAATTGCACCGAAATCGGGGAAAAATGGTAATTATCACATCATGTATATATAACCCTAACCCTAACTCTCTCTCTCTCTCTCTCTCTCTCTCTCTCTCTATATATATATATATATATATATATATATATATATATGTATATATATATATGTATATATATTTATTTATTTATTTATGTATTCATATGCATGGGCATGTGTGATTCTGTTTGCTGTACGCTCAGAAACGGTTAGACCTATTTTTTGAAATTTCACAGCCATGTACTTTATGTGTCTGAGTGTGTTCTTATATATGTTCTGTATTGGACGTCGCCAATAGGAATTTAAAATCGATAATCGAATACACTTGATTAAAGAATGAACAATCTGTTTTTGACTAAACTTAACACTCATATGAAGCCTACCATTACTAATGATTAGAGAAGTTTAATCACCGCACAAAAATTAAGGTCCTGCGCATATAATTAACCATGGGTTCTCTGATAAAACAAGGGACCGCTCAAAATGGGTGTTTCTGTTTCGATCACAATAGGACCCTGATATGTTACATTTGCACTTTAATCTTTAATTCACACCCATATATAACAATAATTTTATAAAATCAACAATAATTCCTCGATATGCAATGTAAAATATATTGTGAAGAAGCGTGTGAAACTTATTTCAGGTGCACCACGATACCAACAATCGAATTCATTGCAAAATGGCTGATTTCGCTAATTTTGATGGCAATGAAAGTATTAGAAGGTTGAACATTCATTGATCCTCAGTTAATTCCAGGTAAGGTCGGGTATCCCTGCTAATATCTATCTATTTATCTATCTATCTATCTATCTATCTATATATCCATCTCTGTCTCTGTGTCTGTGTCTGTGTTTGTCTGTCTGTCTGTCTCTCTCTCTCTCTATATATATATATATATGTATATATATATATATATATATGTGTGTGTGTGTGTGTGTGTGTGTGTGTGTGTGTACTAGCTGGTCGACCGCCGTTGCCCAGTCGTAATACGCATAAATATTATATTTTCATTAATACAGAAACTGAAACATATGCATGTGTATCTTATGTTTTTCTTAACTGTTCAATTCTTGTAAGTATAACAGAAATACTCGAGCTGAGATCGAAAGCAAAACCTTTACAAAGAGAGCAACGTACGATAACCATTAGACCAGCGAGACACGGTCTTCAAAAGGCGTTTTCAAACTACTTATTTTAAACATAAGTAACCTATGTAGCAAACTATGCATGCGCATTCGTGAAACAGTTAGCAAACTGATAAAAGCCCGAACATTCCCATGTGTCAATTTTTCAATTTTGACCCGTTACCAGAAACAGATTAAAAGAATTTCCACGTGTCTGTATACCTTTATACCAAATTTCAAGTATATAGATCAAAACTTCGTGTGATATATGGGTTGACATATTCTCCTTAATCTACATATACAGATATATGTATGTATATATTAATTATATAATCATGTGCATATATATATATATATGTGTGTGTGTGTATGTTTTTGTGTATACATGATTCCTAATAAAATGTATACACACTTTTTATAACCATAAAACCAAAATTTACGAGAGGCGTGCAATAATTAATGCCCCTGACCAACTTCCAATGGTCTGATCCAGCTGAAATTTTGCATGTGAAATGATTTATATCTCTACGGGAGAAAGACTAATAACTGTGCCAAGATTCGTTGCTGTACTACTATGGGAAGTGGACCAGGGTCATTACTTATTGCACGCCCCTCGTATTATAAGAAAGAAAAGTTTCATACAAAAAAAATAATGTGGACAAATATCGAAATCAGCTAATTATCGAAAGTGTTCAAATTATTGGTCATTGTTGTCCGTGAACAGCTGACAACGCTCATTGGTTGGCTCGAAAACGTTCCTTATCAGTTCAGTTGGTATATTGACACAATCCTGTGTATAATATGCCCCTCCCCCACATCGCGCTCAAAAAAAGAGAAAAATCGAGCGAGGCTCCAATCTTGTGAGCGTATACTTCCTCTTTGTCCTAACTATCTGTTAACAACATTTGAAGGGGCATGGATGCCAACATTCGGAATTTCGCAGAATTATGGTAGAAAATACAAGAGTATTGTAGAGTGAGAGAAATATAAATAGATTAAGAGTACTCGAAGCATTGTACATTAAAACAGAGAAGCCTCAAATAAATAATATTAATTATGAGTGCAGCCGGGCCGTCTTGAAATGTTTAGGATAAAGGTTTGAAAATGTATATATGTGTTTGTATATATAAATGTGTTTAATATATGTAAAAAAAAGGGTCCGTCCACCTAACTTGTAACAAATTACTACGTGACTAGGAAAAAATGTATATATAAGTAAATTAAAAAACAATCTCTATATTTATTTGTACAATATACCTGAGAACGATAGCAGTACTTCTGTCGAAAGCGCTCGCGATTATGGATCCAACATATACAATTTCGAGAAGAACACAAAAAGGACTAAACGGAGATTGGAGAAGATAAAAAGGAAAATTGTTAAACAGAATAATTCCGTGCTATTCAATAATATTTGTCTAAATGAGAAAATGCTGCCTAAATATACACAATATATATATATATATATATATATATATATATATATATATATATATATATATATGTGTGTGTGTGTGTGTGTGTGTATGTGTGTATGTGTGTGTGTGTGTGCGCGCGTATATATATATAAAGACAAGTAAGTGTTCTTTTCAGTAAGTGTTGACAACCCTTCTTTCTTGCTATCTGTATAAATGATTATGAACATGTCAGTGTTTTGCAAACTATAGACGTGTTCCTGATATATTTTATGACTGCTCGTATATGTCATGTCTTTCGTGAAGGCATTTTTCTTCCACCAATCATGTGATGATAAAACAGAAAATACTGACAAACATGGCCTCCGTACCAACGGCGAATCGCAACGTTCTAAATCATCCCGCGTATTTCTACAAAACGACGTTTCTCAAAACAACCAAAATAAAAAGGTGGATTTAAAATCTCAAAAACTATAAACGAATATCGATTGTCTCATTCAACGAGTGACAGAGAAATAAACAACAACAACAATTGTAAAAAGTATCAAACTGTTTTCAGGTTAAATGTTTTGCATCGTTGAAGTGAACTAGCGCCTGGAGGGCTTACGAGTAACTGAGGTGCGTATATACTCTACTAAAGAATTCGATTTCGTATATTCGCTACTAAAGAATTCGATTTTTACTTGGATAAAATATTGATTTGAAAAAAGGAGAACGAATAAACATTGATGTTCCATCTCATTAACGCGTACAATGCTATTTCAAAATTCAGCTTGAAACAGCGATTTAAATTATCAGGTCGGTGCGAAAGATTTTGCCGTTTTGTAAAAAATGCATTTAAAAACCATTGTAATCTATTTCATGTATATTCTTATTATTTAAACATTTCACCATCGTTAATTTATAACTTTTTTTTATTTCAGATTCTGAAAGCATCATTCATATTTTATTGCGATAGGCTAACCGATGTATAAACAAACAAGACAGTATTTTGTCAACAAAAAGGATATCGTCTTCCATAATGATAATGCTCGTCTACGCAGAACTCGAATGACGTAAGATCTCCAATAAGAATTTGGTTGACAATCTTGCTCCACCCTGCATATTATCATAACTTATCGCCCTCCAATTATAATATATTTCGAGGATTTTATCTCGTTATTTTTATAGAAAGTGCTCGGCTGAGCTTTAATCTATGTCAAACGTTCACAAAAACACTCGTATAAATACAATGGATATCAACAATTTCTACCATTCTTTATCTGTGCTTTAAACTAAATGCAAATCCAACGAAGAAAGTTTCTAGAACTGCCCGCCTCTGGTACCCTGTTCTGCTGACCTTTATTTCATCTGACTACAAAATGGTCATTTTTCAGTCCAATGTAAACAAATTCTTGTTGAGCCGACCACGAAATAATTAATTTCTACCCAATTTCCACCATTAACTATTTAGACGCTGTTGTCTCAGTGAATATCGTACACACGTTAGGCATTATCCTCAAGTGGCCGTCGGGCTTTGATAGGTAGTTGTTACATGATAAGGGCTGTCCCCTTTTCATGTAAGTATAAAAATGGACAGTTTAGTTAAAATGAAAATGAAATAGCAACAGCCGGATTTCGAACCTCGTAATATAGTTTTAGAAATAGATTACGTGTGAGAATTTAAAAATGTAAAACAAACTTGTTTAGAAAATAGATAAAATATTCAAGAAAAGAATGTGAGCTGTCAAGTTTGTTATGAAATTTTAAATTGAAAGAATGCAGCTTATAAGATAATGTTTTTAACATATTGGAAAAATAGTTTACTGAGAAATAGGAAAAGTTTTGGACACGTATGTCCAGAACACGTGAAAGAAGGCACATGTTTTAACATGTGTATGACGTCACGGAAAATAGAAAGTTCTAAGAATAGAGAAAAAAAACTTTAGAGTTAGACAGTCAGTGAAGAAACTCAGAAGGAGTCTGTCGTCTAGGGAGCGAGACGTCACTTCAAGAAAAAAATGTGAAACTTTGAATTCTTGATGATGGAAGTCACGGCCGGTCGTGTGTGAGAAATAAACCATCAGGTGTTTTGTAAAGCTCGTCTTGTCTTATGATTCTTACAAAAAGGTAAAGTGAAATTGTATTATATATTTGTGTTATAGAATGTCTTTACATACACGTCTCGACATCATAATGTCTACACAATGTCCGAACAGTGAACACTATCTCATCACTCAAAGAGCTTTCTTCTTCCAATCTACACATCTAAAGAATGAACATTTAATATATAAGAATCTCTCCTAACATGAACGATCTCTCTAAGTCAAGTACAACAACTTCTCTCTCTTTACTTGGCCTTCGGGCTGGGATCAAAGTGTAGTATCTGTTCCGGCAGATGCTGCACTTAAGATAATTTGTACCAGTCAATGGAGGGGAAACCCTCTATACTGGGACAATTATTATTTTTGGTAACCAGAGTGCCCCCTTTTTGCCTACTTTTAGGGGAGCTGGTTTTTACCTCACATTAAAAACGGCCTTGTGCCTAATTTGCTCAGTGGGGGAGCAAATAAATACCATCTGTTCCGGCAGATACTGCAAGCTATGACTAGCTATGACTAGCAAAGACCAGATGTGGGGGCAACCCCACATGCCTGACCATTAACCAGCTCCCATTTCCCACCTCTCGGGAGCTGGTCCCTTTTTCCCTTCCCCCTCCCTTCACTCCTCACATTAAAAATCGGCCTTGTGCCTAATTTGCTCGGCGGGGGAGCAAATAAATACGAACTTCTCTCTCTTTACTTGGCCTTCGGGCTGGGATCAAAGTGTAGTATCTGTTCCGGCAGATGCTGCACTTAAGATAATTTGTACCAGTCAATGGAGGGGAAACCCTCTATACTGGGACAATTATTATTTTTGGTAACCAGAGTGCCCCCTTTTGCCTACTTTTAGGGGAGCTGGTTTTTACCTCACATTAAAAACGGCCTTGTGCCTAATTTGCTCAGTGGGGGAGCAAATAAATACCATCTGTTCCGGCAGATGCTGCAAGCTATGACTAGCTATGACTAGCAAAGACCAGATGTGGGGGCAACCCCACATGCCTGACCTTTAACCAGCTCCCATTTCCCACCTCTCGGGAGCTGGTCCCCCCTTTCCCTTCCCCCTCCCTTCACTCCTCACATTAAAATTGGCCTTGTGCCTAATTTGCTCGGTGGGGGAGCAAATAAATACCATCTGTTCCGGCAGATGCTGCACTTAGGATGATTTGTACCAGTCAATGGAGGGGACACCCTCTATACTGGGACAATTATTATTTTTGGTAACCAGAGTCCCCCCTTTTTGCCTACTTTTAGGGGAGCTGGTTTGTACCTCACATTAAAAACGGCCTTGTGCCTAATTTGCTCAGTGGGGGAGCAAATAAATACCATCTGTTCCGGCAGATACTGCAAGCTATGACTAGCAAAGACCAGATGTGGGGGCAACCCCACATGCCTGACCTTTAACCAGCTCCCATTTCCCACCTCTCGGGAGCTGGCCCCCTTTTTCCCTTCCCCCTCCCTTCACTCCTCACATTAAAAATTGGCCTTGTGCCTAATTTGCTCGGTGGGGGAGCAAATAAATACCATCTGTTCCGGCAGATACTGCAAGCTATGACTAGCTAGGACTAGCTATGACTAGCAAGGACCAGATGTGGGGGCAACCCCACATGCCTGACCTTTAACCAGCTCCCATTTCCCACCTCTCGGGAGCTGGTCCCCTTTTCCCCTTCCCCCTCCCTTCACTCCTCACATTAAAAATGTGCCTAATTTGCTCGGTGGGGGGAGCAAATAAATCCCATCTGTTCTTCAGATGCTGCACTTCCATTTCTTGTTCTCTTTCGGTGAAGGAGCAGTCCTTCACGACTGAGACAATTTTTATTTTTGTACCTTTTCTCCACGTTAAAAAACGACCCTGGTGTCTAACTCTGTCCCGTGGGGAGGCATCGTTAATAGGTACAACAACTTCTCTCTCTCTCTCTCTCTCTCTCTCTCTCTCTCTCTCTCTCTCTCTCTCTCTCTCTGAGTACAACAACATCTCTTCTCCTTCTTCAACAGTATCACGTATAATAAAACTTTCTCTCTCAATGAAACTCCTATATAACATAGTGACTCACATGCAAAAAAAAAAAAAGAAAAAAAAAAGGATTACAAAACCATCGACTTAAAATCACGAGAGTAGATTCAGTATTGATTCATATTTTAAATCTCAACCAAGTATTATAAAAGGGGTATTTGCAAGTTTGTTTAGAGATAGAATCAAATTATAGATATCAACCATTCTGAGTACATCTATTTGGTAAAGCATATTATTATTATCATTATTATTATTATAATAATAATTATTATTATTGTTATTATTATTATTATGATTATCATTATTATTATTATTACTATTATTATTATTATTATTGTTATTCTTATTATCATTATTATTATTATTATTATTATTATTATTATTGTTATTATTATTATTGTCATTATTATTATTGTTATCATTATCATTATCATTAATATTATTATTATTATTATTATCATTATTGTTATTGTTATTATTATTATCATTATTGTTATTATTATTATTATCATTATTATCATTATAATTATGATTATTATTATCATTATTATTATTATTATTATTATTATTATTATTATTATTCACAAGGAGTAGTAGCACAAGCCATCATCAAAGATTTCTCTGAAAACAACATTTGGCATTATCTGGAATGCGTGACAACAAGACACTTCCGATTTTCAGTATTCTCCACCTCTGTCGATAACCATTGTAGATGGATTTGCGTTATCGCAGCAACTACTTTCGATTGATTTCTCGTTGGTGGCGAGCATTTGTCTTCACTGGAATGTAGATGGAAATAAGCCTCCCGAAGGGCCAGGTCCTCTTTGCACTTGTCTAGCGAAGTTTCACTAGTGTCTCCTTCTCTCCACAGTCTCTCCCTCCTCCTTAACCCTCCTTGATTTGGTGTGGTGTCAGTTTTTGGTGTCAGAGTAAAGCTAATTTCAGTCGGAACCACACGAAATATGATCCAATTCTTGCAGTGTTATAGTGTAGAAGAATATATATATATATATATATATATATATATATATATATATATATATATATGTATAAAGAGAGAGAGAGAGAAAGAGAGAGAAGGAGAGAGAGAGACAGATTATCAATAAAATAAGAAAAGGACAATATAAAAATATATACTAATGTATATAGATTAACCATTTTATTCAATAAGGATGATACATAAATTACGGGTGTCGAATGAGTAAAATTTTTAATACCATGGTATTTCGAAGCCTAATGCTTCTCATCAGTAAAGGAGAGAAGATGTTAGGTAACGCAATAGGGAAGCGACTCCTTCCGATAGCTACATTAGGAACAAAAAAATTGTGCAGTGAGGGATAAAATGTTGAAACTGTTTGGGGTTGTGAATGGAAGAACTAAAGTAATCTATGTTATATAGGAGGAATACAGCTTTTATTATAAAATGAAGGTAGGTGTATACCACGTACGTCATGGTGGATGTCACCTATGTGTGCATATGCGCATCTAGACTCTCGGGAAGTATATAGGATACGTGATAGAAAGAGGGTGTTTATTTAATCATATGTAGTAATAGGTTATAACTATGGAAGGAATTTACTAGAAATAGGTGATTTATGCTATGTCTCTATGTTTTAGTGGGAGTATCGGAATTACAATTAGTACTTAATTGAGGTATAAATCATTAGAACTAATTGATATTATACATGAGAACATGTACGAAGGTAAATTATAAAAAAATAAACAAAAAATAAAATGAATAAATGAGTAAAAATACAAAAGAATTTGTGAGGAAAAGTACAAAAAAAACTCTAAAAGTATAAAATGTAGAAAGTTATTAAATATAAAAGAATAAAGAATAAATATAAAGTAAATATTAAATCAATATAAAATCAGTATAAAATTAGTATTAAATAAATATAAAATAAATATAACAATTCAAGTAAAGGAAAAATTAAAATAAAAATACTAGAATATGGGAAATACAATGAGAGATGTTATTCAAATTTCTTAGGGGCTTGGTAACTGCAAGGTAGTGTCGAAATACCTTTCGAAATTACTAATAAACAGAAGCTATGCTGTGAGAATTTCAGTCTCAATAATAAGTTTAAACTATGGTACAGGGTATCATGTGACGGTTGTTGATAAAATGTTGAAATCCTTATATCCAATGATTATTCCCAGAAGTAATCATTACTTTGATTTTTTTACACAACTCGAACTCAGGAATACTTATATCATTCTTTTTTTTTACAGGGTGGTCACCACTTATCAAGGCCCGGAAGCCACTCAGGGATAAGGGTTATTGCAAGTACAGTACGTTAGTGTGGAGATTTGATGAAGTGTTTACTTAAGGGGGCGGTTCATTAGGAATTTGCTAACGTTGGACTTGAACACATCCAAGTTATAGTCCGGTGGGAAGCAGGCAGACGGAACAGAGTTCCACAGGCGTGCAGTTCTAAGAAAGAAGCTTTGTTCATGGAATCCATGTTTTGATTTA
Organism: Euprymna scolopes; assembly: GCF_053919585.1. Lineage (NCBI taxonomy): Eukaryota > Metazoa > Mollusca > Cephalopoda > Sepiida > Sepiolidae > Euprymna > Euprymna scolopes. Next base: position 39,686,340 of record NC_136507.1, on the reverse strand, counting down.
GGCACATATAAAGAGTGAGGGAAATTTTTCACAGTGGATTCAGCTAGACGGGTGTTTTTCATGAAAGATTGGCGAGGGGGGACCAGAGATTGGAGTTCATACGAGCACCTGCCATGGAAATAACGATAAAACAAGGATAGGCTGGCTACGTCTCCTCTGTGGGAGAGAGGTTGCAGAGTAGAGAAAAGGGCATCCCCCTACTAAGCAACGAAATCTATTTTGTACTCAGTCAAGGCAGGATAGGCTGTTTTTAGCAGCTCTTGCCCAGATATGGCAGCAGTATTTTATCCTTGGACGCACTACATTCACTACAGCCAAACGAATTTTCATTTCGGACGTGTGAAGTTTAGCGTCACAAGACAAATCCCAAATTCAAGTGTAAATTAAAACAACCGTCCGTCGAAAAATAAAGCGATAATATCCACTCAATATATTTTTGTTCCGGCTTCAATATTTATAAAGATTTCCAAATCTTCATCAGTAACCATCACATTCTACCTTGAATCACAGTTTAAACTGGATTGAGGCTGAAAGGCTCAGAGAGGAGCTCTGATGATTAATAATTTATATCTCCCATTAGACATGCACACACACAAACACACACACAAACACACACATACGTTACTCTCTGAAAGAAATAGAAACTATATTGGTTGTGATAGAAGCAACTGGCTTAATAAAAAAAAATCGTCAGAAATACTTAGAAGCAATCCCAGGAAGATCACGCTGTAACGAAATATAAATAGAAGCCATAAAGGGAACATCGTCTATTCTAAAAATACCCTCGGATCTAAATTTAAATCGTAATGGAATCAAGCGTTAGCTCCAAGAGGGAGTCTCTATCTCAGAAAACAACTGAAGAAAATAAATACATTGTAAATATTAATGCACGCATATATAAGGTTTCACTGTATAATCTTCGTTTATAAGTCTGACATACTCACATAAATGTAACTGATTTTCTGCAGGAATATTTTGCCTTATACTGGAATCTGCACGGATTTACGCATGATATCCACGACGATAGCCTGCTATCGTATGTCAGCCATGACCAGAAATTCAGTGCAAATTGTAAAGTTGGACAAAAAGAATCCCCAGTTCGATATGATACACTTAAAGTAGGTCGAAGGTAACATCAGCAGAAGCCTTATGAGAATGACACCCAAAATGGAGACAGTAGTTAGAATAAGCCAAACAGTACAAAGTACTGATTTCATATTTGTTAAATCAATTGTTAAAATAACATTTTTTAAAATAATACACATTTGTCATTTCTTATAATAAAAAAAATTGCCTTTGCAAAAATAAGACTAATCTATTGCTGTGTGTGTGTGTCTGTGTGCATACCTTTGCATGTCCGTCTACCATTTTTTCAAAGTGCAGTTCACCCGAGACGCAGGGTCGCACAGCGGCGCAAGGCGGATCAAATGATTGCAATTTTTTGTTATATACAGGGTGGAACTATAAAAATTTCGCCCTAGAAAAAAACGACATAATTTCATTTACATTTGATGAAAACCGGTTTTGTTTTCTGTTGCAGAACGTCTACTAGTAATTCCAACACCAACGCTAGCGTGATCGCCACTATCCACTGAGTATTCGCGGAGCTCCTGTCGGCGCTTGTGGAAAAGTCATGCTCTCAGTGCCGAGCCCGTATCGAGGTGGTGATTAAGGCTAAAGGAGTTACATTGAATAGATATCATGTCTACTACATAATAGAGTTAGATCAAAGTGTAATATCTGTTCTTCTACATAATGGAGTTTAGATTGTTTTTTTTTTTTAAATATAAGTTCTAAAATTAAGCTTCGGTGCTGTTTTCTTTAGAGCGACAAATTTATCGTTCTACTTAGTAAAAAAAAAAAAATTGAAAAATTAACTTTGGAATAAATTAACTTAAAGTGCACTCTTACTCATGCGCATATATATATATATATATATATATATATATATATATATATATATTTAAATAAGGGAGTAGTCACCAACAATGTGTATTTTTTAACATTATTTTGTTATTCCGTTTCTTGGTTTTGCATTGAAAATTATGTTTGGATCATTGTAATAATGTTTTTAAGTCATTGAAATCGTTTACGTACGTTCCAGACGGTCTGATGCGTCCTCGTGAGAAATTATTTTCAAATGTGTAAAAATGGCGATTTTCGTTAGTTTGAAGTTTTTCCAAGGGGTGGAGGCTTGTAAGTGTTTATTATACATTGGTATGCTGAATTTTTATTGCTTTTTTTTTTTTTTTTTTTTTTTTTGTCCAGGGAGATTTTGACCTGGCTGTAGTCAGTCAGTCGCTATTTCTTTCTGCTAATGTGTTTTTTCTTTTCCTTTAGAGTGGGGTAGGGTGTGTGTGTGTGTGTGTGTGTGTGTGTGTGTGTGTGTGTGTGTGTGGTCACATTGTTGGTGACTACTCCCTTATTTAAATATACATCTTTCTTTCGTTGGAATTTATTAACCCATTTTATATATATATATATATATATATATATATATATATATATATATATATATATATATATATATATATATATATATATACATATATATACTTGTACTTTTTGTAGAAAAAGAAATCCCATACAGTGCTCTATTATTAGGGAGAAACCTTTCTCGAAATAAGAGCAATATAATTTTTTGTATAATATATACAGGAATTTACATCGGTAGTCGGTACCGACGGTTTCAAGCCCGGTAGTTGAGGACTGCTCTTAATGTCCGCCTCAGGCTCTCTTCAGCCGACTCTCATCTGTCTTTAACCGGAACCGGAACTCTATATATGCACACCGTTTTTTTTTGTTTTTTTTTTGTGTATGCTACTTTAATAAGGTAATAAATTTGAAGCAATAAATTAAAAAGTATGGGATGATGTCTTCTATATTATTATTTTTCTTTAAGCACCCCCCCTATCATTCAGTTTAAGTCTCGTTTAAAAGCGTTTTAAAAATTCATTTTAAATTATGTCTAATCTCGTTTAAAAATAGGGTAATAAAATTTAGATTGAAAAAGACCTAGGAAGTGCCCAGGGGATGGTATATACTAATATTTAAGTATTGCTTTGCGTTTGAAAACGTTTAATAGTTAAAATAATCTCTAGTTTCGTTTTAATTACGGTAATAATATTTAGTTAAAATAAACTTAAAATGTGTAAAAATTTGGCAGAGAGCCTGAGGCGGACATTAAGAGCAGTCCTCAACTACCGGGCTTGAAACCGTCGGTACCGACTACCGATGTAAATTCCTGTATATATTATACAAATATATATATATATATATATATATATATATATATATAATATATAAAGCTGAGTGTGTGTGTGTGTGTGTGGTCACGAATAGGCTCACTATTTTAAAAAACTGATTACATATAATGATAGAAAATGTATCGAGACACAGAAATGGGTATGTTTGATCTGGCAGAACGGTGGATCATTAAAATTGTGGGGTCCGCGTTCGCGCCTGATCCACAAAGTAATGAAATAAAAAATTAAAAACAAAAACGTTTACAAATGTTTTTGATATAGATGTACATAAGAATAATAATACTTTGATAATTATGTTTTAACTTAAATAGGGATGGTATAATAAATTTGTGGGGGCTGCGTTCGCGCCTGGCTTCCATAGAATAGAATAGGCACACACTTTAATAAAGACTATTAATATCTATCTGCGTAAGTATACTTTGATAATTATGTTCCAGTTCGAAGAAATATGGTATAATAAAATTATGGGGTGTTCGTTCGTGCCTGACCTCCATAGAATGAAAATATGTCACAAAGTTTAACAAGGTTTTTTAATATAGATCCACAGAATATTGTGATAGGTGTTTCAATGTGAATATGCATGCTATAATAAATAATGGGGCTTATCTATTTTACTTTTACTTTCATCATATTTTACTTTGGTTTTGATACCCCCAAATTCGAAGCTATCTCTTTACAACCCTTCCTTTTCATAACCTATCATACTTTCATAAATCAGAGTCCATGTTCTGTAGGCTGTTTTTGAACTAACGACTAAGTCTGATTTGCTGAATGTTTTGGTTTCGATTCTAACTGATAGCGGCCAAGTCATGTTTTTCTTTCCTTTTATTAAAAGTTTTTAAAATCACTAATGTATATATATATATATATATATATATATATATATATATATATATATATATGTATATGTATATATATATATATATATATATATATATATATATTGGGTACAGTTTTATAAACAAGAGAGAATCGGCTCTATACTGATGGATATGAATTAAAATATAATATTTAAGCGAAAAGCAAAAACAAACCAATCCAGGCGACCGTTACTCTATATTTGGTACAACATAATCATGAAGAGATGATCGTTTCTCTAATGAAAAATATGAAATCTGTGCGGATTAAAATATCATATCAAAGCGTATTTTACCAAAGGATTGTGCCAGGCGTCTTGCTAATCTTTGATAAATAAAGTTCGACAAAATCTAAATATTTTAAAAAACGAATTGTTCCTATTTACAATACCACCCATCGGAAATGAGTTAGACACCTGGGGCGTTTTTTAATGTGGAGAAAAGGAACAACAATAAAAATTGTCTCAGTCGTGAAGGAGTTCTCCTCCACTGACAGAGAACAAGAAATTGAAGTGCAGCATCTGAAGAACAGATACTACACTTTGATCTCGTCCCGAAGGCCAAAAAGGGAAAACCAAAATCGCGATAAGTTATCTCCCATTAAATATGAACTTTAAATATGTATATATATATATATATATATATATATATATATATATATATATATATATATATATATATATATGAAATTGTATAACAATGTAATCAACCGTATTACTTTATGAGCACTTCTGTTGAATAGATATAGGGGTGTTAAGCACACACAGGCACACACACGCGCACGCGCACGCGCACACACACGCACACACACACACATACACACACACATATATATATATATATCATTATGAACTTTAAATATGTATTAATATATATATATATATATATATATATATATATATATAACTACTTCATTTACTCACATAAATTTAATATACGAAAGTATAGATTTATGCGTAAACTTTATGTATTTACTTCAAAAGTGCTCAATACGTATATATAGTAATTTATAAAATATATATGGCGAACTAGCTCTACCTACGTATTGAGCACTTTTGAAGTAAATACATAAAGTTTACGCATAAATCTATACTTTCGTATATTAAATTTATGTGAGTAAATGAAGTAGTTATATATATATATATATATATATATATATATATATTAATACATATTTAAAGTTCATAATGATATATATATATATATATATGTGTGTGTATGTGTGTGTGTGTGTGTGCGTGTGTGTGCGCGTGCGCGTGTGTGTGCCTGTGTGTGCTTAACACCCCTATATCGATTCAACAGAAGTGCTCATAAAGTAATACGGTTGATTACATAGTTATACAATTTCATGCGAAGCTAATGATTCGTAAAATGTTGGACAACACTTCTTTTGTATCGAATAACATTCTTGGCCTTCGGGTCAAGATCAAAGTGTAGTATATGTTCTTCAGCTGCTGCGCTTCAATTTCTTGTTCTCTGTCAGTGGAGAAAAAATCCTTCACGACTGAGACAATTTTAATTTTTGTTCCTTTTCTCCACATTAAAAAACGACCCTTGTGTCTAACTCTGTCCCGTGGGCAGACATTGTAAATAAGAGCATCAAATCTAGTACTTTTAAAATTCAACGGAAAACTAAAGGGAAATAACTCTAGATTTTAAACTAGATTTACGCCCCTTATAAAGAAAATGCCGCGACATTATTTTTTTTTTTCTCTCGTACGTTTTCGTCTTGCAAGAAAATACATTGCTGTATCAAATCGGCGTCTTTAAAAGAGGTGTTTTAAGCCATATAACTTTCAGTTCATCTTATTGTAACAAATATCTGCGTATTTTTCCTCTTTGGATTTCAGGTAAGTTGATAAACACCCATTCGTTTGGAGCAGGGGTCAGCAATCTACAGCCGGCGGGACAGATCCGACCCGCCAACGTTATTAAGCTGACCCGAATAATTCTTATTGGAAACGTACAAATATTCAACTTTTAAAAGTGGAAATGTATGAAAATAGCATGATGGTTTTTCTTTTTGTTAAAAAAATTATTAAAAGAATGGAGTTTTGGAAAAACAGTTTCATTTAAAAGCAAAACCAATGATCGAAACAGTATAATATATGCCCAGGTCATTTATTTTTATTTGGATCCGCGTAACTCTAAAATGTAAACAATATGCCCCCACCCGTTCAAGGATATTTGATACCCTTGGTTTAGAGTAGAAAATTAAGTGTAGTAGAGGGGAATTCGCTCTTGCCTGTATTTGTGCACTTTCGTGCATCTTCATTAGCTTACGCATGGATCGAATTATGGCGGATAATAATTATGAAAAAGTTTACACGCAGCGTTCAAGTATAATCATTATTATTATCGACATAAGTGATTGCGCAAAATAATTAACTGAAATTAAAAAAAAAATCGTTGAGTCGCAGGTGGAGATTTTTACTTCGCCACCAAAATCTACAGAGTTTAGCCATATCTGAAATGGGGGTTTCTCCTGATAATTGCGGCATGATGCTTTCCATTTTGATAAGAGGTTGTACTTTACTCATCTTTGATAAGAGGTCAGTAACTTATCGCTTCAGATACCCCTACCGGAGAATAAAGACAGAGCTTCTCAGCAGTTTTGCCGGCCAGAGTGCGTTACGTAAGGAAAAATAAGATAAGTAGAAAGATAAATTTTCTTGCCTTTGGTTACAGTTATTTGTTTTCTATAAGATTTTTTTTTTCATTCACTTTTTTTTTTACTGCATATCACCCTGAAATTCTGTAAAAGTAGACGAGTTTGGCGATTTTGTCAATCGGCCTCCAAAACATAGCTTAGACCATTCCTGTAATGACCTGCTCCTTGTTTATTGCGATGGAATTCTAAGTGTGTACCACTCTTTTTTTTTTTTTTTTTATTCAATTTTCACCCCAAACAAGGCACAGTACCACTTTGAAGCAGGGGGCTACTATCAGGGACTTAATTAGCGAGGTCATTATGAAGGGAGATGAGTAGAAAGATGTTTGTTAACATTACACTTGAACTTCTGCGTATCATTGCAGTTGGGAAAGCAGAATCCCGGAAGGGAGTTCCAAAGACCCGCAGTTCTGGGGAAGAAATTATTGGAGTAAAAGGCTTTCTTGCACCTAGGGATCTCCACTGTAAAGGGATGAGACTTAGTAGCTTGTCGGGTTTATCGGGGGTAGTTACGTCGGGGAGGTACAATTGTTTGTCTTCTTTCTTTAAAAAGAGGTAAGTCTATTGCTAACTGCCTGCGGCGCATCTGACGAGGAATACCAATTGGGCTACACAGGCATTTTTTGAAGGATCATATTGATCCCTCTGACTTTTCAATCCCATTTCCTGGTCTTAATGCCACATTTCTAGCGATGGGAGAAAAAATAAACACCTACTTTTAAAAGTATTAAAAAATAATATTTCTTAAATCAGTTAATGCCTTTGTTCATTTGAGTTATAAAAAATTGAAATTTAAAAAAAGCTTAGTACTTATTTAGAATTATTATTTTGATAATTACATATAAAGAATACGTACATAAGTTTTTATAATATAAGTACCCGTTTCGAAACAGATATCACATATTCCAAAAAAAAACAAAATAACACGCAATTAGTTCAAGTAGTTTTAATGTTTTTAACAAAAAATAAGTAAAAGAATGTAAGAAGAATTAGTCGCCATGGTTGATTAAATTCAAGGGCAGACAACTCACAATGGCGGACAACTGAATCTAGTTATTTATGTTTTGTTTTTTTAATGAATTTCGAAAAGTCAACATACATAACGTGAAAACTGTGAACTAATAAAAAATATATACAGAATAATACATTTTCTAAGAAAGATTAATTTATAAAATTATAATAGCTCCCTTTTACAATATCTCAAGCAGCAAGAAAATACCAATGACTGATAAAATATGCTTAATCGCTAAAAATCGTAAAATTTTATGTTGTCAAAAAATCAATAATTCGCTTGATATTTTTTTTTTTGATTTTTTGAATATAACATCGTTCTTCCATACCAAGTAGGAACCTTATATAGTTTTTCCCCATTATTTTGTTTATTTAAAGTGAAATTCTAAAAAAAATAACCCGAAGTTTCAATGCAAATTATCTTTCTGTAAAAAAAACGGTGATTCAGTTAAATAATATGTCCTGGCATATAGCCAGAGATGAAGTGAAAAGAGGCCTGAAAAATGCAGAAGCCAATAATCGGATTCGACTCAAATTGTGACACTCGTCATTTGAAAGGTAGTACTTTATAAATAGGCACGGGGAAAAAAAATATGGAATAAAGATAGGAGGGGGGCGCAGAGATTTGAAAGCCGATTACCATAATTTCTTGTAAGTTTCCGACTACTCTTTGACTGTATTTGAAAGATTAAAGACTAAAGTTTATTGCCATAATGGAAAATTAAAAAAAAAAAATTGTACACGTGTAAAAAAAAACAAACAATTGTACACGTGTAAAAAAAAATTGTACACGTGTAAAAAATAATGTACACGTGTAAAAAAAAAATTGTACACGTGTAAAAAAAAATTGTACACGTGTAAAAAAAATGTACACGTGTAAAAAAAAATTGTACACGTGTAAAAAAAATGTACACGTGTAAAAAAAATGTACACGTGTAAAAAAATGTACACGTGTAAAAAAATAATTGTACACGTGTAAAAAAATGTACACGTGTAAAAAAAATGTACACGTGTAAAAAAAGAAATTGTACACGTGTAACAAAAAATTGTACACGTGTAAAAAAATGTACACGTGTAAAAAAAAAATTGTACACGTGTAAAAAAAAAATTGTACACGTGTAAAAAAAATGTACACGTGTAAAAAAAAAATTGTACACGTGTAAAAAAAAAATTGTACACGTGTAAAGAAAAATGTACACGTGTAAAAAAAAATGTACACGTGTAAAAAAAAAATTGTACACGTGTAAAAAAAATGTACACGTGTAAAAAAAATTGTACACGTGTAAAAAAATGTACACGTGTAAAAAAAATTGTACACGTGTAAAAAAAATGTACACGTGTAAAAAAAAACAAATGTACACGTGTAAAAAAAAATATGAAGACTGCTTTCACGACGATCTAACTAATTCAGCTGAATTTTGAAGTTAAATAAATTAATTGCAAAAATCTTTTAACAGATAAATTTTAGTTTTCTGGGTCCAAGTTTTTCAGTCGACACTACAGCGACATCAGCGATTTTGTATTATAGCGTTGGCGATGACACTGTATCTACGAACGCCGTAAAATATTATTAGATTAGAAAAATGAAACGTGGACAAATTCTGCTAACGATATATGGGAGTTAAATCCCTTAGAACAGAACTAGAATGTGTATTGTAGCAATACGAGTTACTTCCCTTGCATTAATAACGCGTGGTTTCGATCGTACAAATACATGAACCTGAACAACTGTGAAATGTGCAGTGTGCACTGGCGAATAATTTCCCTGTGTCCGCGTGTGCGTCTTCAGATAAAAAGAGAAATTCTATGATAGTATAATATTATCAATGAGTCGCAAGTTGCGTGTGTGTGTGTATGTGCATATATATATATATATATATATATATATATATATATATATATATATATATATATTTACACAGTGATCACCACTTATCAAGGCCCGGAAGCCACTCAGGGATAGGGGTTATTGCAAGTACATTACGTTAGTGTGGAGATTTGATGAAGTGTTTACTTAAGGGGGTGGTTCATTAGGAATTTGTTAACGTTGGACTTGAACACATCCAAGTTGTAGTTCGGTGGGAAGCAGGCAGATGGAACAGAGTTCCACAGGCGTACAGTTCTAAGAAAGAAGCTTTGTTCATGGAATCCGCGTTTTGATTTACGCACAGATATAGAGTGGGGGAAATTTTTCACAGTGGGTTCAGCTAGACGGGTGTTTTTCGTGAAAGATTGGCGAGGGGGGACCAGAGATTGGAGTTCAGACGAGCACCTGCCATGGAAATAACGATAAAACAAGGATAGGCTCGCAACGTCTCTTCTATGGGAGAGAGGTTGCAGGGTAGAGAAAAGGGCATCCCCCACTAATCCACGAAGTCTATTTTGTACTCCGTCAAGGCAGGATAGGCTGTGTTTAGCAGCTCCTGTCCAGATATGGCAACAGTATTCCATCCTTGGACGTACTTGGCTTTTATATAGATAGAGAATTGCATCAGTAGTGAGATATCTTCTGGAGCGGTAAGAAGGATCCCCCCCTATCTTTCCAGCGACCTTGGCAACAGACTTGAATATATATATATATATGGGTTGGGAGATGTATGTCAGTGATGTGGAGGTGCTTGAACTGACCCACTGCTTTAGCATTGAGGCTTATGTTATCAAGCATAGACTGAGATGGAGTGGACATGTGGTGAGGATATTAGACAGTCGACTTCCCAAACAACTCCTTTATGGCGAGCTCGACGAGGGATGACGTCTGGCTCAAAATCCCAAATTGAGATTCAAGGATTGTTTAAGATCCACCTGAAAGAAATGTGAGATTGATGAAAGAACTTGGGAGAGACTTGCTTGGGATCACGGAGGGTGGAGTAGGACCTTGCCGGGAGGTGTGGGCAAGTTTGAGGCGGATCGAACCCAGTATGAGCGGCTGAATTGCGATATCCGGAAAGGGAGGGTGAACGGAGCTGTGGATGGGAGGGGGCGCATAATTGGTCTGGAGTTTCTAGAGTTAACCTGTATAAACTCCGGGCGAACGTACAAAACGGCAGGCGGTTTGAAACGACATTCGATCCTACATAAAAAAGAACATCAAGAACGTGCTGCTAGTGGTGTACATGGCTGTACAATGTGTGACAAGGAATGCCAGAGTTTGGCAGGGCTTAAAAGCCACATTCGTGTGGCACATCACTGAATGTTTTCGTATTTCTATATACCTTTCTTTGTAAAATATCGAGTGATGGCAATGTTCGAAGCGAATTTGCTGCCACAATATATATATATATATATATATATATATATATATATATATATATATATATATATATATATAGTAAGTTGTAAAATATATATGACGATTAAGCTACACTGAATAATCCGCGTTTCATCCACTCTAGGACTCTTCAGACTTAATCACCATATATATTTTATAACTTACTAACTAGCTCTATCTACGTATTGAGCAGTTTTGAAGTAAATAGTTAAAGTTTACGCATAAATTTATACTTTCGTATATTAATTTTATGTGAGTAAATGAAGTAGTTGTATATATATATATATATACATACATATATATATATATATATAAATTACATGCATACATAAATTTTGTATATTTGGGCATCACTATTTTACTTAAACAGACATTATTAAATAAAAACGAAAATACATTGCTTTATGATTTTTTTTCGAGTTTCTGTATGATCTTCTTTTATATAAGAATCGAAAATATTAATGAAAGTTTTTGATACAAAACAGATTATACGGAAAATTGGAAAAACAAAATCAGAAAACAAAGTCTTTATTTCATGATGTCGGCTTGACTGAAAAAATAATGCATAAATATATCAATTTCCTATATATATGTGTATATATATATATATATATATATATATATATATGTATAAGTAGAAGACGTTAGGATATTGTAGAATTGAATTTACAATATTTTATTCAACACAAGAAATAGGAAAAAAAGTGAAAGGTACTTTCTCCTATGTAGTTTCAAAGATAAGCTCTTCTCCAAAGGGGGGAGGGCATTAGCAGATGTTGCGTATAGAGAAATATCTATTTTTCCAGGTTAGCTTAATTAAAAAAAAAAAAAAAACTTTCAAGAAAAATATATGTATATTAATGCGTAGTGAAGGGAACTTGAAAACCTACTAGACACTGACATGAGGATATTTTTCAATTAAAAAAATCAAATAAAAGTAAACCCTTACATAATATTGTAATCGACATTGTATTTGCAACCCAAATATCATCTCGTTATGTCTCACCCATATTTACGTTTATGAAATATAATGCACCTTCTCCAACTGATATTATTTGAAATAACAGTACCACATTGGATACTCCACAAGAACTTGGTGCCAATAATAGCAAGCGATAGAAAGAATACTATAACATATTTCAATGGTCAAATACAGAGAGAACATATATGACGTTTCTTAATTTTGTAGATCAGGGTTGGCTATTCGTATTATGTCAAACTCTGGAATGTGGATGGAATTTCGAGCGGAACCCTTTATTTATTTCACGGGAGCAGCATGCTCTTGTTCCCTCAGGCATGACTTGATAGAGGTCCTAAGTAATTCGCAAACGTGTTTTTTTTTCGATCGTCCACACTGAGGATTGAACCTTTACCCTTCAGGAGAATATCACTTCTACAATTGATTTTTCAAAGTACCCTAACCACTGCGCCACGGGTCCTTGGGAAACATTCACTATCCAACTCCCATTTCCCACCTCTCGGGAGCTAGTCCACTTTTCGCTTTTCCCTCCCCCTCTCCATATTAAAAAACAGCCTCATGCCTAATTTGCGCAGTGGGGAAGCAAATAACCACAGCCCACCTTCTTCGCAGCAGTCTTGGCAATGCCCTGAATGTATCTATTCCAGTTCATGTTCCCTGTAAACGTTAGACCGAGGAGTTCAAAGGAATACTTTCGGGTAATGTGTTCTTTTGCGAAGCTGAGTTTATATTTTAGTTAGAACTCGATAGCTTCAAATGCATTCTAATCTTCTTCTAATTTGTTATTTCATTTCATCTTATATACAAAGATATTCTTCATTGTGGAAACACAACCTTTATACAGGTCCTGGATATGACCTTAAACTACATCCGATCGTGAGGCCCCAGTCTGCGGGGTTTGGGGAATGTGAAGCCAACTTTTTTATTGCCATTGCAATATGAACAAACATCTTGCTATTTGTCTCCCTTTCATAATATCCCTGCAACTTATGTCCCTGATAGTAGCCCCCCACTTCAAAGTGGCACTGTGCCTTATTTGGATTGAAAACTGAATAAAAAAAAAATTTAAAAAAACAACAATTTTTGTTTGAATATAAGAAAATATTTTCCATTATGCAAACACACTTCAAGATTTAGAATTTGTGTAGATGAATATGTTAATAGAGTAAATAATATGCGTATGTGAGTATTTGGCAGTGTGTTATTGTGTGTATGTGCGTTCGTTTACTTCGTTCTTGTTAGTGTATTTATAGATACGTGCGAGTTGATGAAGGCACGATAAAGGGAGTCTTGTTCTTTTGCGATTTTTTTTTTTTGCTTCGCCCAAAATGGCGTAAAGGATTGTTGTTAAAAGACGTTTTAGGTGTCTTAAGTTGCGGCTGGTAAAATCGGGAGAAAATTGATTTTTATTGATTCGCTTTAATAAGAGATGTATCCTACCCTTCAAATCCTTACATAGACGTGGTACTTTTATGAAGGTAAAACGATTATCATTAGCTAGAAAGTATTTTCAGATCACGTTTCTGTGAAAACGTTCTGGAAGAGAAAAGCACATTTTTAAGGAAGCCGAGAAAGAAAGTAAAAGGATAAGAACCATTGCATTCTAGCGTTGGTTGCAATCCCTTTTTAGTTTCATTACAATCAATCAAAAACAATTTATTTGTTTACACAAACTTATCTTCTTTGCATACAGAAAAAAAGTAAATAATATTTAATTCTACATTTCCTTTTTGGGGTGATCTCATGCGATAAAATCTGAATGAAATTTTGAAATACGACGAATACTACAGAATGTACAAACGAACCGAATCCTGATTGGATATATAAACATTTTTTGTTACATGTCAAGACTAGGGACCAACACGTTGTATGCAGACAGTCGCAAGGAAACAAGAACACGGAAATGATCCAACTTATACATTTTTCAGTGAAATAACAGCCATTTATTAACAGGTACATTCTAGAATAACGCCTTGTCTCTTGTTCAAAAGTCTTCTTGTATTACAATGTGTGTAATTAGAGTTTTGAACACGCGATACTCTGTCTTTATTTAGGACGCGTCTTCTCCTTTCGCTCCCGGGCAACGTCTATCTAGTCTTCTTCTTTAACATCCAGAGTCCATGGAGTTCATTTTTTATATATTATATTATTTTATTCTTTCTTGCCGTAACGTCACCTCGCACACGGCTAGGCCATTTGCACGCATTGGCTATTGCTGCCATACGCGTTTTCGCGCTCTGTTTAAGAAGGGAAAATTCCCACATGCCGAGATAAAATTCTGTCTGATGAGTCTGATATCACCTCGCAAGGGAATAAATTCGATACTAACGAAAAGTAAATACGTTTTAATCTCGGTAGCTCTTTTTTCAAGAAGTTTCATATTCTCTAAGATTACAAAACTTGTTCGGTGGCATTTCTTTTCGCTGATGTTTGTAATCGTTTCTTTATCTGAACAAAAAAATAATGAATACGATGAGAACTTTTATTCGATGCGACTAGCCGTTAAAAAAGTAAAACATATCAAATTTAAAAACGCCCAAACCAATGATGAAATTTGTTAACCATCTCAAGTGCCGAGGGATTCTTTAAATTACTTACGTCTTTTGTTATTATCGTAGGATTCTTTTTATTTTACTAGGAAGTCATATGGGTCATACAAAACTACATACGTCCAGTTAAATTAGTGTAATATATAGATTTAAAACAGATACACGTTTTTAAGTATAAATAATACACACACAGAGACATACACGCACAAATATATATATATATATATATATATATATATATATATATATGAATATATATATATACATACATATATATAATGTATATATACATATATATATACACTATTATATAAAAGCAACTCTATATGTGTATCTGTGAGCTTATTCCCTATGTACTCCAAAACGGCTAGGCAGACTGATCGAATAGAATATTAAAGATGAAACCGTTCGATTTTGACCAAAATTATCATTTTACACCGTTTAACGTCACACGTGCATTTGAGAAGTGTTATTCCTGCACAAACAAGTAAGCCAGGCGTACAAATTCAACAGTACGTTATTTTATATGACAGCTGCGCGTTCAAAATGAATGTTTCCGTTTAGAGCCCAATTGAACAGTTGTACTTGATGTTTTGTCATTTTAAACTTTAATTCAAATTTGTTACGATATTGTGATGATTGGTTGTAGTCACTGTAACATTTGTGTTATAAATATAAAAAGGAGTAAAAAGAAAAAAAAAGGAATAGAGTTAAAAAGAAGTAAATTTATTGTAAACAAAAGGTAAATTTAACAAAAAAACAGCGGCCCGTTTTATATATATATATATATAATTATTTTTTTTACTATAATAATTAAATACCTACAGACACTAGTGTTTCATCCTTTCGGGATTCTTCAGTGCAGGGTGTCACGATTACTACCAGTCAAACGATTCGAACCCCGCGACACGAGACATCTCTGGCTCGATTAGCGGGGGCCGTATCCATTCGGCTACTATTAACCGTGTGAAATCACGTTGAATTTTAAACATTTTAATTTAAATGTTCATTACGTCAGGCAGACAGTGAACAAATCATTATACGATGATCTACGCATAAGAGCTAAATTGACCGACTTTTAATTCAACTGAAAGTGCTTAACGATAAGAAACGAATTTCTTAAAGGGGCTGTCATAATTATTTTTTTTACTATAATAATTAAATACCTACATACACTAGTGTTTCATCCTTTTGGGATTCTTCAGTGCAGGGTGTCACGATTACTACCAGTCGAACGATTCGAACCCCGCGATACGAGACATCTCTGGCTCGATTAGCGGGGGCCATATCGATATATATATATATATATATATATATATATATATATATATATATATATATATATATATATATATATATATATATATATATATATATATATACAGTGCTGCCCAAAAGAAAGTCCACTCTTGTCATCTTCTCTAAAACTGAAAATTTAACTAAATTAAATGCATCTGCTTAAACAACCTATACCTAATTTTATTCGCTTTTTATTACTCTATATTTTTTCTGTTCATATTTGATTTTTAATTGAATTATCATAGTGTCCACGTCAATTTAAAAAAAAAAACACACACTTTAATCCGAGAAACAAAAATAAACTCCGCACAATGGGAAATTGTTAATTAAATGTTACTTTAGAACATTAATGCAACACAAGTACAACAGGAACACAATAAACTGATTAATATTTAGTATTATGACACTATTCAGCCGGCAAAATTTGGACCATTCTCTTGAATTAGTCTGTGGCAATACTCCGGTGGAAGGACATCGCCCTATTTAATTTTTGCCAAAGTACTCCAAGATCTGAAAATTCATCATTGCATAGCTTTTGCTTGATGTACGTTTTCGATGAGATTAATGTTTGGAAAATGTGCAGACGAATCCAAACACTCAACATTATGCTTTTCAAGGAATCTTTTGACGTTGTCAGTTGTGTGGATGGTAGCAATATCTTTCACGAAGAAGATGTTATCATCCGAATTCCGACAAAATTGGGTAGAAAATACTCAGCCAACATATTATTGTAGTTGGTTGACTTTATAAGCGACTTATAGGCCCTGGACCATTGACAGTAATAACGACCTACACCAAACCTGAACCTCCACCACTTTGCAGCGTTTAAGCTGTTCACCTAGGATTAAATTGCGTTTTCTTCTTACAACGACCCTACTGCCTAACATCACTGCAAAGCCTATTAAACTTGCTTTCGTCGATAAAAATCACTTTCGACTAATATGAAAAGTCATGGTCTTCATTGTATCTGACATAGTTCAACGATGTATCTGACATAGTTCAACGATGTATCTGACATAGTTCAACGACGCTTTCTGTTTTTTTACAGATATCATTAGCTTGCGTCTGGCAACACAGCCTCGGAAATTAAATGTAAAAAAAAGACTCTTTAACAAGATTACACTGTTGTTGGATTTGGGGTGCTGTTTCAAATCTGTTTCTGAAGCTGCGGATCTTGATAGCATTATTTTCTCTGTAACAAGTAACTCTAGGACAACCAGATTTAGTACGCTCACAAACACCGCCGGTGTTTTGTTTCTTTTGCACAGTCATCCGTACCGTTTTTTAATCACATTTCATTCTGCGGCCAATTTCACAATTGGATGAACCAGAAAAGTGGAGATTAAAAAGCTACTGACGATCTCTGAGAGAGAGAGAGAGAGGGAGAGAGAGAGAGAGGAGGTATATGGACTAAGTCTTCCGTTGTATAACCTAAAAACAGCAACAATTACGATTCGAAGTGCTGAAAAGTGGATATTTCACGATTAGAGATGCTAAACTGAAATATTTTAAGCTGGTAAGTGGCAGTTGAACTATTAAAACAAATGACCTTTTGCGTTCCATTATTAAGTTTTCTACATAGTTACCAGCATTCTCAATGCACCTTTACTAAAAAGTCAATGACGCATATTTGTTTTTAACCTTTTTTGTACCAATGTTCCTTAAATGGAACATAGTTTTCAACATACTATAGAAATTGTAATTTTGCTTTAAATTCAATTTTTATAAGTTATTTCTATTAAAGTAGCTTCATTTTACTCCAGATTTATGAAAACTTTTATAAATTATTTTATAGTTAAAATAAATGGAATTTAAAATAGAGCTATACTCACTGTATTTCTGGATAAGAATTGGAAGGCCTGAAATAACCATAAAGCAACCTGAGAGAAGTTTTTGATCAAGAGGATATCCTTTAGCAGCAATCAAGGTTTGTATGCATGCTGTTAAAAATATAATACACCTAACAAAAAATTTGATATGAGAAAAATAAATGTTCCATTTATAAAACATTGGGAGGTTACTGCTCCAAAGGTAGCAACATATATCTTGTATTGTATTACCTAATACTGTACGTTTTATAAAGTATGCACTAAATATTTTAAAAATTATAGATATAAATTTTATATTTCTGACAATATTCATCCTTTTTTCATAGATGGATCCTCATAAATTTTATGGAAGAAAGACGACAAGAGTTTCTACACTTGCTGAAGTTCGTGAGGTAATTGAGCAATCATCAGATCCTGCAGCCATTGTTGTGCTACCTTCTACTTCAGGAGATGCAACAGATCAAGAAAGTGATATCGAGGAAATTCCCGAAGACCCGGAGTTGAGTATGAGCCGGCTGGAGAAATTGAAATAGAAGAAAATACGGAAAGCGAGTCTGATCACGAAATCCTGCCACTTCAAAAAAAAAAAAAAAAAAAAAAAAGGAAACAGATTATTAACATTGTTTGGAAGAAGAGTGCTATATTTAGCAAGCCAATGCAAGTTGGAAATGCCGTTGTAGATCAGAAGCTTGAAAAACTTGAAGGAATGACACCTTATGAAATTTGGAAGCTAATATTTTCTACCGAAATGTTGCAACATATAGTTTTTCAAACTAACCTGTGTGCTAATAGGGATAAAAACGTTGAGAAATTCATAATATCAGAACATGAAATGGAACAATTTTTAGGGATCATCTTGTTATCAGGATATCATCTTGTACCACAAGAGAAGCTGTATTGGTCAACCCAGCCTGATTTTCGTGTAGAAATTGTTGCTGAAACTATGAGTAGAAACAGGTATCTTGAAATAAAAAAGTACTCACACTTTGCTGATAATCTGAAGCTTACTGCAGGTAATAAAATGAGTAAAATTTCACCATTATATGATAAGATGAATGAAAATCTTGTGCAATTTGGTGTTTTTCACAAACTGCTCAGTATAGATGAGTCAATGGTTCCATATTATGGACGTCACAGTGCTAAAATGTTCATCAGAGGGAAGCCAATACGTTTCGGATATAAAATGTGGTGTATTTTCGGCAATGATGGCTTTCCTTAAAGTCTACCAGGGAAAGGAGGATAACCCTGAAAACTTGCCGCTTGGTACTAGGGTAATCAACGGCATGGTAGATGTTATAATGTCGAATACGGATATTACTTACCACGAATTGTACTTTGATAACTTTTTTACAAGCTACAACTACTGTCTGAACTGGGTGATAAAAGTGTTAGAGCAACTGGAACAGTAAGAGAAACAAGAACATCTAATGCAACTAAAAAGCTCATCTGCAGCAAAATTCTCAAGAAAAAGGAAAGGGGAGCTTTTGATTATTGTTCTGATGGAAAAGTTTATGTTGCAAAATGGCATGACAACTCAATTGTAACAATCGCAAGCAATTGGGAAAACCATAAGCTTGTTCATAAGATAAGACGTCGTGTCAAAGGGGGAGAAAAGCAGGTTCCGCAGCCGCATCTCGTACACTCTTATAATAAAGGAATGGGTGGTGTCGACCTAATGGATAGACTAGCTGAATCTTATCGACCTAGTATACGGGGTAAAAAGTGGTCTTGGCCACTCTTCATCAATGTAATAAATTTGTCAGTGATAGCAGCATGGAGGCTTCACTGCAAAACCGATCAAAAATACTATCTCATTTGGAATTTCGCATTCAAATCACACTGTGTTTGCTAAAGGCAGGACCACAACGTGGAAGAATATCTATGTCGGCTGGAACATTGCCCGCCAATGACAGATTTGATGAAATGGATCATACATTAGGGTCCACAACACAAGGGAGATGCAAAGTGTGCAGCAAAAATACTAGAAATATGTGCAGAAAGTTTAATATTCGGTTACATGCGGAGAGGGGAAAATTGTGTTTTGAAAAATATCATAAGAAACAATGAAAACATATAAAATAAACACTTCTTTTCTTACATTTTAGATCTAGTATATTATACATGGAATTTTATTTTATAGCTTTATAAGAGATCACTTATTTTACAAAGGAATAAATTGTCAGAATTTCAATGTCGTTCACCTGTAACCTCCCAATGTTCCTTAAATGGAACACACAATAAAATAAAAAAATGATATCGTATAAAGTTCAAATTTTATATATAAAGTCATTAAGCTATGGTGAACTCATATTTTAAAAATGAACGAAATCGTAAAGCAAATGCTATGATCGGTCCAAAAAAGGTTAACGCACGGCTATGGCAGTCGTAATCAAGCCGTGTCTTTTGTAATGAACTAAATACATGACCATATCATTAGCTAAGTGTTAGGTTTTGAAACTAAATTATTTGAAATTTTGAGATACGTATTGATAATCGCATTACTTGGTTGTTCGAACTTGTGTTCTCATGAGGGTTGTTCGATCGATATTATTTTCGACCTTCTTATACTGTATCTACGCAAACTAGGAAACCTTATGTCGCACTCGAAAATCTGCAAGGAATTTTGAACGTAACTTTGATTAAACCCATGGTGTTTACATGCTCTTTTTTCGTCAGCCATGACCGAGTGAAAGTCGTAAGTAATTCGAAATTCTGTTATTGGTATGACGTTTCTGAATTTTGGAGACGAGGGTTGGTTATTCCTATTATTTCGATTCATCGGACTATTGCTCTCAGTGAAAATTACACTCAAGATGAAAACAGTAGAATATGTATTATTAGTGTCACCCGATAAAACATTTAACCTTCAAATTCTAGAAAAATGCAACTTAAGCTGAATGATACTTTATCCGTTCCGCCAGAAGACCTTGCATTAATATGGAAAGACTTAAAACCATTCTTGTTTTTTTATGTACCATCTTACTAATTATCGCTATAGATGACAGATAATTATTACAGGTTACTAATTTCGTCAAGATTCCCGAGTACAACAGAAAGATTCCCGTGTTCGACAAGATACACCTGAGAAAGTCGGGGGATACATCGTCCTAGAGGTTGTGAAAATAACACTAAACACGAAAACGGTTGTTGGAATAATCGAAATAGAACGTTTTTTAGAAATGTGTCCAATTTGAAATAGAAGTCTGTAAAAGGTGACCTAAAAAAGATCACTATTTTCGGATTAAAAAAAAATACTTCATGATTTTTGACCGTGCATTGTTTTGAATTTATGTTTCTTCTCTTAATAGGAAATCGTGTTTCTGTCGACATCAGCTATTTTCGCACACGTAGAATCACATGCGTGGGCTACTTGCACGATTTCAATTTTAAAAATGGAACACATAAAATAATTACTACACACGGTAGACTTTCCAAAAGTATATATATTGTAGATGTATATATATTTTTATAGTTTCGTATAAAAATTTAATTGATATATAAACATATGGTAGATATATTAGAATTAGTAATATCATCTAATATATATATATATATTGATTACTCTCTATATAAATAAAATTAACTCATTTCCCCCCTCCGAGTTTGACCTTAATAAGATTGAAAATCTAGGCATTTTATGCAGATGTACAATGCACAAACGGCATCACACTATCTGAGGTGTGATATAGGCATATCCACTATCTCGCTGATCGGAGCTTCCTATATTTTATCTGGTGAGAGTTCACTGCCAAAACAGGTTGCGATCAATGGAAGTAGTACAGTCTTCTCTCATTAATAAATTCATTCTTCCACCGCCACCCATTTACACCGTCTGTGACCGTTCATAGGAGACAATTACGAACGAACACCGGTTAAGGTTTTTATAAAAGCTGGACTGCAATTTAGGTGAAACGTACCACGCTTATTTTTACGTTGGTTAAAACTAACTACAAAAACAAACCAAAAAACTTTACATTTTCTCTCATGAAAATAAAATTTATAATACTTCAGTTCCGTTTCTTTTCATGTCCTTCGGCAATTTTAACATCGTTTCTTTTTATTTTTTATTTTTTGTTTTATTTATGTAACTTTTCTCTGTTTTTCATTTTCCCCGTCTTTCCATTATTCACATTTATTTCTTCTCTATTTCTTTTTTACATTTTTTCCCCAAAATTTAATATCGTTTTTTTTAATTTATTTATTTTCTTTTACACGATCTTTCCATTTTTAATTTATTTCTTCTCTCTTTCCGTCTTTCCTCTTCCTTCGGCAAGTTTAACATCGTTTCTTTCTTTGTAAAACAGTCAGATGTTTTTTTTTTTACACTAAACGAATCTTTCCTTTTTCTTCCATTTCTTTTCTTTTTCCCATTTCTTTTCTTTTTTTTATTTAATAAACATATCATGAATCATTTCCGTTACATTTCGCTTTGTTCAATGCCTTTCTCTCTTTTTTCATCGTTTTTTTCTTTTAACCCATTTTTTTTCATTCGTCTTTAATTTTCTTCTTTTGGGGGGGGGGGGTTGGAAACGTCCGTCTCACGTTCAGATGTAACAACATATTTCTTTGCTAGATTTCCGGTTACTAAAACCACGGTAATGAAAATTCTTCCATTACACCAAATCGAGCCACAGCAAAGCGTTCCAGGGCACAGCTAGTTGTAAATAATAAATTAATACTAAATAGAATATTTTAGTAGTGTATAACAAAATGAATACAATTTATTAATACGAATATTTAAATATTAGTGATTTTATTTCTAAGTAAAGAAATGACGTAATGTAAGCTAATAATAAGGTAATTTTTACTTCTCTTCCAATTTTCGATTAGGTAGAAAATTCTTTATTAAAAGAAAATTAAAATTAAAATTGCATGAACGCGATCGTAAGACAGAGGAAAAGTTTAAAGAGAAGTAATTTTCCGTTTCGATTTACACAAGTAACCGCAATTTTAAATCTGTTCACACGATTTAATTTGTTTTTTTAACAATTCAGCAACAATCAGATAATTTGGAAGCTACCACTGTAATGTATTAGAGTTGACAAAAAATCAGTAGAAACTAATTTTTTTCTGAAAGCTCCACTCACAGAAATGTATTAAAATATTCTAAATATAGATTTCATTGTCCGTACGTCCAGTGTCACAAAAAAAAAACAATAAAACATCATCAAATGTGAAACAGATTACCTCGCTTTAAAATCACTATTTATCAGTTAAAATAATTAAAATAACTTTTTCTCAAAAATTTTTCCCAAAAGAAAACATGGATGTCTCTTCAGGGTTGAAATGTGCTATTTTATTTTAAAATTAAAAAATACACGTCATGTTGAGAGGAGGCTAGATTTTTTTTATTATAGATTTAAATCATTAAAAAATATATGCAAGTGATTTGACAGCTGTTCGTTTATAATATATATATAGAATCATTCAGAAAAAAACAAACAAATGTGCTGTCTGTTGAATTTTCATTGAAATAATTTTTTAAAATAAATTCTTTTTAGCTTTAAAACGTTAAAATGAATTTGCTAAAACTCATTTAAATTTGTCGTTATTTAAATTCGTTAGATATTTGTTTTATTTTTTTAAAAAATGTGTAACTACTATGGAATTCCCACGGGTTATTCTAGTATCTTTTCATCGGGAAAACCAATTTGATCTCGAGTAGAATTGTTTCGACTTTTTTAAGAGAAAAGTAAAATGCAAATGGCTCGTCAATAATTTAATTGCCAATAAATAACAAAAATAGAAAAAAAGATTAGAATACTCCATTAACGAATGAGTGCACAGCATAAAAATATCAAGTACGTGCGCGAGGAGACACCAACAAGAGAGGGACAAATTGAGAGAAAACAATGTTAGAAAGAACAGAAGATTCATTCTATCTCGCGTGTTTTTGTTTTTTCCTAAAATTGAATGGCTTTGCTAACTCACTTTCTCCTGGTTATAATAGTTCAAGACGAGTTCAGTGGAAGACCCAACGGTTCACATTATTTCTAGTAACATTGCTATCTATTTGAAACTAGCGGAAATTCCACAGTGGATTCTTTCATAAGTAATATATTGCTGTTGGCATTCTGTGGATGTTCGGCTAGACAAGTAACGCGCCGTTAGATAGGACGCACACAACGTATATATATATATATATATATATATATATATATATATATATATATATATGAATAGATTGATAGATAGATAGATGATGATGATGATTGCAACATCTTGTCAGATGAGTGCCACTCCCTCAGACACTTAAAGACCATGAGCCCAAAAATGACGATTTTTAGTCATACCGTTGAATTCACACGATCATACAGGAATGACACTGAAGACGGTCATTGAGATCAATTATGACGTGGTCCCAGCATTTCAAGCCTCCACACGTCACAACTTTTCCATCGCCACAGGACCATTTTATAGACAAATGCCTGAGGGAGTATCTATACACTGACGATGTGACAGAGTCTAAACTTTGTACGACAGTTCAGTCTCTCTATCGGTTCAAAATGTTTAGATCCAGCAACAAGCAAGAGCAAGATATCCAGCAACAAGTTAAACTGCAGACCAGCTTAATGCGAGTACTGGTCTTCCGCTTTATGGTTTTTTTAAATCAGAGATTTACTTTTCATAGAAAGTTTGCCTTCACAACGGCTTACGGGATCCCTCTCCACCCCAACACACACATACATACACACAAACACACATGGTGCTAGTTGGCCGTTTACCCCGAAAAAGTGTTCATTCATCCTTAGAGAAGTATTGTTTTTAATCCTTCATGAAGACTAGCCACCCTCCTCACCAAACAAGTCTGGTGGGGGAACCAGTTTAGTCGCCGGTGCCCGACCATGAGGCAGGTAGTACTGGGTTACATGACCTGACACCTGATACATACATTCATACATACGAATAGACTACACGGCAAAGTGACTGGCCGGCGCAGCTTAAAAGATTATGTACACTGCGATAACGATGCGGCGGAGTGTATAAAAAAGAAGAAAACCCTTGTACACCTTCATATTTTAACGCAACACAAAGATTTAAATTAATAATTATTTTTACAACATCACATTACTAAGTGTCGCACCAGTAGACATGGCGTGACGTCCTACTTTATCGTTTAGTGAGTCCGTCTTAAAAAAGAGAATTCTTGGAGATGAAGACCGATGAAATCATAAGAACTTTTTCACGTAAAAGTTATTGTAACCGATAGAAAAACAATAAATGAAGGTTTCCTGGTGTTGACGACGTCAAACCCAATCGGAGTTAATCTATATAATTATAAAACTCAAATGACATTGTAACATGTGTTGTAACCCAAGATCCAGTTTATGACTTCCGGTTACGCATGCGTACATAAACATAACCCATAACAGCGTAAACAAATAAACACAAATCGCTGGACCGGTTTCATTCGAACAAACGGACGTCCTTAGAAAAGCGAATATCTTCAATTTATTGAATAAAAAACTTCAAGATATGGCAAGCAAACGCAAATCGTGATTACAAATAATACATATAATCATCGACCTGCTTCATATATAAGATATATATTATACTAAATAATTAACGCGACAATAAAACGTATTGTTTTACTGTGTACGTTTTCAGCGTCCTAATTTTCCCCCCTTCTTTTTTTTTACATAGGCGTCACCACTGTTCAAGGCCGATAGGCCACTCAAGGATAAGGGTTAAAGAGTGTAGAGTAGTCAAAAGGTCAATATAGTAATCAATAGTAATGGAAGTTCGGTAAATTTGTTAACTTAAGTGGAACGGCGCATCAGAAACTTGTTCACGTTGGACTTGAAGACAACCATATTATAGACAGCTGGAAAGCAGGAAAACGGAAGACAATTCCACAGGCGTGTAGTTCTAAGAAAGAAGCTTTGATCATGGAATCTATGTTTAGGTTTAGGTACATATAAAGAGTGGGGAAAATTATTGATAATGTTTTCAGCTAGTCTAGTGTTTCTTGTGAAAGTTTTGCGAGGGGGGACCATAGATTGAAGCTCAGTCGAACAGTTTCCATGAAAATAACGCTAAAGCAACGACAAACTCGCAACATCTCTTCTGTGAGATAGAGGTTGCAGCGAAGAGAAAAGGACATCTCCCACCAGGCCAGGAAGTCTATTTTGAACCCTATCAAGACAGGGCAAGTATTTTCTAGCAGCTCCTGTCCATATGTGGCAACAGTATTCCATCCTTGGACGTATCTGGCCCTTATATAGATAGAGAATTGCATCAGCAGTGAGATATCTACTGGATCGATAGAAGGATCCGACCGTTTTTCCAGCGACCTTATCAACAGATTTGATGTACGTTTCCAAATAAATAATTGATAATTCTTTCTGCTTTCTTTTACATCGTTTATTTATGTTTAAGTTATTTTAACGCAATTTTCTTACACATGAATCTGCTTTAACCCGTTCACAACTATAACAGCATTTTTACAATGGCGATTTACCCATCGCCTTATTTTTTTAATTTATTCTCCATTTTTTAGAACACGTATCTTAAAAAAACATTCATACATTTTCTTCTACACTACCAACATAAATAAATAACCCCGAAGATCTGTTTTTTTAAATTTGCGTTACAAATAAATACTCAACGCGACAATAAAACTTATTATTTTACTGTGTACGTTTTCAGTGCCCCAATTGTTTTTTCGCGATTAAATTAAAAGATATATCAAAATTAGAATTTAACTTTAAATAATATCTGTGCAGTGCACATTTACCTATAAGTATGTCAAACCACTTATGATTCAATGGCTGTAATTAAAAAACAAAACAAAAACACAATTATAAACAGAACGACTCATATACATTAATCTATATTCGTTTTTTATTTTAATATACTTTCATATAAATGTTTCTCTTATGTCACAAAAAACTATTTTCTTTACGTCAGAGGTGTCAGGCTCATACATTAATTCTATAGCTAATATAAAATACTGACCCAACGGGCCTCGTGTAGTATAGTTTAAATTATAAAACACATTAATTCGATTTTTGAAGAGAAGTCATATCTTTTTATTCTTTTTCTTTTGCCATGTATCGGCACTGTTAACAAATACAGTAAAAAATGGATTGTAATATAAGCATGTATACTTGCTTATTAAAAAATATTAGGATATATATTTTGCTCGTAGATAAATATTATAATATATACTTTGCTCTAAGAAAAATATTAGAACATACAGATTGCTCGTAAACAAATATTAGGATATATATTTTGCTCGTAGACAAATATTAGGACATATACATTGCTCGTAGACAAGTATTAAAACACATACTTTGCACGCAGACAACTATTAGAAAAATACTTTACTCGTAGAGTAATATTAGAACAGCCACTTTGCTTGTAGACAAATATTTGAACATAAACTTTGCTTGTAGACAAATATTTGAACAGATACTTTGCTTGTAGACAAATATTAGAACATAAACTTTGTTTGTAGATGAATATTAGAACATATACTTTACGTTTAGACAAATATTAGAACATATACCTTGCTCTTAGACACACATTAGAACATGTACTTTGCTAGTAGACAAATATTAGAATATACACTTTGCTAGTAGAGAAATATTAGAACATAAACTTTCCTAGTAGACAAATATTAGAACATAACCTTTGCTTGTAGACAAATATTAGAACAGATACTTTGCTTGTAGACAAATATTAGAACATATAATTTGCTCTTAGACCAACATTAGAACAAGTACTTTGCTAGTAGACAAATATTAGAATATAAACTTTGCTTGTAGAGAAATATTAGAACATAAACTTTGCTAGTAGATAAATATTAGAACATAATCTTTGCTTGTAGACAAATATTAGAAAAGATGCTTTGCTTGTAGACAAATATTAGAACATATACTTTGCTCTTACACCAACATTAGAACAGGTACTTTGCTAGTAGACAAATATTAGAACATAAACTTTGCTAGTAGAGAAATATTAGAACAGATACTTTGCTTGTAGACAAATATTAGAACAAATACTTTGCTTGTAGACAAATATTAGAACATATACTTTGCTTGTGGACCAATATTAGAACATAAACTTTGCTTGTGGACAAATAATAGAACATATACTTTGCTTGTAGACAAATAATAGAACAGATAATTTGCTTATAGACAAATATTAGAACAGATACTTTGCTTGTAGACAAATATTAGAACATAAACTTTGCTTGTGGACAAATATTAGAACAGCTACTTTGCTTGTAGACACATATTAGAATATAAACCTTGCTTGTAGACAAATATTAGAACAGATACTTTGCTTGTAGACAAATATTAGAACAGATACTTTACTTGTAGACAAATATTAGAACAGATACTTTACTTGTAGACAAATATTAGAACATAAACTTTGGTAGTAGACAAGTATTAGAACAGATACTTTACTTGTAGACAAATATTAGAACAGATACTTTACTTGTAGACAAATATTAGAACATATACTTTACTTGTAGACAAATATTAGAACAGATACTTTGCTTGTAGACAAATATTAGAACAGATACTTTACTTGTAGACACATATTAGAACATATACTTTGCTTGTAAACAAATATTAGAACATAAACTTTGCTTGTGGACAAATATTAGAACAGCTACTGTGCTTGTAGACACATATTAGAATATAAACCTTGCTAGTAGACAAATATTAGAACAGATACTTTACTTGTAGACAAATATTAGAACAGATACTTTACTTGTAGACAAATATTAGAACATATACTTTACTTGTAGACAAATATTAGAACATAAACTTTGGTAGTAGACAAGTATTAGAACAGATACTTTACTTGTAGACAAATATTAGAACATAAACATAGCTCGTAGATCAAAACGTCAAGTATTACCTGATAATATTTCGTAATCCTGATGGTCTAAAAAGAGAGCCTACTCTACTATTTGCAACATAGTTGAGGGAAGTCAAATGTATTCATGCTTTTGTTTTGTCCTTTACTCCTGATCTGACATGGAACATGTATATCAAGTCTGTTGCTAAGGTCGCTGGAAAGATGATGGGATCCTTCTACCGCCCCAGAAGATATCTCACTACTGATACAATTCTCTATCTATATAAAAGCCAAGTATGCCCCAGGATGGAATACAGCTGCCATATCTGGGCAGGAGCTGCTAAAAACAGTTTATCTTGCCTTGACAGAGTACAAAATAGACTTCGGTGCTTAGTGGGGGGATGCCCTTTTCTCTACCCTGCATCATCCCTCTCACAGAAGAGAGGTTGCGAGCCTATCCTTGTTATATCGTTATTTTCATGGTAGGTGCTCGTCTGAACTCCAATCTCTGGTCCCGTCTCGCCAATCTTTTACGAAAAACTCCCGTCTAGCTGAATCTACTGTGAAAAATTTTCCCCACTCTTTATCTGTGCCTAAATCAAAACATGGATTCCATGAACAAAGCTTCTTTCTTAGAACTGCACGCCTGTGGAACTCTGTTCCGTCTGCCTGTTTCCCACCTGACTACAACTTGGATGTGTTCAAGTCCAACGTTAACAAATTCCTAATGAACCGCCCCCTTAAGTAAACACTTCATCAAATCTCCACGCTAACGTACTGTACTTGCAATAACCCTTATCCCTGAGTGGCTTCCGGGCCTTGATAAGTGGTGACCACCGTGTAAAAAAAAGGTACTTTGTATATGTGTTGTGTGTGAGTTCTTTTGCTATCGAGTCTAAAAGGACTGAGCCGATTTTTAACCCCCTCCCCATATACTTTATTTGTCTGTGAGTGCGCTTAAGGAATGTTCTGAATCGGAATGCCTCCAACATGTATCGGAAATCAATGATCAGAATAATCCAATTAACGAGGAAACAGTCATATTTTGAACAAAGTTGACACTCTTATACAGCCTAATTCCACAAGCGCACACAAGAAGTTATATTACCGAACAAGCATATGGGTTCAGTGTATAAAATCTACAGCGGGTTGTTTGATTAGACAGGGGCACGTCCGAAAAGAATGTTTCTGTTCAGAGCACAACTGAACCATGATACTTGATTTTTGCATTTTCCTTTTTAATTCAATCAATTACATAAAAATAATTTCATAAAATAAACAGTAGGTTCTCTACAATGTAGTGGTGAGTATAATGTATTTTGGACTGTGGCAGTGTACAGGAATATGATACTTCCCTTCAGTTCACCGCGGTGGGTCCCTGGCTAAAGCAGGCAATAAAATCAATTTGATTAAAAAGTGTACGGTTTTACGGATTCCAATAAAAGTATTGACATCTGGACGATTTGTTTATCCTAATTAAATCCCGATCAACGTCGGATCTCCGCTAGTAATTTTAATAAATGTGATTAAATGGTCTGACAAAATATAAACACAAAATCCAGATACTGCACCGGTATCTACCAAACCACCGCTGCTTGAAACTGATATAAAAATGATAACACTTTTCGCTATCTTTCCCTCATCTCATTTTAAACTTGGATTCATTTTTATTTCGGTTTATAACAATAACCATGCGCAAATACCCGTGACAATGCACGGTGTGCGCACTCACACTTATCGCTACGTTAACCTTTACCTGCAATCTCGCGAATTTATTTTCTTTCTTTGTTTTATTATAGTTGATTTATATCTCAGCATTCAATGGAGAGTTACTTCCCCTTACCGGATATCAGTAAACGCTACATTAGACCAGCTATTACAGCGTACAGCGGATTGTTGAAAGCTTTTGTCGATACAGAGATGAACCTTATTTCAATGTAAATCTTTGTATCTATTTGCCCTGCAGGTATTATGCTGTATGAAGCCGTAATACTCTTTCGCGAATAGAAGACATTATAGAATAACATTGAATTCTCACAATTGATTTTTATTGATACTTAATCATTGGCAAGTGCTTTCTTTGTGACCTTCCATGTATTGCTGTCATTATTAATAACGGAAGCAACTTGTTTCTATAAGGTTTCGATGGAAAAGTGGTGTTAGTTTCTATATATATACTAGAAAGTTTGACCAGACGTTGCTTAGTATTTAAAGAAAGGGAACTTATATGTTTAGCACCGTTCTAATAAGGTCATATAATATTTTGTGATATATATATATATATATATATATATATATATGCATATATATACATGTATAAAAATACACATATATATATATACTATACATATATATATATACACATATATATATACGTATATATACATATATATACTTCTACATATATATACATATATATACTTATACATATATATATAAATATATATATACATATATATATATAAAAATATGTGCGTGTGCGTGTGCGTGTGTGTGTGATTGTGTGTGTGTGTATAACGTTCCTTATCTTGAGTTGAGCAGTTGAGCATATTGGGAAGTGATTCACGATATACAATTAGAGTATTATGCGATGCTCCTTGTATAACAAAATCTGGCTTAGGAGGTTTGGACGATGCCAACATATCGTTAATTAACAACCCTTGACTGTCGTTCGAGCGATCTGGTTTCGATCATGGCTTGAGGTAGTTATGTGTCTAGCCAAACTGATGAGCTGTGATATATATATATATATATATATATATATATATATATATATATATATATATATATATATATATATATATATATTAACGCCTGTCGAGAGATTCGATCCCCGGAAACAGAAGTCATGAAAACTCGACTTTTGCTGGGGTAGAGACATGAGTAATAGATATTCGAAAGCATGTTTTTATGGTTATCAAAATAGATTAAATTGCCCATTTTTAATTAAATCGACCAATTTCAGTGCAAGGAGATGGAAGTTTACATGTTTTTTTACACAGTGACTTAGTCCATAATGCATTGTTGTCTATATTGCACTGTAGAGAATCTAATGTTGATTATATACGCTGACTCTATTTGCTTGTGCGGTGAGAAAGTTGTAAAATATGGCTTTATAAGATGGTATCTTTCTTGAAAATAGTAACGTTTCTTCTTTAAATCGTGGCATTCTATATCTTTACGATTTTTTAAATATTATATACATGCTGATATAGACTAATTTTTTAAACTGAAAGTAAAAATAATCATTTTATATATTTATACATTTATATTTATATATATAGTAATCATTATATATATATATATATATATATATATATATATATATATCAATAATCATTACATATATATAAGCTTACCATACCAAAAAAAAACACACTTGCTTTATTGGAAAGGTAAATTAATATATATATATATATATATATATATATATATGTATATGCATATATATATATATATATATATATATATATATATATATATATATATATATATATTTCATCTTAATATACGAAATAACCACTTCCTTTATAGGAAAATAAAAAGACTGTATCTACGTATATATATATATATATATATATATATATATATATATATATTTATATATATACATATATATATATATATTCATACATACATCCATACATACATACACATACATGCATATATATATATATATATATATATATATATATATATATATATCTTATAAACTTGCCATACGGAATAAACACTTACTTTACAGGAAAGGTAAATTAATAAATATATATATATATATATATTATAAGCTTACCATACGAAATACACACTTCCTTTATAGGAAAATTAAAACAATGAGTATATATATATATATATATATATATATATATATATATATATATATATATATATATATATATATATAAGCTTTTCATGCGGAATAAACAATTCCGTTTAGGAAAGTTCAATTAAGAAATGTTTTTAATATACGCTTAACATATGGAATAAATAAAGGAAAATAATAATCGAAAAATAATTTGCAGATAATTTTCAAGGCAAGAAAAGGCGTGCGTTTACATTGTTTTCCGTCTTGATTCGAGGGTGCATCTCCCTTAGTGACGAAAACGCGTCCCCAGATTTCCACGCATTACATACAGCACCGAGCTTCCCCAGATGGTCATCCATCTGGCTCTGGCTAGGCTTATCTTCAGCGATCTGCCAAGAATCGGTATGTCGGCGTTAATGTAAGGCTATGCACTGTTAAACCGCTAACAAAAATAGTTACTGCAAACATATCTTTACAATTATTACACTTTTATTTTTCTTGTGTTTTATAACGGCAGTTGTAAAACAAAATTAGAAAAGTCAGAAAAAATCAGAAAAGAAATTTAAGAAAACTGGAAAAAACAATGGAGAAAAGGGACAAGGGAAGAAGTCTGCAACGTTTATATTAACAATGTGTGGTTCGTTCAGTTGGCTTCTTCTACTTCACGCTAATCGCACTGCTCCGGGATGCTTTGTTGTCTTTTGTTTTCTATTGATTGTTTCTAGAATTCTATCGAGAACATCAAGAATTGATCTGAATGCAATTGGAACCGAAAGAGCAAATTCATTTCTGAAGAAGAAAAAAGTGATTAATACTACCGCCGTTGCCAAACAACGATCAGCTATATCAGACACACACGCCTCCGCTCTTTTACACACACACACACACACACACACACACACACACACACCCACACATATGCTTATACATGTATGTATATATGTATGTACGTACATATTTATATGTGCATATGTTTATATATATATATATATATATATATATATATATATATATATATATATATATCATATGCATAGTTTCAATGCCAGACTTAAAGCCTCTTTGTGACTCTGGAATAGCATTAAGACAAACATCCTCCAGTAACCTATCTAATATAATACATACATACATGGTGATTTTCACTTCTTGACAGAAGAAGACCGTCTTTCCCTTGCTTTATTGTTACTCAATCATTTTCATGTATTTTTGAAATATCTTTTATATATATATTTTTTTTATATTATAATTATGTACACATGTACACACTTATACACACACATATATACATGTAGAGATGTGATCAAGAATGCATCAATTCCTAGTTTCTGTGCGAACGAAGGTGGCTCTTCAGATCAGCCCTGCTTTTACACACCTGTTGCAAAGGTCACACTTAAACTGAGATTGAGGGATGCCAACCCGTGCTACTCTACTGTGGACGCTCATATGACGCTTTAGGCCTCCGCTCGATTTACAGACCACAGAACAAACAACATATGTGCCCTGCAAAGTTTACCCCATCAAAGAAAGATTGATCTCCATGTGAACGCTTGTGGCTAGCCAGGCCAGCTCCGGGTGAAGTCATTTTACCGCATAAATCACGGGTGTGGTTCTGCATGAATATATATATAGTATGTGTAAGTAAAATTCAATAGTTTGAAGTGTCAAGGGAAAGCACAAAATATTTATACAAGACCCATCTCTCCCGAACTTATAAAATTGTTTTCTGAATAAAATTATTTTTCAGTGCGGCACAGCAAATGCACAAGCAGCACATACACTTCCAGATTTAAAGTCCAAGGTATATACAGAGTTGATTGTAGAATTCGTGCCAGACGTAGAAACGGACTGAAAATAGAATCAATGAAGATAAGGAGGAGATCGTAGTATTTCGAACGGTTAAAAAATGTAGGTTAAAAAGGGTCGATTAGATTAAAGTAGTGCCGAGAGATCAGATAAGAGTCGAATATTTTAGAATATTAATGATTCCTGTAAGGGCTCAAAATCCAATTAGATTAAATAGGATAAAGTGTTATGGATGAGATTAACACTATAATAATTTTAGATTCCAACGAAGGGGATTATATAACCCGTTCCATAAAAGATAACACATTTACCGACTTTCAATTACTAATATTTAATATATTGCACAATTTCTTTTTTTTTTTTTACACAGTGATCACCACTTATCAAGGCCCGGAAGCCACTCAGGGATAAGGGTTATTGCAAGTACATTACGCTAGTGTGGAAATTTGATGAAGTGTTTACTTAAGGGGGCGGTTCATTAGGAATTTGTTAACATTAGACTTGAAGACATCCAAGATGTAGTCCGGAGGGAAGCAGGCAGACGGAACAGAGTTCCACAGGCGTGCAGTTCTAAGAAAGAAGCTTTGTTCATGGAATCCGCGTTTTGATTTAGGCACAGATATAGAGTGGGGGAAATTTTTCACAGTGGATTCAGCTAGACGGGTGTTTTTCGTGAAAGATTGGCGAGGGGGGACCAGGGATTGGAGTTCAGACGAGCACCTGCCATGAAAATAACGATAAAACAAGGATAGGCTCGCAACGTCTCTTCTGTGAGAGAGGGGTTGCAGGGTAGAGAAAAGGGCATCCCCCACTAAGCCACAAAGTCTATTTTGTACTCTGTCAAGGCATGATGTTTTTGGCAGCTCCTGCCCAGATATGGCAACAGTATTCCATTCTTGGACGTACTTGGCTTTTATATAGATAGAGAATTGCATCAGTAGTGAGATATCTTCTGGAGCGGTAGAAGGATCCCACCATCTTTCCAGCGACCTTGGCAACAGACTTGATGTACGTGTTCCATTTCAGATCAGTGCACTCTTTAACCCTTATCCTCGAGTTGCCTCTTGGCCTTGATAAGTGCTGATAACTATGTAAAAAATGTATTTGAGCTACAATTGAAATCAAAAGCAAAATAGTTGCATTCAAAGCTGGTAAACAAACAAGAGAACAATAAATAATGAAACTTGTACTTGGCATTGATTTCAAAAAATTAGGTTTCCTATATATATATATATATATATATATATATATATATATAAATATATATATATTTATATATATATATTTATCTATATGTATATATAAATATATATATGTATATATATGTATATATATATAAATATATATATATATATAAATATATATACATGTATATATATATATTTATATATATATTTATATATACACATATATATATAAATATATATATATATATGTATATATATAAATATATATATATATATATATACATTCATATATATATATATATATATATATATATATATATTATTCCTTATAAGGTTTACATAAGGTTATTAACAGAAACAGGAACATACATACACATAGATGCATTTATGTATTTGTTTTTCAGCCTTACTTTGATTTTTTTTTAACAATGTTTGTTTTGATATACATACACACATATATATTTACACACACACTATATATATATATATATATATATATAGTGTGTGTGTGTTAATATATATGTCTGTATGTATATTAAAACAAACATTGTTAAAAAAAAACAGGGAGTTTTTGTTTAGGTATACCTTTTTTTGTTTATTTTTAAAAAATGTTCTGTTGATTTTTTTGTATAAATATCAAGGTATTAATAAATGCCCCCCAAAACGATTTTTTTCTTCGAAATATCTCGCGACGTTTTGCTTTTCGCGATTGCTAACTTTCATCAAAGTTGTATCCGGATAATACTTAGTATTACATGAGAGATTCTAACGCATAACACTGTAATTCTTGAACGATAAAAAAGTGCTAGTATAAAGATGAAAATCAGATGCGCTGGACTAGACATTTGGTAACGATGGTGGAAAAAAGACTTCTGAAACAACTGTTTTATGGCGAGATAGATAAGGGTAAAAGACCACAGCATAAACCAAGAATAAAAGTTCAGGATTATCTGAAAACCAACACGAAAATACTTGAGATGGATGTACATAACGGGAAAGCTCAAGCGAAAGATCGATCACTGTTGAGTAAAACCATCAGAGAAAGATGCAAGATTTTTGAAGAGCAGCGTGTAGATGTTGATGTCTTAAAACGTGTTTTTTTTAGATGGGGTCACCACCTATAAAGACCCGAAGACCACTCAGGGATAAGGGTTATTGCGTGTACAGTAATCAATGAGATAGTATTGTAGTAATCATTAGTATTGGGGGTTTTGATAGAGTGTCTTACTTAAAAGGGCTGTTTGTCAGGAGTTGTTTATGTTGGACTTGAAGACGTCTAAGTTGTAGTCAGGTGGGAA
This sequence comes from Euprymna scolopes, assembly GCF_053919585.1. Classification (NCBI taxonomy): domain Eukaryota; kingdom Metazoa; phylum Mollusca; class Cephalopoda; order Sepiida; family Sepiolidae; genus Euprymna; species Euprymna scolopes. The sequence goes on along the minus strand of NC_136507.1, from coordinate 39,649,703 downwards.
ACAGGCAACCGGCAGAGAGTTCCACTGGCGTGCAGTTCTTAGAAAGAAGCTTTGCTCATGGAATCTACGTTTGGATTTAGGCACAGATAAAGAGTGGGGAAAATTATTGACAGTAGTTTCAGCCAGACGGGTGTTTCTCGTGAAAGATTTGGCGAGGGGGGGGCGAAGGATTGGAGCTCAGACGAACACCTACCATGGAAATAACGATAAAACAAAGATATGCTCGCAACGTCTCTTCTGTGGAAGAGAGGTTGCAGGGAAGAGAAAAGGGCATCCGCCACTAAACCACGAAGTCTTTTTTATACTCTGTCAAGGCAGGATAGGCTGTTTTTAGCAGCTCCTGCCCAGATGTGGCAGCAGTACTCCATCCTTGGGCGTACTTCGCTTTTATAAAGATAGAGAATTGCATTAGGAGTGAGATATCTTCTGGAGCGGTAGAAGGATCCCTCCATTTTCCCAGCGTCCCTGGCAACAGATTTGATGTACGTGTTCCATGTTCCGTGTTTTAAAAAAGCGAGATGAAAAAATAATATCAGAAAAATTACAACAGGAACGGAAGTGCAGCCTATGTTGCAAACACGTTTTGTTAAACGCTGGTTTTGTAAAACAGCTGAACTTACACAAAGGCAGAAAGGGCTGTCATATGAGGAGACATTTACAGAACATCAGTCAAACAAACTTTTCATATTTCTGATCAAATCTGCAAACCTAAAATGGTCTGACACGACATCCAACGAGTCGCAAGCTTATGCGATCACCTTTACGAGAAAGACACATCTTATGCCACATATGTGGACTTTAATGTTGGACTTAAGTTGGATAAATACACAAAGGACATTGCATTATCCGCTTGTGACATTTGTTGATTTCACTCTCTAATAAGCATAGCTCAAGATAGGGAGCGCTTATTGTTATGCACAGACAGACTGCTTCGATGTATCATAGCTCCTCAGAGCGACTAGACAAATGATCATTGCATTATACTCTTTTATAACTTGTGGCAGATTGTTTTTAATCCCCAACACACTCACATTATATATATATATATATATATATATATATATATATATATATATATATATATATATATATATATATGTTTTATTTTTTATTACTGTTTTATCTTTTTGCTTACATATTTTCGGATGTTGGACCATGTTTACGATCCAACAGCCTCGTCAAACCTTACAGAAATGGTTGTTAATATTTGGAAGAAGTTTTTTTTAGAGAAAATACAAGAAAAAACCCCTAAATATTGTCGATGCCCGTCTCCCTCGCCCTTACTATCTCTCAACCCTCCCTTTTTCTCCTATTTCCTCTAAAACACTTCTTCAAAAATATTAACAACAATTTCTTCTTCAAACATATTAACAACAATTTCTGTAAGGTCTGACGAGGGTGTTGGATCGTAAACATGGTTCAACATCCGAAACATATATAACCAAACAGATAAAACGGTAATAAAAAAAACAAACACACATTTGCTCTGCAATAGTATTGAGCACTCTCGTCAGGTTTTTACTAATTACCAGCTTTATATATATATATATATATATATATATATATATATATATATATAATGAGAATAATGGAAATAGTATTCCGACGAAATAGAGAAATAAAAAAAAAAAACAACCCGAGTGATATGTTCATCAACGCTTCGTCTTCAGTACGAAACTTCCTCAGTATAAATTAAATTAAGAAAACAACACACCAGTACAAATATTTGCGTCATACATTTCATTACATCAAAAATGTATTTTCAAATATTTGTAGTGGGGTGTTGTTTTATGAATTTCATTCCTCCCGAGAAAGTCTCGCAATAAAGACGAAATTAACACATAACTTGGTTTGTTCATTTTTTTAAATTTCTCTCTCTATTTCTCTCACTCCCTCTCTCTTCACACACACACACACATACACACACACACACATCTATATATATATATATATATATATATATATATATATATATATATATATATAATAATAAAAATTACAATTAAATTTACCAAAATCATCCAAGATGGTAAAATTAAAGTATATTATAATAATTAAAGAATTAATATTTATAAAATTATCTCACCCAGATGTAAAAGCTCGATAAAACCAAATACGAAATAGAGCGTATAATATGAGTAAACAGTTAATAAAATATGTTAAAAAATAGTTTGAAATGAGTTAAAAAGATATTTAATCTGAAAAGGAAATACTAGATAATGGATAGTCCTTAATCCGCTTAGTTTCAAAGAAATACTTTCCTTTTCATCAGAGGGTAGGAATTAGCAAAATGCGGGATCGGATTTGGCGTGCAAAAGTATTTGATGAAACAACAAGTAAGTCAAAGATCTTACTTGAAAACAAAATAAGTTAAGCAGAAGGAATATGGTAAAGGAAAAAGGTGATTACACATGAATGGATAGTTTGGTGGAAGATAAAAACTCCAGTGACGGTAACATCCAAATGTAAAACTGCAAGAAAGTTAAAAGAATTTCCATTTGTACAAGTAAAATCCAAGGAAATCCCGTAATTGGAAGAAGATGGTCCATAATAATCCAAAGACAGAAATCCATGGAATAATTCAAAAAATTGTGTACAAGGAAAAAAGGAAAAGTTCCAATAATATTAATAAAAGAAAAATAAGATATGCTTTTCACTCTACTTCCGAGACATAAAAATAAATAAGAAAGATCTGGGAAGAGAAAGAGGAGAGAATATATATATATATATATATATATATATATATATATATATATATATATATATATATATATATATATATATATATATATATATATATATATATATATATATGCGTGTCTCGGTGAGCGTCCGTATTTCAAGTACTAGGTTTAAGAAAATTTATTCGGATCGGCAATAAATAGAACTGTCAACCGACCGATCACTGAAACTGGTCGTGCGATAATAATCTTAAACAATACATTCACGTGAACAACATCC
>NC_136507.1:39621742-39641742 GCF_053919585.1 Euprymna scolopes | reverse complement strand
AAGCGGAGTAGGTCTGTTAGTATATTATAAATAGAAACAAAAAACAGAAAATAGTAAATATGTAACACCTGTGACATTTCAATAATATATATATACAAATAAAAATAAATTAAAATACATGTCCTTTCGAAACCAATATGGATGCTTCATCGGATGTCATTCTGGTTTGGATATGCATTTCCACAGATAGGGGCAAGGATGAGGTATCTCTAAGGCCATATTTGATGAGAAAATAAACGATTTTATCAATGGATGTTTATTTTTACCCATCCGATATCATTTACAATATCGTACTGGTATATCTATCTATCTATCTATCTATCTATCTATCTATATATCTATCTATCTATCTATCCATGAACGTATATAGTGCTATATATATATATATATATATATATATATATATATATATATATATATATATATATATTGTAATGTTGTGCCCCTTTGATAGTGATTAAAGTCAATAGCTAGGATACAAAGAGCCGAAGTTAGCATGAGCAAGAGAGGACCAGAGAGACCATGGAAATTTTCGTCGTCGTTGCAGAGCGGCAAAAGAGACCTCTCTTTAACTATGGCAGAAAGGTTGTAATAAGTTAACAGCTGACGTCGGTTGTAGGAAGAGTAGCCGACACCCAAGAGGAAAAATGTCATTGGACTTAACAGGAGATTATATCTAGATGAAATAAAGAAGTGGTTAGCTGATAAATACTGACCAATGAAAAAATAATAGGGAGGGGTCTGACCATTTGCTTCGTCCATTGGAGTAGGCGAAATTTAGGGATCGAAAGGTTCAAGACGAAGGAAATGAGATAAAAGACGTAGAAAAAAGTACGAACATTTTTGAAAAATATACGAAGATTTTTTTTTTTTTTTTTTTAAATGCGAGAAGGAATGTTAAGTATATCAGGGCAACATCGAAAGTATTTCTAGTCTATTGTTGCGTTGGAAAATTAATTCTCTGATTTCCTCTAAACACGACTACATAAAACGATCGCGATTTATTGTTGTCGAGGAGAATGAATGCTGTCTTTATCTGATCTTTTCGCTTTTTTCTATCGATTATTCTAAAAAAAGTTCTTTAGATGTAGTTCCGATTTCAGCATGTGTATTTTTTACTTACAAAAAGTGAACTATTCAGAAAAAAAAAACCCTATAAAACTCGCCTGCACATGTCTCAGTTTCATTCAGTCTTTTTCTTTGGCTTTACATGCTAAAGGAATTTAACTTTACCTTTTATTCTGTTTAATAATACCGGTATTTTTGTTAAATTTAATAAGAATTCTGCAAAGGTTAAAGTATAATATTTATACGTATTTTACAATCGGGTAACGCCAGGCAGCATGTTCGGTAATCTATATCTATCTATCTATCTATCTATCTATCTATCTATATATATATATCTATATATATATATATATATATATATATATATTTATATATATATATACATATATATATATATATATATATATATATATAGTCTGTGTCTCTGTGAGGAACGCTCTCTACCAAACTCCTCTCTAGATTTTTGGTCTACGGATTTGAGTCTTGATATATAGGCGATTAAGGCATGTGAATCACATTCGTTATAACCGGTAAAAATAGCTGCTAAGCCGCCAAAATAAATTAAATATAGACTTTAGCAGGCGTAAATTGAGCCTAATTCTTATCGAACACATGCACAAATATACAGTTATACAATTTAAAACAGTAATTATTGTATACGTGAAGATAGTACATATTTTAACGAACAATTCTGAAGAGCTATAAGCTTTGGGTTCGATTTTAACTAATGACACCCAAGTCATCTTTTAACATGACTACTATATATTAGGTACAATATAATAATCAAGAGATTTAGGTCTATAATAATAATAAATATCAAATCTGCATGAAATGAAATATCATATTTAAGTGTGTTTTACGACTGGGCAAAACGATAATAATTATATAATTATATTTGTTTTATGTCAAATTTGCTACACATGATTTTTATACGGCGTTTTATTTTCGTCTTCAGCTTTGTGTTAAGAACTTCTTTATGGGATATGAAATTGAGTCACAGTAAGAATTGAACCCCTTCGTCAAATGTACAACCCAACTATTTATAGTCCTGGATATGACCTTAAACTATATCCGACGGTGAGACCACAGCTTGCGGTTTTTGTGGAGTGTGGAGCCACCCTTTAATTTCCATTGCTCCCAGGTCCACTCTGACCCGGAGTGGCAGTACCGGCGTTTCCCGGTCGTAAAATAGGCATGAATAGTATATTTTAATTAATGCAGCATCCTTATTTATTATAAAGAGAACTAGCACAGGTATTTAACGCAACGTAAAATGCATTTACAAAAACCGAGGTACAAAAAGATACAAAAAACTTCCAAATAAAAACAATAGAAACTGAGACATATGTATGCGAGTATTATGATTTCTATATTGTTCATTTCTTGTAAGTAAAAAAAAAAATAGCCGAGCTGAGATCGAAACCAAAACCAGGAAATCAAGTACGATAAGGAATTAGCCAACATGACTCAAAAGAGTGTTTTCAAATCTACTTATTCTTAAGGAATATATCAGGGGAATGATTTACGCATAAGCATTCGTTAAACACTTGACAAACAGATAAAAAAATCAGGTAACGCCTCACGTACCAACACTTTTCATTTTATCCCATTAGTAGGTCTTTTTTCCGGACGAAATTTTCACATGTCTGAATACCCTATATACCAAATTTCAAATTTGTTGAGTATATAGATTAAGAAATTCCACGACTCACACATTCCTACTTTTTATACATATTCAGATAAGTAGAAACAAAGTAAATGGACGACGAATATATCTTTCCACCCTGTAGATATATACTAATAAATGCGGATAGAGAGAAAACCAAAAGAGCAAGACTTACTTAGAGAAGAGGAGAAAAAAAGAGAGAGAGATATAAAGCGAGTAAACAGAATGAAATAAAATGGAAAGAAATAGAAAAGAGAAAGTAAATAGAGCGAGCCATGATGGGAGATGAAGATGAAAATAAGTAAACATTGATACGAATGGCACAAGAGAGGATAATAAAGCGGGGCGAGGTAGAGAGAGAATAAGGAAGAGTTTTACTTTGCTTCATCGTTATTTTCATGGCAAGTGCTTGACTGAGCTTCAATCTATGCCCCCCCCTCGCCAAACTGTCACAAGAAACACTCCTCTAGCTGAAAACAATATCAATAACCCCCCCCCCCCCGTGCCTAAACCTAAACGTAGATTCCATAAACAAAGATTATTTCTTCGAACTGCACGCCTGTGGAACTCTCTTCCGTTTTCCTGCTTTCCAGCTGGCTACAATATGGTTGTCTTCAAGTGCAATGTAAACAAGTTCTAGATAAGGCGTTCCCCTTAAGTTAAGAAATTCATTGAATTCCTATTACTGATAATTACTATATTGTCCAATTGACACCTGTACACTCTTTAACCCTTATCCTCGAGTTGCCTCTGATAAGTGGTGATGCCTATGTAAAAAACACAGGAAGAGAGTGAGCTAGAAACGGGATTGGTGATTAACGGACGTAAAGAGAGGTAGATGGAGAGAAAGTGAAAGAATGGTTGGGTAAACAAGACGTCAAGATTGGCAAAGAGAATGAGAGAAAAATAAAACTATGAAGTAAAATAAGAGAGGCAGGGGAAAAATAGATGGACATCTAAATAGACAGAGAAAATACAGGTTAGAACGATGAAATTATCGTCCTAAAAATAATACCACAGGTTGTTTTTAACATACGGGTCTGGAACTGGGAGCATGCTTTTTCCACAAGCGCCGACTGAAGCTCGGTAAATACTCAGCGGATTGCGGCGATCAGGCTTGCTTTGTTGTTGTGATAGGTCATGCTTTTTATGTTCTCTAAGTATAACTTAACGAAGTAGTCCAGCAGCGAAGAAAGGAGGCCAATGAGAGAAGAGTCCAATGTCGTTGAACTCCTTCTGAAGCGAGGCCTGTATTTGTTTCGACTTGTGGGCTAGCGCTGAGTCCCGCTGCCACACCCATGGTTTTCCAATGGCTACCTGATTGCACCAAGGGATCAGTACATTCAGGTACCCTTTGGTATTTACTTTCAAACCGACTTCGAAGATGTAAAATGAGACGATGTGGTCTTCACTTAAACTACACCAAAGACGATAACTGTGGCCGGAAACTTTGGCCACGTCTATACTATCCGGATTTTGCATTTTGTTGGTGCGGGAAATGGCCCTGTTTTCATAAACTGATCTGTAGGGAGAATAAGTTGCAAAGTGGCGCATCTCCGATATCGTTCGTTGAACATCGTGTAACTTTCAGACATGATAGAAAGCTCACATCGCTCTTGGGATATGTACACAATTGGGCAACTAGTAGATAAACTGCAACAAAAAAGAAAATCGGTTTTCATAAAACGGAAATGGAATCCTCTCGCCATTTATATTGCGAAAATTTTATCATTTTACTTCGTAGAGCGATACGGGCAGGGGTGATGGGAGATGTTGATGAATAAAAGTAAAGAGATGAAGAAAGCTGAAATAGAAATATATAAAGAGAGAGAGAGAGATGGAAAGAGAGACGGATAGAAGTAGTGAGAAAGAGAAAGAGAGGGATAAAAGAGGTCCGATGAATGTGAAATCGCTTTGAATTTGCGTAGGAAATTGAAACAAAATTAGAATGTCCGGAAATAAATGTGGAGACATTTTGGTCGATCGAACCGTTTAGTCTAATTAAAATAGGCCGAATAAGAATTAAAAACAAAACAAAAAAAAACATCGAAAATTAAAGCTAAAAAAACAAACAAATAATAAGAGGAGGAGTAGGAGGAAGATAGAGAAAGAGGGGAAATGCTAGAGAAAGGGAGAGAGAGTAAGACAAATCGAAAACTAGATATGTGAAGAAAGAAAGAGAAAGAACAACGACAGATACCGCTAGAGACGTAAGAGTAGAAGGGATAAGGTTTGGTTGTTTTGTCTTACGGCATATCAACCCTTTTCAGATTATTTAATACTGAATCCAGTAATTTTTAAGAAAAAATGTTTCATGCTTCAGGTTTTTAGTATATTAAATATTTATTCATGGTGTTTAGTTTGGTTGTTTTGTGAAGAGAAAAGAAAAAAGGAAAATAGGGAAATGTGGGTTGTTTTTGGTTTCGGTTTTGCCGAACATAATCAAGTTTTGCAAATAGGAATAGAAAAACAAACTACATTATTGTTAGGTACATTTTATCTAAGGAAGCCAATATATTCAGACAACCTGATCTGGTAACAGCAGGAAAGGCTAAGACAATAAACAAAGAGGCGAGGAACCGAAGGGCAAAATAAAAGGTAATTAAAAATTATGGGGAGAAAAAGAAAAATGGCGCGATTACTATCGAGAGAGTAATAGAGACACAGAGAGTAACTAGATGACGACGGGGAACAGAGATTTAGGCAGAGACAGTAACAGAAATAAAAAATAAATGGGGCAACGATTGACAAGAATACGAAGAAATGTAAGGAGATGTGGGGATTGGAAAGGCGTTGGGGTATAGAAAAAAGGGGAAAGGTTGGAGAGACACAAAGATAAGGACACTTAGAGAGATAAAAAGGATGGAAGTGAAAAATAAAGAAAGAGAAATGTATATATACTAGCAGAAGTACCCGTCGTTGACTGGGTTAAAAACCAACCTACAGAAAATGGACTGTGGTTGATGAAAGTATGATAGGTTATAAAAAGGAGGGGGTTGGAAAGAGATAGGTTTTGATACTCAAAAATTTTACCCTAAGCAAAATAAGATGAAAGTAAAGATAATTTAAACGAATTTTTTTTTTATATCAACTTTGTTTCCATTCGTAGCCAAGAGTGACCAACAATATGATGTTTCCTTCTAAAGAGAATATATATATATATATATATATATATATATATATATATATATATATATATACACATATATATATATATCAAATATACAAGAAATAAATGTTGCCAGAGTCAATAAACGTTACTTTTGTGGTAGGAAATTTCATTGGTTTGTATTTTTACGTAGGTTGTAATGTTTTTTTTTAAATTCACGAACCGGTTTAAAAAATCAAAATGACCGCGACTTTGAAATGGATGGCCCCGTTTTCAATTTGAAGGAGTGGCCCCAGAGCATTCTCTGTTAACAGTTTAAGAGAGTTCCGTCAACGTAAGGCATATTTATAAACATATTCTAATGTTTTCCGTTATTTTGTGCTTGAGGAATATTCGATTATGGCATGTGTAGTTTATATAAAAATTCATTTAAGTAGTTATCCCCTCAAATTTCGTTTTAATTTCGGTTCGCTGAAATTATTTCAAGTAAAGACCATTAAAAACTATTTCAAACCAAAAAAAAAACATACACTGAACTTTTATTGATTATGGTAACATTTATTTCATGTATATTTTTTTCGGGTAGTCGTTTGTTGGCTTTTCTGCTAAACACTCTTACTAAATAATATCGACGAAATATCGAAAAACAAAGAAACATAAGCAGTTTTGAAAAATAATGAAGCTTTACTAACTTTAGTAAAATAATCCGAAACAACAAAATGGGATATTAAAAAAGTAAACACGTAATTACTTTACTTTGTTAAAGCAAATAATAGATATAAATATGAATAAAAAAGCAATGGCGCCCTTTTCAAGCAGAACAGCTTCGTTTCAGTTTTACCGTATAAAACGGTGTAGTATTGCACCGTCGGATTCAAGGTTGTACTATTGTAATGTAAAGAACACACAGAAAGGGTTGTAATCCACTGAACTCCTTCTAGTACACTGACCAAAGAAGCTTAAACAGATATATAAATAAAAATAAAAAGGTTTTTAAAAAGACAGGTAATCACGTGAGCAGGATTTTTTCTTTCTTTTGACATCATAACAAGTAGCGTTCTTATTTTTTATTATTTATCTATTTATCTATTTTCGAAAGAGTGCCACGTGCAAGTGGAGAAGAAATAAAGCAGAGTTATGCAAGATTTGTGTCGAGAATTGTCTAAAGTTCCGATTTTTTTTTTGGCTTTCACTTTAATAAGAACATGAATTCATGAGGTGAATTTATTCGACACAATATGATTCAGCTCAAAAAATAAATAAAAACTAACGTGAATTAAGATTTAAGTAAAGGTGTTATTGTGGACCCTCACCGCCTTTCAAAAAAAAAACTTGTTACACTTAGTGACATATTTACATTATATGGATGTCAGGCGCGAACGAACACCCCATAATTTTATTATACCATAATTCTTCAAACTGAAACATAATTATCAAAGTATACTTACGCAGATAGATAGGAAAAGTCTTTGTTAAAGTTTGTTCCAAATTTCCATGGAGTACAGGCGCGAACTCAGACCCCACAATTTTATTATACCATCCCTATTTAAGTTGAAACATACTTATCAAAGTATACTTATGTACATATATATAAAAAAATCCTTGTAAACGTTTTTTCTTTTCATTTTTTATTTCCATACTTTGGGGGCCAGGCGCGAACGCAGACCCCCCACTTGTTATGAACCACCGTTCTGCCAGATCAAACATACCCATTCCTGAACTTCGATACATCTTCTATCATTATATGTAATCAGTTTTTTTTAAAATAGTCAACCATATAGGAGCCTATTCCTGGCCATTCACACACACACACACACACACACACACACACACACATACAGACACACAGCCACAGACACAAACACAGACACACACGCAGACGTTCAGCTTTATATTATAATATATATATATATATATATATATATATATATATAATTCATATATGTAAACACACACATACACACACACACACACATATATATATATATATATATATATATATATATATATATATATATATATATAAATTTATGCATCTACATGAAATTTTAATTAAATATTTCCAGTATTTACTTTCACGTTGCTCGATACGAAGGTAAAATAAGGAAGTAAGTCTTGAAATTATATATGGCAATTAAGCTATACATAAATGTTCTTTTTTATCCTCGTTAATTACTACTACTACTACTACTACTACTACTACTACTAAAACTTAAATAAACTTCCAAATTAACACAAGGTCATGACTGATCATAGAGAAACAAAACAAATACATGCTGAAAATAACAAATAAACAGGTTGGCGCCCAGTAATGTGCTACAATAAATAGTTTTGTGAATAACTACGAATCTGGTTGGTTGACTAGCGAACCCAGTACCACGGGATATATGAAACAGACAACAACATGACTTCCAGGCAGTAGTTTTACAAATCTTCACGTTGATGAAACACAGAAAATTATTTGTAGTTTAATTGACATAAATATGTCCAATGCTTTATATATATATATATATATATATATATATATATATAGAGAGAGAGAGAGAGAGAGAGAGAAAGAGAGAGAGAGAGGGAGTACTTATTTTTCTTTAGTATCGTATACATATACAAAAAACAGGAACTACACGAAATAATACCTCTTACTCTTGATTCTCTAAGTTTCTAGACCTTTTTTATACAGGCATTTAAATTTCACATAGATTTTGGAAAACTCATTATGTTATATCTATATATCTTATGAGATTACTGGACAATTTTTATAATTTCAGGTTCAAATGAACAGCTACAGCAAGAATTGGAATACACCCTACTAAAGCCTGATTGTTCACGGATAGTGATTTTCTTGAATGCAACCTGGACGAGAAAACACTTTAGAAGAATGATATGCAATGACATTTTGTTTTAAACTCAATAAAATAAACTTTATGGAATGCTTCATGCCGCTTTTAAACTATTTTGCATGAATCGAGCATCGGTTTTTGAGTTACATAAGAGATTCAAGGAAAGATGGGAATCTGGGACAGATGAGGTTCGGTAGGAGTAAGGAAATCAAAACACTAGAGTTTATGAGCCAAATAATGAATTTCACTGATAAGGACATTATGTGAGTCTATAAAGACAATAAGTTTGATGTCAATATGAGAAATGTACACCTAATTATTCGCGAAGAACTGAAGATGCGAAAGATTTCCGCGAAGTTTGTTCCAGTGTTGCCCAGAGAATGAAAAACGTTCTCATGGCAGCAGAGAGATAGCCGAGCTCATCAATTTAGATCCTGCAGTCCAGACCTTTCTCCCTGTGTTTTTTTATTATTTTCTAAATTCAAAGAAAACAACAATCGAGGAGATGAAAGAGGCTGTGATTAGGGTCATTAGTACACTCTCACACACATACATAAACTCTCACACACATACAAACACTCTCACACACATACACACACTCTCACACACACCGACGCAAACACACACCCACACACAAGAACTATATGACGTCTTCAAGAAGTTGTTGGAACGGTACAACAAGTGCATTGCAGCCGTAGGATTATACTTCGAAATGGGCTAAAGTTTCATGCATGTACTATCAATAAAAGTGTCCATACGAAAATAGTTTCTTACTGGTTTTATCTCCCTCCTGGACAGGGTTCAAAAGAGAGTCGCCAATCTGATAGGACCTGGACCGTCATCTAGGCTTCCGCCTATATTCCATCGACGAAATGTTGCATCCCTCTGCTTGTTCTACAAAAACTTTTATGGTGAATGCTCTGATGAGCTACACGCACTTTTACCCTCTCGACGTCAATACCTCCGACAAACCTGACAAGCAGCAAAATCCCACCGTTTAACAGTAAAGATCCCTAGGTGTAAGACCGCCTTCTACTCCCATATTTTCTTTCCCAGAACTGCTAGACTTTGGAACTCCCTTCTGCGCTTCTGCTTTCCCAATTGTACTGACACGCAGAAGTTCAAGTGTAATGTTAACAGACATCTTGCTACTCATCTCCCTTCATAATAATCCTGAAAGTTATGTCTCGATAGAAGTCCCCTACTTCAAAGTGGAAGTGTGCCTTGTTTTGGGGTGAAAATTGAATTAGAAAAAAATTTGGGAAACTATTTAAGGCTTCTCAAATTTATTACTGGGAAAAAGGCGAGTAAATGCGCATATTTTTTCAGCGTGAGGCAATCTTAATTTAAAAGTCAATTCTTGATTCGAACATTTTATTGAATAATTGATTAATTATTTCTATCATCTTGATTATTTGGATTGCGCTTCACACATTGGATGTTATTCTCACAACGTGTTGACAGATGAAACCTCCTTCTCGCTAATAATAAAGGCAATCGTAAAAAGAGGTAGATAGAAACCTGTATATAATAAATCTGTTTTATTTAGCATTGAATCCAAACTCATTAAAATAAATTAGTAAGCGTTATTTTGATAATTCTGACAACTTTATCTATGTTGGATGTTGTTTTCATTACATTTCTGCTGATGTACCAGCCGACCTTCTCCAAGTGCACATATTCGAACTCGGGAATCTTTATGTAAAACTCATAACTGTGTTCACACATCGATGGTCGGTTGATCATCGTGCGTAACAATGATGAGTTTGTCAATGCTATATAGCTGTGTTCAGATCATCTCGTAAGATGGGGATATGTTCAGATCATCTCGTTAGATGGGGATATGTGTGCAAGCGACTAGTGAAAGCCTGTCAATTTAATATATATATATATATATATATATATATATATATATATATATGGAAATTCAATTAATTTTCTTGAAGTTATATTTTTGGGTTTTACCGTCATTTGATTATTTATCTTCCACCAGACTATCCATTCACGTGTACTCACTTTTTCTTCCCCATATTCCCTTTGCTTCACTTTTTTGGTAGCAAGTAAGATCTTTGACTTACTTATTGTTTCATCAAATACTTTTGCATGCAAAATCCGATCCCGCATTTTGCTAATTCCTACCCTCTGGTGAGAAGGAAAGTATTTCTTTGAAACTCCACGGATTAAGGACTATCCATTTATCTAGTGTTTCCTTTTCAGATTAAATATGTTTTTAACTCATTTCAAATTGTTTTTTAACATGTTTTATTAACTGTTTGCTCGTATATATATATATATATATATATATATATATATATATATATATATATATATATATATATTAGAGTAGATTTTTCCTACTAAAAGCCGGCCAAAAACGTGGTGATACGACAACAACTACGGACGTCAGTGATTGCAGAGATTGTATTTAGGAGATTCAAAGTTCCTATCCGTCGCGGTTACCACCTGATGAAGGCCAGAGGAATAGTTGGCCGAAACGTCGTGAAACAGCATCGAAATAACAGATGAGGATTATAATCCGCAATAAATAAATTAATACAAATATGATGTTATCTTTCTCTTTATTGTTTTGTTTTTTTCAAGTATATATATATATATATATATATATATATATATATATATATATATATATATATATATATATATATACAAGCATTTCAACCCGGCGTTGCCAAGGTGTTTGGATGTGTATATTGAGCCCCCCCCCCAAAAAAAAAAGTGGTAGTAGGAAGGCAGGCTCGAACCCGTACCGCAAAGGAGGGGAAAAACGGTTAAAAAATTAACGTCTATTCTGTTACGACCACCGACAAACTGGAAGTGACATTTTTTTAAAATTTAGGCTGGACAATAAAAGGAGAGGATTACTTTAAAATAATATCGGCGAAAAAAGCGCCCCCCCCCCTGTAAAAAGTTCCCAGTTTTACGTGAAGAAATTTATGTTTTTAGCCAATTTTTCCATATTCGTAGTCTGAAAGATCGAACTTCAAAACGATACTGATCTTGAAAAAATCCGTCGCATCTGTCGAAAGTGTTGGGCAGACATGCAAACATACATGCATACATACATTTATATATTAGTAACAAAAAATTTCCATCCAAACCGATGAAAAACTTGCCCTATCTCTGAATACCCTACGTATAATTTCAAATGTTTAGACCAGAAATTGTTTAAGTGATTTGGTAGAGACCGCAGAGATCATTTTTTTAAACTTTGACCTATTATGATTCCTTAACATTTATTGTTTTGGGCTCAAATAAAGTTATTCAGTTAGATGCATGCCCAAGGAACCTATATCTAAAATTTAAATTGTTTTTAGCCAAAATTGTCGGATGAGTTTCATAGAGTTCTCAAAGGTCAAATCGTTTAACTTTGACCTTTTAAAAGTCAAATTTTCGGCCGAAAACCGATCACAATTTTTTTTCCCAAATCTCAGTACCCTGTATATTACATTTTGAGTCTGTAGACTTAAAATTGACAGAATTATTGCGTAGGGAAATGTACTCAGACAGACACTTTAACTTTTATAGATATACTAGCATGGGTGTCCGGCGTTGCCCGGGTGTTTGGGTGTGTATGCTGAGCAAAAAAAAAAGGTAATTTATTTTGAACTGACCCCTATTATGACCCCTTAAAATTTATTGTTTTGGATTCAAATCAAGTTATTAAGCTAGATCCATGTCCAAGGAACCTATATCTAAAATTTCATGTGTTAAGACCAAAAATTGTCGGAATTGAAATTTTAGATATAGGTTCCTTGGACTTGGATCTAACTTAATAACTTGATTTGAACCCAAAACAATAAATGTTAAGGGGCCAAAGTTTAAAAAAATTGACCTTTTTTTTTTTTTTTTTTTTTTGCTCAGCATACACATCCAAACACCCAGGCAACGCCGGGCACCCATGCTAGTATATATATATATATATATATATATATATATATATATATATATATATATATATATATATATATATAACAACCAGTCAGAAGACTGTTTTTTCTATCACAACATGTTATCCTTAAAGTCATCGTTTTTCAATAAGACGTAATGACTTCTACTAACATGTCGAAACTTGAGCCCAAAAGCATATTACTACACATGATGTGTAATACTTACTTTTATTTTTTTAATAATTACGAACATGATGATACACGGAATGAACTAAGACACCTGTCAATTTCGTAAAACGAAGATCATTAAGTATACATAACGACTAATTAAGCCAATTCATTGAATTGACGTTCGCCTCATTTGTCGTTTATTTCAGTAATTTCAGATTGGTTTTAGATGTGAATGTACGTCTACTCCAAAGAATGTACTTTCGAAGTGTCCAAGTTTCCTTATAAGAGACTGGATCCATTAGTAATTCGTCCACACGTAATTTTGAAATTGCATTTTCCTCAGTGTGTTCCACTTAATTTCAGACGGCATCTCCTTCGTTCTAATTCCCTTTTGTATAGAAATCGCTCCAGAAAAAGATATGGATCTACTTAATGTAAAGAGGTGAAAATACTATTTCATAGTAAAAAAAAAAATCAAACTTGCCAACAATGTCAGTTAGAATATATTCTAACTTACAAAACAACAATTCCTCTCTCTTCGTCAACACATTGTGTATGGAATGTGAGGAGCGAAGGACAAAATAATGTTTGTATCAATATACTGTTTTTTTTTCAACAACCACGTTCATGTTTATTCCGTCAGGTTTTTATTTTATAGAGCATGTTTCTTAGTCTGCAATCGGTACGTTCGAGATAGCATGTTGGTTTGCCATCCGTATGTTGGATATAGCATGTAAATATGTTATGCGTACAACAGGGGTCGGTCATTTGCACACAGCTGCCAAACGTGCATATCTGTTAAACTATCCGTTCTTTTAAGTTATTAAATACCGAATACATTCATCTCGGAAAATATATTATTACTCAAATTATTTAAACAGGGTGTCCCAAAATAATCTGAGATATTTATAGATAAAAAAAACACAAACTAAATAACAATTAAATAATTTATTAATAGCATGATCTCTTATTTTAATTAAATGAAAATTCATTTATATTTGTATTTATGAATTTAAAAAAAAAATATTCCCGAATTATTTGATTTCTTTGCGTTATAATATTGGTTGGCTCACAAGATCGCCTGATCTTAACCCCTGCGATTTTTTTTGTTCTTGTGGGGATATTTGAAGTTAAAAGTATTCATCCACTTCTTCGATCTCTTGAAAAATCAAAACAAGCTATTTGTTCTGAAATTGCGAGTATTCTACCCGAAACAAATCATGTGTTAGCAATGATGGGAAACATTTGGCCGATTTAATGTTTAAATGTGTTTAAATTGTTCCTTCTATTTTTTTGGAGCAACAAATGTGTCAAGTCATTTTGCGACACCGTGTATAAAATCTGTTTAAATAGATCCACACCTTTATTTCAGACTCGCCAGATCACTGAAGATAAGCAACGTTGAGCCTGGCCAGTACTAGATGGGGGACCATTTGGGAAGGCTAGGCGCTGTATGTGCCTTCTGGGAAGGTTGGGCGTGGGGCCAGCACCCTCACCCTGTAAAAAGAACTCCTCACTACAAAAGCATCTATAAAAGTTGTAGATGGCCTATGGTCCTCCAGGGGCCCAACGGCTATGGATGGATACTTTTTGTTACTGCCTATATTATACACAACACTATTCGTCGATCCAATTAAAAAATATGTCATTCAAATTAAAAACACATGTATTTGATTTAAAAACTAAGGCAACATATTTTGTAACTAAAGTAATCAATTTAAAAACGAATGCATTCAAATTAAAATTAGTGACTAAAATTTACAAATAAGAACTTGTGTTGACAAAAAAAAATTAATTTATGGTTTTACAAAAATATTTTATTCCAGTTATATATTTATGAATATTCATTCATGGTGTTTAATTTAGTTATTATGTTTCACAGTATATAATAATTGTTTTCGGCTTATTAAATCCGAATATCTATCTATCTATCTATCTATCTATCTATCTATCTATCTATCCACTACAAGAACCCAAGTTTGCCAGCTGGGAAAACTTGGGTTCTTGTACTGGAAAACTATCCAGTAAATAACATGTTGTTTAGTAACTCGTTATTACAAGGGGCGGGCAACAAGTAATGCCCCTGACCCACTTCCCATAGCAGTAGAGCAACGGAAATTGCCACAGTTATTAGTCTTACTCTACATAGGAACCACCCAGAGTTATGCCTTTCTCCCATCGTTTGATGTAGCTCTGGAGACCATTTTTGTAGAACGCCCCAGGTTGGTCCTCCAACCAGGACCTAACTCCAGAAATCAAGGCTGCATCATCTGGGAAACGCTTTTGTTTTCAAAAACAACTTCATGGGTGAGAAGAGGTGAAAGTCAGAGGGTGCAATGTCAGGAGAGTAGGGAGGATGGGGCAGGATTTCATAACCACACGTCCGTGCTTTTGATCTGACGACATGCGAGTTGTGGACCGGAGCGTTGTCCTGCAGGAGGAGGATAGCTTTGCTGATCTTGCCCCGCCTCTTGATTTTGATAGCTTCCCGTAATTTCCTTAGAAGTGAAGCATAATAGGCTCCTATAATTGTGGTACACTTTGCCAGCAAATCTGTCCTCACTACTACGTCCTGGTCCCAGAAGACTGTGAGCATGACCTTGCCAGCGGAGGGCTGCACCCTTGCCTTCTTTGGAGGTGGTGAGTCCAAGTGCTTCCACTGCACTGACTGGGTTTTGGTTTCTGGATCATAGTGATGGACCCAAGATTCATCCTGTGTAATCAGTCTTTTGAAAAACTTTGACTCATCTTCTTTGCACATCTCTAAATTCATCCTCGACACTCGACGGGTTCTTGCTTCTGGAATGGTGTGAAAAAATGTGAGCAACCTGGGAATCTATCTGGTAGACACCTTATGCATATGCAAATGATTGTGAATGTTAATTTCCACAGACCCTGTACTAATTTTGACATCTTGGGCTATTTGGCGAATAGGAATGCACCAATCTTCCAAAATTGCAGCCTTAACTTGACGGACAGCTGCCTCATCAATGGCAGAAGGGGGCGACCAGATCTGGGAGCTGATTCTACAGACTTCCAGCTATGTTTGAATTCACGATGACATATGATGGGGCATTATCGTCATAAGTTTCTTTCATTTAATCAAAAGTCTTCTGTGCTGTGCGCCCTTTCAAATACAAAACCCGGATCACTGTTCGACATTCAACAGGCTTAATTTCACACCTGACCCAGGTCAAACACCTGTAAAACAGAAACAACATTAGTTCAGAGCTGTAATTTGCCATATAACCCGTAGAGATATAAATCATTGCACATTGAAAATTTCAGCTAGATCAATCAACTGAAAGTGGGTCAGGGGCATTACTTATTGCACTCCCCTCGTATATTGGTTTTGTTTTACTGCATATCAAACTGTTTCCGTTCATTTAGTGTCAGATCCAGTCATTTTTGAAAATGTTTTTATAAGCCTTAAGTTATTTATATATGTAAATATTTATTTATTGTGTTTGGTTTCGTAGCTGTGTAGAAGAAACTTGTTGATTTTTATTTATTTTTTTACTTTGGAAATATTATTTACTTTTGTAAAACGACTTGAAATATAATTTATGACATGTTCGGTGATTTTAAGTTAGAAAGGCGATATTTTTAAGCAGCCGGATATGATAGCACCATTATATTTGCTTGAATACACACCATCAATTGTAGATTCTAAAACGCATTTAATAATATAAGGTTGCATACTAAAAGTAGCCCGATCTCTCTAAACTTTCTCTTACCGACCAACTGACACCACAAGACAAACTGCAATTCTTTTTCCAACAAGATGGCGCTATATGCCACATGTCTCACAGATTACTGATACGAGTTCATGACATGTTTATAGGCGAGAGAACAATAAATAAAGGATTATGACCACCACGTTCCCTGGACTTGTCATTATGTGAGTTTTATCTTTGGGGGACTTCAAAACAAGCACTTTATGCAAATAATCATCACAATCTAGACAAACTCAAGGAGAACACCATCAACACTATCAGGAGAATAACCAGAGAAGATCTACAGGCAGTATCTGCAAACGTTATCAAACGTGACCAGAAATGCATAGACGTCAACGTTGGGCACTTGCAGCATCTTTTATTACACTATAGGTAATTTAAACAATGTTACAAGACACCCTCTCATTGGACGTGGAGCTAAACAAAAAGATTGGAAAGGCATCCACAATCCTCTCTAAACTAACTAAAAGAGTCTGGGAAAACAGGCACTTTACCACTTCCACCAAGATGACCGTCTACAGAGCGTGCATTCTCAGTGTTCTACTGTATGGGAGTGAATCCTGGACTACTTACTCAAGAGAGGAAACTCCAGGTCTTCCATATGAGGTGTATACGTAGGATGCTCGGTATCACATGGCAGGACAGAGTGAGTAATACTGATGTTCTGCAGAGAGCGGGCATCCCATCCATTTTACTCCCTACTGCGTGAGCGACGTCTTCGCTGGCTTGGCCATGTGCGCAGGATGGATGATGGGCGCATCCCTAAAGACCTTCTCTATGGCGAGCTTGCCTCAGGCTTAAGAAAGAGGGGGCGACCCCATCTTCGCTACAGGGATATCTGCAAGCGTGACACGAAGGCTTTCTCGGTGGACAGGAATACATGGGAAGCTTCTACAGCTGACAGAACTGCCTGGAGGAAAATGATACGCCAGGGGATTATCATCAGCGAGAGGACCCTCCATGTTGAAAACGCTGCAAAGAGAGCTAGGAGAAGAGCGAGTGTACAGGCGGAACAGCCGGACGAAGCGGCAAATTGCATAACAACCTTCGTATGTCAAGGCTGTGGCAGACTATGCAAATAAAGAATTGGTCTCTACAGTCACACAAAAGGATGCATATAGGCAACATCTTAATACGGCGCTGATCCATAGTCGTTTCGACTGACTGATGCCACACACACAAGTAATCTAAACGAAAACAGAATGTTCCTCCTCTCTACTACATTGTCTGGGCTATTTTTAAGTGGGCCACACTGTATATCAGTTGTTTTTTTAATTTTTTATTTTTATTACATTTTCACCCCAAACAAGGCAAATTGCCACTTTGGTGTAGGGGGCTACTATCAGGGGCAACAACTACTGGGGTACTCTGTAGGGATTTGGCAGCAAGATGTCAGTTCACGTTACACTTGAACTTCTGCACGTCAGTACTGTTGGGGAAGCAGGGACCTGGAATGGAATTCCAGAGTCTAGCGGTTCTGGGGAATACTAAATTAGGAATACTAAATTTGAGCAATATTGCCGATATATTTCATGAATATATGTATTTTATAGCTCTATATAAACATTTTGCAGTTAAACTAAATCTATTTACATGATACCTAATAATTATTTGCCTAATAATAGATTTCCAAGCTTCTATATAAATATAATATATTTTAATTCCACTAATGGAAGCCACTCCTTCCATTCTGCTGTCGTCTCCCAATTTTATCAGTTATTCCTCAGTGAAAAGCATAACATAAAATAAACACTAATTAATATTATTCATTTTAGTATAGTATTAACAGAGTCACCTCGTAAAGGACACCACATTTATATTTACAGCAGACGTCCTCAGATTTCCTTCTCTTGCAACGACATATCTATAAATATAAAAGCGAAAATGTATGTATGTATGTATCTATGTATGTATGTGTGTTCGCTTTTTCTGTGTGTCTATAAAAGGCTTCTTTCAGAGAAGCGGTCGGTCGGTCCACAACTTTTTAAAACATTTTATATCACATACAAATCGTAATATCTCACACTTAACAACGAAGCTCGCCTGTCTATTTAATTTGGTCGATTTCGGGAAGATAAATATTCAATATTTGTCGCTCGCCGCATGTGGGTTAGTTTTTTTTCCTATAACATCTTCGGGGGGGGGGGGCGGGGAAAGCGTTCAGCAGTAAATGAATACTATCCCGCAGTCAAAACTTGACCTCATTTAAAACGGGCACCTGATAAATCCAACTAATTAAATAAATTCAAACGCGTTTCCGTT
The DNA here is from genome assembly GCF_053919585.1 of Euprymna scolopes. Classification (NCBI taxonomy): domain Eukaryota; kingdom Metazoa; phylum Mollusca; class Cephalopoda; order Sepiida; family Sepiolidae; genus Euprymna; species Euprymna scolopes. The sequence continues at coordinate 39,622,981 of NC_136507.1, read as the reverse complement.
AGCATCTCGCGGTGGGGCAATGGTTAACATCGCACTTTTTTTTTCACACTTTAATTTACAACTTTGCCTCAAGGGTTCGGGTTCGATCCTCATACTTACTTTTTTAACCCCCCCCCCAAACACCCGAGCAACGCCGGGTAGCCCTCGCTAGTTGACTATAAGATTGATTTACCTTCCGCCATTTTTACATCCGTACTTTCTTCTTTCTTTCTATTCAACAGTAGCTGTCTGCCCGACGTTACTCTGTCTTACAATACGTCTACACAAGATATTTAAATTTATGCAGATTAATTATGAATTATTGCAGGATCAATCCTCTAATTGTTATTATATATTACGGGGAATAATTACTCCGGTTGACCAATTTGTAATGAAAAAAATAATAATGATAATGTCGTTCATCAAATCCCTCGTATTTATTTACAATACCACGTAAGCTTACGTAAGGGTTTGACAATGAATGTCCTTGAAAAGTCACTGCTGATAAATGTTTACTTTTAAAATATGCAAACGAACACATGGTGTGTGGCGATTGTAAATGAGAACCTCATCTTTTATCGTAAATTGAACTCATTAATACGAAAACATAAAATAAAATAAGGAGGAACACCCCGGCTTGAACAAGAGCGCATTCGATCTGTAATCGAATGCTCTTCCACAGAGCTATATCTCTAGATGACAATAGTTCTATTTTCTTAAGAAGAAATGGTTTTGTTGTTTCCCTGTGCCGGTGTAACGTAACATATTGCTCATTAAAAAAAGAGAGAAAAACTATTTTAAGATCTGATGTTTCCGATTTTCGATATTTATTGGATTGATTTCTGTAAGAAAACCTATCTTAGAACATAGCCAAACATACAAATTAGTATTGTGTGGAATTTGTAAATGATAGGCTCACCATTATCGGAACATGTGAGAGAGAAACACACACAAAAACTGACCTTTATATAATAGTGGCTATAGAACTTATTAAATGGATATAGTATCTGGTCCTTCATATACTCCTTTGTTTGACTTTATATATTTCTTACTATTTTATTCGTAAAGTCAACTACAAATCTGGGTATCTTTCTACAACGATTCCAGCGTGTTACGTGTGACCATTATATCGGAAAATAGTTTGCAGCATTGATTTTTGTTGTTTTTTCCTTACTATCCATTTAAACATTTCATCGTCTTATACTCCGAATGATATCGGTAAAAAAATAACTGTTTACACTACCGGCAGATTCTCGAATA
>NC_136507.1:39599242-39619242 GCF_053919585.1 Euprymna scolopes | reverse complement strand
ATTTTTCCATTATTTTTATTATATTGTTAGGTGAAGTTTCAGAATAATTAACCCCCCATATTAAGAATGGATTTCAGCATGATTATTACAATAGCGGTATCAAAGATTTTTTTTTCCTTATTTTAAAACAAATTATTAAAAAAAGATACAAGACCATTAAATTCTTTTCATTAAATCACTATTTAGGTGAAGGTTAAAAATAATTAACCCTTCTCCCCATAACAGTTTTTTTTATGCAGTAAAATACTTTGTTTCAATAATTATAGTTTAAATAAATATTTATTCCTTATTAAAAGATATACAGTATATTTTATGTAACTGAAGAAATATTTATTGTTCATACATATATTTTTCCTTATTTTTTTACATTGTTAAGTGTAGTTTCAGAATAGTCAACCCCCTCCCCATATTAAGAATGGCTTTAAGCATGAGTCTTACAATAGTGCTATCAAAGTTATTGATTTTTCTTATTTAACAAAAATTATAAAACAGATACAAGAAGATTTTAAACATTTTTTTCATTAAATCGTTATTTAGGTGAAGGTTCAAAATAGTTAACCCTTCTCCCCATAACCGTTTTTTTATGCAGTAAAATACTTTGTTTCAATAATTATGGTTTAAATAAATATTTATTCCTTATTAAAAGATTTACAGTATATTTTATTTAATTAAAATCTATATCATTAATTCGACTTAAAAAATATTTGTGAATTTCCAAATCTTCATTGAATAAAATTCAAAATAAATAGAAAAGTCTATCGCATATGTAAAAGGTGACGGTTGCTTATTTAACTTCATTAAAAGCTATCAAAGTCAACCAAGAGCTGCTCAATATTCTGGCTTAATGGATCATTTAGCAAGGAATGAAGATGGTTATTCTGGTGTACCAGTTTTCTACCATCTACATTTACAGGAAGTCCTAGGAATCTACAACAGCTTCATCAAGATGCAATGACAGTTTTCTGTGACCTATTCATTACTCACACGTGTAATCCAAAATGTCCTGAAATATTAAACAACGTGGGGCCATCAGAACTTTCACAAAATCGATGTCAACAATGTCACAGTTTTTTTAAATTCACAGTCTGACTCCCAAGAACCTGCTGACTCACCTCAAGCAGCTGATCGACGTCCCTGTCACAGCCTCAATAATCACCAGCACTTCCTGACAATATCAACAGCATCAGTTACGATCGCATTGACCTTCAATAAAAGTTTAAATTAAAGTTCTTTGTTCTACTTGCTTCCATATGTTCATTTTTGTAATATTACAATAAGGAATTTCTTACTGATGTGTTTTAAAAGATTTTAACTACCGTGGAATTTCCACGGGTCCTGCTAGTTATTATTATTATTATTATTATTATTATTATTATTATTATTATTATTATTATTATTATTATTCCCTCATTTTAAATTCCCGAATAAAGTTATATTCAATAGTATATCTTTTCTATTATCAATATGTGTCTCTCTAGTATATATATATATATATATATATATATATATATATATATATATATATATATATTACATATGTAACATATGTATAATTGAAGCTCATCGAGATTGTTTTTCTTTTATTCTATTTCTCTTTCCTTTTTTCACCTTTATCTCTCTTTTGTTATCTTCTGTTTCACGCTCTGTCTCTCTTCCTCTCTCTATATATCATTCTCTCTCTCTCTCTCTCTCTCTCTCTTATTCTCTCTTGATCATATCGCCAGAATAATTTCAGAAAAAAATATTTGCCACGGAAAATCTGAACTCCGGAAATTATTCAAACAAAAAGACGCCACCCCCTTTTTTTTTCTTAACCTCCTCCTATTTTCGTATGTGTTTTTCATCTTTTTTTGCAGTAAACAATTCGAAAATATACATAAAAGAAAGATAAGAAACATTAATAACGGAATGAGTAGGTTACACTCTAGCTTGCATCTTAACACGATTTTGAAATCAGATTTGTCATGTGAGGATTCGCTGCATATTACGTTTGGTTTATCCAGATTGAAATCTGCAGATATACACTGATCTGATGAACCTTGCCTTGAAAGAAATCTGTAAAAAAGTTAATCAGATATTTCGTAAGACTTCATTGAATTTGATATAACTTCTATTAAAATGGAATATCTGTTCCGATTTTACAAAAGAATGTATTATATACTTATTATTTAATAGCTAACACGCAGCATTATCGAGGATTACTAAGAAAACACGCTCGCTAAATATCCCTCGAAAAAACAAACAAAAAAACAAACAAACATATTATAAATGTCTTTTTAAATATTTTTTATTTCACATTAATAAAATAAAAATATTTTTGATGATAATTCTTGGCCTGAAGACGTAATCTTCCCAGCACTCGTGATTACAGAAACCTGTATGCACATATGTAGCCATCCATGTTTGTATAAATAAATTATATATATATATATATATATATATATATATATATATATATATATATATATAACTTTTCAAACGCCTATTATACATTGGGTACAGTATAATAATCAACATGTTATTGACTGTATAATAATAAATACGAAATCTGAATAAATTAAATTAACTTATTTACGCGTATTTTACGACCTTGTAACGCCAGACGGCTTTCTAGTCAAAGATGAAGACAGATTTAAAATGAAATCCATCACTAATGTCTTTGAATATATGGCGCCAACCTAGAATATTAAAGAAAATAGTACATCAAAATCCGTTGCTTGTACAATTTGTTCTGACATAATGATCTCATTATTTCAACACGCTTCATAAACAGCACAAATATCAAAAAGTATCTATAGAAATAAAAAAAAATAATAGATCATTAAATGGTTGGATAAAAATATAGAATATTTCACCCCCCCCTCATGTTAATAACTGGACTTTGTCGACTATTGCGAACTGACCCATAACGTTTTAACAACTAAAAAGATATCTTACAAATTTGATTTTAATTGACAACCCTATTAAAAATTAATACAGTTCGTAAAAGACACGTGTATTTAATATTGATATCACCATGTGAATTTTCATTGCATTCGAAAAATAATTTGCTCTTGGTAAAGGGATTTATTTTAATTTTCATTACCGGACTAAGAGACATGTATTTTATATATATATATATATATATATATATATATATATATATATATATATATATATATAAATATTTTTCCCGGAGGTCAGTCAAGGACAGATCAAGCTGTGAATGTAAATTTCCTTCAAACATTGCACTCTAGCGTATACAAATGAATGAACACCATTGGAAAACCCCGAGAGAGGTACCTCAGGCGATTTGCAATCAATTAACACGATACATTTCAACCTTGAAAATGTGGACCTTTTGGAACAAAACAGGACTATATCTGGGTTATATCGTTTTGTAGAGAAAGATCACGGATATATTAAATATTACACTAGTTAGCGTACATTAATTCCTTCGATTTGTTGGAATGGATTGGACGTTTGTTTGATTTACGGCAGTTCAATATTTTGAATACTTATTTCGAAAATCCACTGTATGTTTTAACATAATTACTACGACAGAATTCATGCCATTACATTGTTTACATATAGGGTTCACACCTCTTTCAAAGTTATTAATATACTAGCAGATGTTCCCGGCGTTGCCCGGTATTTAATATAACGTTAACTGTCTGTTAAAATTAAGAAAAAAAAAACATAAACTTAGGTATGTTCATGGGAGTATTATGTTTTTTTTAAACAGTTTACTTCTAATAATTAAAAATTAAAAAGAAAACTCGAGTTGAGATTAAAACAAAGCATAAAGATAGTGAGCCAAGTACGATAACCATTAGGCCAGCTTAACACGATTAAAAAAAAACTGTTTCCTAATATTTAACATTAGGAGGACGTTCTCTGAACTGTTGGCTCATGCGCAAGCGCGAAATAGTTGACAAACTCATAAACAACAGATGACCTCCCACGCAAGTCCTAATTTTTTAAAAGTTGGACACCTAAGCAACATTTTTTTTTCCCCGGATGAAAGCCGATTAAAAAGTTTTTCACATGTCTAAGTACTCTATATACCAAATTTCAAATTTGTAAATCAAAAATTCGTTCACTGTATAAGTTGAGAATCTGTGTATGTGCATGATCGTTGTCCACACACACACACACACACACATACACACACACAATACCCTCCACACACACACACACACACACACACGCACACACACACACACACACACACACGGATTCTCATTTTGATATAGATGCGATCAAAAAAGAAATAACTCATGTTAAAACCATCGCGACGTATTGAAAAGAAAAACTGTTGAAACTAGACTTTGAAAAAAATAAATAAATAAAAACGCGCGCACATTTTTATAAAAGTTAGGTAATTCAAACCAGATTTCAAATTTGTACGGGTTATAACGGATGGAGACTACTGAGAAAATAACGTGCAATAAACAAACTGTCAAAAAGAATATCTGGTAATGATATAAAATTGTCAACCGTAAAAAAATACCCTAACAACGGCAGCAAATTGCATCAACTGATCCTGTTTTGTAATTTCTTCAACATGGCTGTCAACCTAGAAGACACACACACACATAAACATTTTTTTCTTCAAACGAACAGATGCACACGTATTTACTCAATTTAAAAATGTCTGCATACAATTGTTTCAGCCCAGTGTTAAGAATGTACGTATATAACAATTCAGCAGTTATAATTTACGCAACTTGGGTTTCATCATTGAGTCAAAAAAATCAATGCTTGAAAAGTTTTACAGCCCACGAATAGGACCTTTCTTTGTATCACAGTGGATATTCATTTGTTTGTGTTAACGACAAAAGTCTTATTCGTGGACCGTGAAACTTTTTAAAAACTATTTTTTTTTACGCGCTGATGAAGCCCAAGTTGTGCAGATTATAATTGCGGAATTAAATCAGGATTCTAAACATGAATTAAAATTTACAAGGAAATTTATTGTTCAAGATGATACTCCAAAAACAGTTTTTTAAGAAGTACTTCTTTGCTTTTTTTCTCTAAAATATCTGCGTGTATGCTTGACCGTTTATTCCGATTTGTTTTAAAAGCATGAAATGGCATTTATTCTGTTCTATTGATCAAACGTGAGGTTATTTTTATCTTTTTTTTTTTTCACAAGTGCAATTTTGTTATCGCTAATTGCCATGCGGTTTTGTCACAAGGCGAAACGCCAATCTGCATATAAAAATTCAGTAGACAGTCAGATGAGAATCTGACCGGTCAAGCCCTCCAGACTCGGTCGCATGTGAGAATTTACTCCGGAGCCCGGCGGACAGATGAGACAATTTACGATTAGCGCGTGATATCGATCGAAGAAACAAACGAGAGTTTCGCCGTGTAACAGGAATTTGGGCAAATAAAACTACGTCACAGATTCTATCGTAAAAAAACTTGTAAATATTAAAATGCAGCAAAATTACGGAACGATATTTTTTTTTTTACATGGTTGTCACCACTTAAATAGTGTACAGTAGAAATTGGACAATATAATAATCATTAGTAATGAAACTTTGTTAAATTTGATAATTATATGGAACGGCTCATCAAGAACTTATTTACGTTAGACTTGCAGACAACCATATTGTAGTCAGCCGGAAAGCAGGAAAACGGAAGACAATTCCACAGGCGTGCAGTTCTAATAAAAAAGCTTTGTTCATGGAATCTACGTTTAGGTTTAGGCACAGATATGAACGCCATTTGAAAGACGTTTATTATGTCAAGTTTATAAAAGGTAAAAAACAAAACAAGTTTTTGCATAATTCAGAAAAAAATGGAACATAATAATAATAATAATAATAATAATAATAATAATAATAATAATAATAATAATAATAAATTCTCCCGGATTATCTTTCGCATGTAATTTATTGCTGCTGATCATTCTCTGGATTTCCAGCCCTAATAGAACCTCGCGATATTATTGTAACCTTTTTGTCATACTGCCAGTAATCTAGTTAATGTAGTGTCAGAATACATACTACGGTTTATCTCACATGTCCTTATGTTATATAAAGGGTTTCATTAAAAGAGTCTTAGTGAGAGATGCTTAGAAAGAGTCTTATTAGAAGTGATACTGTATCTTAGTGAGAGATGTGTTGTAAGGGTTCTAGAGAGGGGTGTTGATGTACTCAGAGAGAAAGAGAGAGAGAGAGAAGTTCTATAAGAGACTTTGTTCGTTTTATGAAGATTCATATTTATATTAAAACTGTTCATTCTTTAGATGTGTAGATTGGAAGAAGAAGAAGAAGAAGAAGAAGAAGCAGAAGAAGAAAGCTCTTTGAGTGAGGAGACAGTGTTCAGACATTATGTAGACATGATGTAGATTCTCGTTGTGGATATGAGAAGTCGAGATGCGTATGAAAAAACATTTTATAACACAAATATATAATACAATTTCACTTTACCTTTTTGTAAGAATCATAAGACAAGACGAGCTGTACAAAACACATGATGGTTTATTTCGTCACACGACCGGCCGTGATTCCATCATCAAGAATTCAAAGTTTCACATTCTTTTTGGAAGTGACGTCTCGCTCCTAGACGACTGACTCTCGATGAGTTTTCTTACTGACTGTTCAACTCTAAAGTTTTTTTCTCTATTCTTAGAACTTTCTATTTTCCGTGACGTCATACACATGTTAAAACATGTGTCTTCTTTCACGTGTTCTGAACATACGTGTCCAAAACTTTTCCTATTTCTCAGTAACCTATTTTTCCAATATGTTAAAAACATTATCTTATAAGCTGCATTCTTTCAATTTAAAATTTCATAACAAACTTGAGAGTTCACATTCTTTCCTTAGAATATTTATCTATATTCTAAAAAAATGTTTGTTTTACATTTTTTAATTGTCACGCGTAATCTATTTCTAAAACTAAATTACGAGGTTCAAATTTCGCCTATGCTCTTTCATTTTCATTTTAACTAAATCTCTCTATTTTTATACTTACATGAAAAGGGGACAGCCCTTATCATGTAACACTTATAGCAGCCTGTGACATTTTTCCATTGTAAAGACACCCGGAGTGAACAGAAACTCCATAATATCATTATACTATATTTAAACTGAACTAATACTACTCTTTGATCCTATGCAGAAAACCATGTAAGTATATTTTAGTTTCTCGTACGGCCTAAAACCGACATCGTTTTTTCTTTTAAATTTTATACATTGCTTATTCGTTGATCGGGAGATCCTATTCATTAAAATTGAAAAACAGAAGGTGATAACGTACCACGAACATCATTTTAATGTTCGTGGTATATAATCATTGTCTATCTTATTTCTTAATAAATAGGATCTCTCGATCGAATAATTTATAACCTGATAACCGTTGCGCACATACTTAATATGTTAAACGTACCTGAGTATTAATATATAGATATAATGTTCATCCTGAGTGTTTTTGTCACAATGTTTCGGCCGATGTAATCTCCGACTTTCTTTATCCGTATCTTATTCTTAATCAGGGATCATTCTGTTGAACTCTGGAATCGCCACGGAAGTCTGGTCTGATCTCTTTATTCTATCACAGGAGGTATGTAATACCTTTTTTTCGTTATCTAAATCCTTAGTAATACTATTTTATTACTTAGTATCACGGTGCAAAGAATAAAGTTTATTTTTTCAATGGGAATCGCTCCAAACAAGGCATGAAGCAATTTGATGTACGACTCTAAAAAGTCAATTAAATACACTTGCGCTTATTATACTCTTTGACCATACCTCTAATACAAATTATCAAATCAGAAAATCAGAAAAAAAGTAATCAAACATTATAATACAGGAATAATTCAACACAATTCGCTTAATCGTTCTCAATTTGTATACGTAAAACTCAGACTCAGTGATCTTTTTTTGACAGACGTATTATGGAAGAGATAAACATAACGTATTATTATACAGCTGCAGCCAAATAAATTTTTCGTTTTTATTTACCAATAAAATAAAGCTAGAAAGTCATAATACATACGATTATATATACTTGGAGCACACATATCTGCAGGATATATGCGCTGTCGTTATATTGGTATATATCTTATGCATACTAGTTATCAATACGCGTTAGTGTGATGTTTAAACATATATAATAACAAGTACAATAAACAAATCGAAAACAGAACCCTACACATTTCTTTTAAGTGCTTGCTAATTCCAATTCACCTTTTGTTTTACACTTTATTTCCTCCATAGCAGCACTTTACTTGGCGACGCTGGACTGAAAGACCTTTCTAATTCCCATGCATCATGCAGTTAACACAAATATAAGCCAGCTTTTTTTCCGGTCTACATATGCAATATGGCTGCCAAATTCCTGCTAATATTTTACATATTTTGTCGTAAACATCCTCTTGTCTTCCTAGCCAAACGAGAAGCGATAGCAACATAAGCAGACAATGTCGTAACCAGAACAAATATCTCTTTAATGGATTGGGCCGTCCCCTAAATAAATGACCTATTTTCATCCCTCCAATTTCAATACGTTTTCGTTTGAGAATAACTTTTGTATTTGTCTTATTGTTATAATTTAATTACATCCAACCATTATTTTTTTTTTACAAATTCTGTTATTATCAGCTATGTATTATTTTTCAAAATTATTTAATTCTTAAATATATCAACTTTTTATGTGCATATTTGCCTACTCGACGCACTCTCTAGCTAATCGTAGTGCCCCAACAGTCAAATATACAATGGCACGACACATTTTGATATTTAGATACAATTATATTAAAAATAATTTGATTTGTCAATAGTCATTTGCAGTCCACAGAATAAGCACATTACTTTTTAGTTTTCGATTCGATGGTTGAGCCATGAAACAGATTGCCGGAAGCGATGGTCAATCAAAACGGTTCTGTATTCTTCATGATCTCTTATCCTTGCAAAATTTCACTGTACGTTAGTTTCTCTTTCTGTAACTCGCTTGGATATAGATTTAGCTTATATTTATGATTTTTTTTGCCGATACATGCATGTGAGTTTAATCAAATCGCATAATAATCGCAAGATTGTGCATTTACTTTTGCCATAGCTCAACACAATGTTTAGATGAGAAAAATTATAAAAAGAAAGAGTAGAAACAAACTTAAAGTGTAACTTAAGAAATGCAAGGAAAAACACACAGGTTCGACCAAGTTAAAATATTAGCGTGATTACCTTCGAGACAGAAATCCTGCACAGTTTGTAGATTTATTTGTATTTCATCGGCAAAGAGTCCGCGAGTTTTTTTTCCACTTAACCCGGGAGTTCACAGTAGATCACGATGCGTAGAAAAGTACAAAGAAAAGAAATCAGCGCGAAGGCGCCATTTTGAACTATGAACAATGAATTCGTTATTTTCGTTGCTAAAAATAAATTGCCAATCCGAGGAATCGCTGGAATATAAAATGGATGAACGCAAAAGATCATTTTTTATCTCTTCTTTAATTAACTAAGTAAGAAAACGATAAACGATTCGAAAAATAAATTGACCCCTGCAGTATCGATTTGTGAGAAGAAATCTAGGCAGTCGATACTGAGAATATAAACATCCTCTTTAATATACATCTCTCTCTCCCTATCTCTCTCTTTATCTATCTCTCTCTCTCTCTCTCTCTCTCTCTCTATATATATATATATATATATATATATATATATATATATATATATATATAGCCAACAGTTTTATTTATACAAACATTATTGGCTACATATGTGTGTATATTTTTCAGCTGCGATATAGAGGGAATTCCAGCTTTCTTGTGTATATTTTATATAAATGCCAAACATAGATCGATGTCACAGGGGATCGAAACTGAATATCTAACTGATACTCGTTCTATAAATAATGTAATTTAGTTTCATATATTTCAAACACTTATGTGCCAATATTTTGTGAAGAATACACTCTCTTGCATAACTATCTAGGAATATTCAATTCGATCTTTATTATATTTCTCTTTGTGTTTCTGTCTATTCTAAGTTTTACGGAAACGTCTGGGTCGATTTTGCTGAAATTTGTATAGACGTTTGTGCCTACGCTCCAATGAACTAAGTATTATAGTAACCGGTTGCTGCACACGTAGGAATACATAAGAAACAGTAGTTTATACAAACTTACTGCATATTAAAAATCATCAATTTGGCATGAAGCATTTATTTGAAGTCAACGTGCTAAAACTGTTGAACGATTTTAACGAAATAAAAGTAAATTATAATAGTACAAGCCTGGGTGAACGGTGTTGCCCGGGTTTTGTCGGTGTGTGTTGAGCAGAAAATGGAAGTTGTTGAAAGGCAGGCTCGAACCTGTGACGCAAAGGCGGAAAAGAAAGTGGAGGTGCGTGTAAGGGAGTTTATTGAGCAAAAAAAAAAAAAAAAAAGGGGGGGCAGTATGAAGGAAGCCTCAACTCCTACCGCGAAGGAGAAAAAGAAAGTGAAAAAAACGGGACGTGTTAGCTGTTGCTGTCATCGGCAAATGGTATTTAACGTAGGTTTAAATCAAGGCTTGACAATGTAAAAGAGGCGATGCCTTTCGAAAATATCGGCGTAAAAAGCGACCCCTCCACGTATATACATACATATACAAAATAGATTTCGTGGCTTAGTGGGGGATGCCCTTTTCTCTACCCTGCAACCTCTCTCCCACAGAAGAGACGTTGCGAGCCTATCCTTGTTTTATTGTCATTCCCATGGCAGGTGGTCGTCTGAACTCCAATCTCTAGTCCCCCCCTCGCCAATCTTTCACGAAAAAACACCCGTCTAGCCGAATCCACTGTGAAAAATTTCCCCCACTCTTTATCTGTGCCTAAATCAAAACGTGGATTCCATGAACAAAGCTTCTTTCTTAGAACTGCACGCCTGTGGAACTTTGTTCCGTGTGCCTGCTTCCCACCTGACTACAACTTGGATGTCTTCAAGTCCAACGTTAACAAATTCCTAATGAACCGCCCCCCTTACGTAAACACTTCATCAAATCTCCACACTAACGTAAGGTACTTGCAATAACCCTTATCCCTGAGTGGCTTCCGGGCCTTGCTAAGTGGTGACCACCGTGTAAAAATAAAATAAATGTAGAAAAGTGCCCAGTTTTAATCGCACGTCATCAGGGCATTAGCATATATGGAATCTAAATAGATCCGTTCGACCATCTCCCTGTTTTAATGACAACGTTTATGTTTCAGATCTTCTCTGAGAACCTTTGGGACAAACCTCGCGTAGGTCTTTCACATCTTCAATTCCTCTTGATAAATTGCGTGTACAATCCCCACATTTACATCAACCCCTGTAATTATTATCTAAATAGACATATGCCAGCCCTTGTCCATAAGATTCTTAATTTGACCAATTAATTCTGGGGTTCTGACTTTCTTATTAGTCTCACCGATCTCATTATCTCTCACAGGCTCCTAGCTTTTCTTGATCTATTATGCGACAGAAATAAAACTGATGTTAGTTTCATGCAAGATGGCGCAAAAGCAGGCTAAAGCATTCCGTACGTTTAAGTTTAAACCATAATTTTATTGCATATCTTTTTTCTAAACTGTCGTCAAGTGGAGATTGCATTTTTAAAATTCAGCAGCTATGACAATCACGCATTACTAGGGTGTATCCCAATACCTTTATTTCAACCTGAAATGATAAAAAAAAAAAAGTTCAGTCATCGCATAAGAGGTATATCAATAATATACTGGATTTTCAGTAATCCACGGAAATTTTAAATGGCTGTACAAAACACTCTGGAGACTTATTGAAGACACCTCTAATATCTACTATGATATGAAAGGAACTATGTGTGTGTGTCGGATTTTTATGAAACTTTACACGAAGATCCTTTATATGTCTGGAGGTGATCTTAGATTGTTTTGTTTTTTTTTGCTAGAATTTCTTTGAAAAGTATTGATAATTGAAATAAAACGATGAAAATAGAAACAGGCGATTTTTAACAAAGTTAACCCCTTAAACAGCCTAACATCGCAAGTACATTTGAGAAGCTTTATTACAGTCCAAACCGAAAAACTCAACATATAAAGTTAACGGTAGGTTCTTTTATACTACAAGGGCGCCTTCAAAATGAATGTTTTCGTTTAAAGCACACTTGCACAATCATACTTGATTTTCCATTTTAAACTAACATAAAAGCTATTGTGACCGCATAAGTAAGGGCAGGCAAATAATATCAACAGTATACTTTTTGATATGACAGCGATTCATTCTAAATGAATGTTTCTGTTTAAAGCACAACGACAACATGATACTCGACTTTTACATTATAAACTGAAATTCAAGCCAGTATATAAAAATAATTATATAAAATTTACTAAATCTTCTTTGCCTTGCAATGAAGATAACAATTTATTGTGAAATAAGTCATAGCGAGAACTTTATGAGCTTTCTCACGATGCACGCGATGGGTCCCAAACTAGAGCATGCAACCAATCGATTTGATTGAAAAAAAATTGGTCGATATTCTTGATCAGCATTCAATCATGGACAACGCTTGACTTCCCTGCATATATATATATATATATATATATATATATATATATATATATATATATATATATATATACTAGCATGGGTGCCCGGCCTTGCCCGGGTGTTTGGAGGTGTATGCTGAACAAAAAAAAAGGTCAATTTTTTTAATTTTGACCCCTATTATGAACCCAGAACATTTATTGTTTTTGGTTCAACTCAACGTATGTCGCATGTCAAAGGAACCTATATATAAAATTTCAAGTGTTTAGACCCAAACTTGTCGAAGGAGTTTGGTAGAGTTCTCAAAGGACAACTCGTTGAACTTTGACCTATTAACAGACAACTTTCTAGCCGAAAACCAACCACAACGATTTCCCCAAATCTTAGTACCCTGTATATCAGATTTCGAGTCTGTAGACTAAAAATTGACGGAATTATTACGTAGGGAAATGTACACAGACAGACACACAGACACCGCGACACGTTTACTTATATATATATATATATATATATATATATGTATATATGCATATATATATATGTGTATATAAATATATATATTTATATGTTCATACATACATACATACATATATCTATATATCTATATAAATATATATATAAATATATATATATATATATATATATATATATATATATATATATATATATATATATATATATGTATCACATCTTCCTATTTTCTGCAACAGCGTTTACCAATATATGTACTTAAATAAAAAGAGAAAATTCTATTTTCGCTTGTGTTAAGGGATTCAAAGAATTACATTCATTTCTTTTTGTCAGTTATACTTGAAATATTCTCATTCATTTAATCGGACGGGCTTACATTCCGCGGTAGATGATCCACATTATCTTACAAAGAAAGTTTTTTTATATATTTATGCTTCCAAGAGAAACGAAAAAAATCGTTTGTCGTATATTTTATTGCAACAAAAAGAAAAGTACATTATTGATGTATTTTCAAGATGATTCCAGCAAGCATTTAAACGCGAAAAAAATACCTGCCAATTTAAAATATTATCGTTATTGAGGTTTCTATTTCTTTATCTTTTATGTACCCACTAGCATTTCAGCCCGGCGTTGCCCTGGTGTTTTGAGGTGTATGTTGAACAAAAAAAAAAAAAAAACGAAAAAAAAAGGGGGTCAATGTGTTTTTAATTTTACCCCTAATATGCCCCCTTAGCATTTATTGTTTTGGGCTCAAATCAAGTTATCAAGTTAGATTCATGTCCCAAAAACCTACATCTAAAATTTTAAGCGTTTTGACCCAACATTGTCGGAGGAGTTTGGTAGAGTTCTCCGAGGCTAAATCGTTGAACCTTGGCCCCTTAATAGTAAAATTTCTGTCCGAAAACCGATCTCAAGTATTTTCGCAAATCTCAGTACCCTGTATTTCAAATTTCGAGTTTGTAGACTTAAGGGAAATGTACACAGACACCCACAGACACACATACACACACAGATACGTTCACTTGTATAGATATATAGATACATTATTGTATATTCATCTACACCCATATGCACGCATACATATATGTATACATTTAATTGAATGTTTTTAGCCAACTGTCGTATATGTGCGTATCCATGGAACAATGAGGTTTGCATTCGTATATTTCCGACGGTTTTATATATTTTTTTTCTGTAAAAGTTTTTTTTTTAAATGTATCCCTTTATTTCTCCTTTCTTTTTTTATTTTGTTTACCTATATTCATGGTTAGTGCGGGATGTTTTTTGTGCTTTTCCTTTTCTTTTTCTCCCCTTCTTCACCCCCTTTCTTACCTTCCTTCTTTTCCCTACTTTACTTTCCCCCTTCTCCTCTTTGTCGTCTTTATCGTGAGACGTAGTCAGGCTAGTGAATTAAATTTCAATGTTAAGCGCGTGACATCGATTAGCTAATAAGTTATTAGTATTGTTTGCAGATATGAATTAAACCTAAAGCGGATACTTAGAACTAAATTGTGGTAATTTGTCTTCGAAATGTTTTTTTTTTTCGGAAATCAAGCGACAGAACAGTGTTAAATATGCGGGTAGTTCTGGGAAAGAAACTTTGTTCATGGAATCTACGTTTAGATTTAGGCACAGAGAGATGGCAGGGGAAATCTTTTATAGTGATTGTACCTATTTACTATGCCTCCCCACGGGACAGAGTTAGACACCAGGGTCGTTTTTTAACGTGGAGAAAAGGTACAAAAATAAAAATTGTCTCAGTCGTGAAGGATTTCTCCTCCGCCGAAAGAGAACAAGAAATAGAAATGCAGCATCTGAAGAACAGATACTACACTTTAATCTTGTCCCGAAGATTGTAGCTTAACCTTAAAACGTAGATTCTGTCATCTGTCACTCAATTGTTTGAGAAATGATTACAAACTTTTTATCTTGACAAAATCATTTTGGCCACCTGTCATGCTTAAGTTTTGACTAACAGGTTTCGCGGTCATATACTCTCAAATTGAAAATCCATTTTTTTCAGTCTGCTAGGCTAAAGTCTGAAATAGGCGACAAATATCAAAGACAGTCGCGAAATGTAAATATGATTTTTGAAAGAAAGTTATTATTATGTTTGAGTAAAAATTATTCGCAAGCCCTTTATGGTAATAGATAATGTAATGATAAAATTCAATTGTAAGTGACAGTGTTTTGGAGGTTGAAGGTCCTAGGATGGCTGATACCCAGTATATTATTGTAGAGTACTTAAGACTTTTACTCGATTCTTTGTCAGATAAAGACAGCATAATACTCGCATTGGTGAAATAAAAGGTCTCGTTCGAAATTTTAAAGGTTTTGAATTTTTGTTTAAATTAGAGATTCCCGGGTTTTACCGAAAGATTTTAAGCGTTCGAAAAGATACACCTAAAGAAGTCCAAAAAGGTTAAATCGCATGAAACGTCGTAAAAACACTTAAGATGAAAACGTTAGTCGAAATAATACGAATGATGCGAGTTACCAATTCTGATATAAACAGTTTTTAAAGCATTATCATCGATAAATTCGCTAATTTAATAAAAACCACCGCGACGGTCCTACTTCATTGATATTTCTGACATCCATCGCCAAAATTATAAAATATATTAATATTATACAGAGATTTAATTTCTACTGGTCTTTTAATAGTTTCTTGAGTACCTCAAACATTGAATATTAATGACTTCTTTTTAGTCTCATATCATTAAATTGAATAAAGCGCATTTTTCCTCTCCGGATTTCCGGTTAGGTATCACTCGACTCCATAATTGAATAAAGCACATTTTTCCTCTCCAGATATCCGGTTAGGTATCACTGGACTCCATAATTGGATTCGTAGAGAGAATTTCAGTCGATTTTCACTGTATTGTTAACATTATAAAAACGGGGGAGGGGACTGCCTTATTGTTGGAACTGTTTCTATATTTAGTGACAAGATCTCAAGTATTTTCTCAAATGTCGACTCGGGTGTATCCAATTCCCAGTTATTCCTTTGGTTCATCGGAATGAACCGGTGCACTAAGAAAATATCCCCCGGCATAAAACGTCTACATTTTTTGTCTATCGACAACTTAAAATCGCATGCATAGTCATAAATCAATCTATTTATCAACCTGACGATAACTCTCTCTCTCTCTCTCATATATACCTCTATGTGTGTGTATGTATACTATATATTATTTATACATACGTTTATACATGTATACATAGAGAGAGAAATAAAAAAGAACAGACCGAGTTATGTGTTCATAAAGGTTTCGCTTTAATTCGAAACTTCCTCTTGATTAAATAAAGTGGAAACGTTGACGAACACACAATTCGGTTTGTTCCTTTTTATTTCTCGATTTTTAGTCAGATTACATTTCGAATATTCCCAATATATATATATATATATATATATATATATATATATATATATATATATATATATATATATATATATATATATATACTATGCCCACAAAAGTACATTCAACAATAAAATACACCGTATAAAGACAACACTAGCGAATAAATACTGGGAAATCACAGAAAGCGGACGTTTATCGGTAGTCGAATGGAAAATAATAAGACAAGCTACCACGTGTAGGCATCTAGACAACCCATGTAGATTATACCTTCATGAAAAATTTGCTATCCTGTACTTTAAAGAACCCCAACACCTATTAAACAGTAGAAGAGAAATAGCAAATAACTGTGTTCACAAAATAAAATTTACTCTAGGATAACGATGCAAAATAGTTTTAAAACGAACAAAAACAATAGAAAATAAACAAATAAATAAATCAAATAAACATGAATATACATAAACGATCACACACATATGTATGTCTATATATATATATATGTGAATATATATATATATGTATGTACTCATATATATATTTAAATATACACTAACAATAAAAAACAACAACAGAAAAAAACACTAACCTAGCTTTAAAACAAATACTTTGTCCAATAAAATGCATGCTCTTGGCTGATAGGAAGGGACGCGTTGGATATTAGAAAGCTGATTGGCTTACTAAAATCTCAATAGGAGAGGAGCATATAAAAACGATATACAACCACAGAATTCGCGCAAAAACCTGAGGAGTCCTAGAGTGGATGAAACGCCGAATACTCAGTGTAGCTTAATCGCCATATATATTTTATAAATTACTAACTAGCTCTACCTACGTATTGAGCACTTTTGAAGTAAATACTTAAAGTTTACGCATAAATCTATGCTTTCGTATATTAATTTTATGTGAGTAAATTAAGTAGTTTTATATATATATATATATATATACGTGGGTGTGTATATATATATATATATATATACACACACACCCACGTGTATATATATATATATATATATATATATATATATATATATATATATATATATATAAAAATGAGACTGGGTGTGAGGAAACTTCTCACCCTATATACCCAAGGAGTTGTTCATCTGCACACTTAAATTTGATATATAGATCATTCAGACAGACACACACACATATATGTACACCACACGCACGCACACACCCACACCCACACCCACACACACATATATATATATATATATATATATATGTACTACCATATATACTAGACTACCCATGACATCAGTATATATTAGCTATGGAATTAATGTATGAGCGTGACACTTGTGACGTAAAGAAAATAGTTTTTGTGACATAACAGAACCATTTCTATGAAAGTATATTAAAATGAAAAAAAGAATATAGATAAATTTCTATGAGTAATTTTGTTTATAAGTGTTTATTTTTGAAAAATTTTTTCTTCATTAGTAGTAGTAGTATTAGTAGTAGGAGAAGTAGTAGAGTAGTGATAGGGAAAATACATGTCAACCAGGAGTAGTAATAGTAGGATAAGGAAGAGGAGGCGTAGTAGTATTAAGGGAAAGAAGATTAGGTGTAGTAGTAGTAGTTGTAAAGGGGAGAAGTAATAGTAGTAGCAATAAGAGAAAACATAGTAGTGGGAGGAGTATAGTGCGCAAGCAAACAAGCAAACAACCAAGAACGACGGTTTTAGTATTATATATATATATATATATATATATATATATATATATATATATATATATATATATATATTTCTAGCTTTTTGATTAACGTATCTTTGCCATTTCTCTATTTTATGATATGGAAATCAAAACGTCGAGTGGAAGAGTGACTGATACTGTATAACAAAGACGGGCTGTATAATTAATCTCCCATCATCCTAATATATATATATATATATATATATATATATATATATATATATATATATATATATATACGCCAGCAGACCACGCGGCGTTGCCCAGTTGTAAAATACGCGTAAAATATTGCATTTTAATTCATACAGAATTCTATATTTATGATAAACAGAAATACCGTAAGTATTAAACGTAAAAATTCCCTTTAAAATTGAAGTAAAAAAAAAAAAAACGAAAATAAACTGAGACATGTGTATGCAAGTATGCTACGTATATATGGAAAAATATCAACAATTCCTCCCGATTCTCGGGGACTTTTTCAGAATGTAAACATTTTCTTATACCAAATTAAGATAAAACGATGATAAACCAACAGAATACCGTGCTGCATTTCTTAAACAGTAATCAGTTATGCTTTGAAAAACAGACGTTTTTTTATGTAGAAGGCGAAAGCCTGTTCTTGATTACCACACCATAAAACAGAGAAACATTTTCTATAATCTATCGTATATCACCGGCAAAGATGCGTAAATAATAAAACTAACTGTATTAATTATAATGCGCCAACCTCATCACACAATTAAATAATTTAAAAAATATAAAAAATAAACTGATAAAATTTAGAAAAAAAAATAAAAAGAATAGTAATTAGAATAACATTAATAAAAAAAAATAACTATATAAATATTTTATATACGTTGGCATTATAACTTAGTAGAATAAATCCACTATATACCGAATATATATATATATATATATATATATATATATATATATATATATATATAACCTAACTCTAATTAAATGTTACATTAATAACTTTTATAAAATAGACAAATATACATATACATACATACATACATATATATACATATATATATACAGACCTATATACACATATAAATATACATATATATGTATATATATATATTTGTCTATTTATAAAATTTCTTACTGTTATATTATGTTATGTAATATATGTTTATATATATATATATATATATATATGTATATATATATATATATATATATATATATATATATATATATACTTTGTGTGTCTTTAAGGATTACAGTTTAATTGTATATACCATTATATAGGTTCGAGAATTCATATTAGTAAATGAAATCAAGATTATCTGTGACGAGATTTAACATAAAATGCCGAAGACGTTGGCATGGGACGAGAGGAAAAATTGTTAAAGGGGACTCGAAGCTTTATCCTTCAACTCTCATGTTTAAATTTTGCTTAATGCGCCAGGCACCTGAATGTTTCTGAAATTATTAAGGGGATAACAGTTATTTTCATTTAAAGTTAATTAATTCTTATCTATTTTTATTACCGTCTATTATCATATAAAAAATAAAAATAGGTTTCTATAAGATTTCCCGTTTATTCCTTGCTTCTTTTTTTTTACTTTATCTTTTGTCTTTTTTATTCTGTCGCCATTTTATTTTTATGCGGTTTCGATTTTAATCAAACGACTGTCAAATAAGACCAGGGTTGTCTTGTTAGTTGAGGATGTCTTTAAAGATTTTACCATTGAATTTTTTGTTACGACTTCTGGTAATTTTGTTTATTTTATCTAAATTTAATAAAACAAAATATATATATATATATATATATATATATATATATAACAGCTTAATTTACTCACATAAAATTATTATACGAAAGCATAGATTTATGCGTAAACTTTAAGTATTAACTTAAAAAATGGTCAATACGCAGGTAGAGCTTGTTAGTTAGTTATACAATGCATATGGTGATTAAGCTACACTGAATATTCTGCGTTTCATCCACTCTAGGATTCTTCAGGCTCATACGCGAA
>NC_136507.1:39539242-39596742 GCF_053919585.1 Euprymna scolopes | reverse complement strand
AGGAGGTGGGTCAGTAAAAACCGTCCTCTCATGACGAGTTTGGTTCTACGCATGCGCACATGACATCGGAACCTGATTTAGTTTAAATATTTTAAAAAGACACTTAATTTCGTCCACGTCGACTTAGGTCAGTTGCTTAGAGCGAGGTCTTATTTTCTAAACGTTTTGGGTTCGAATCGTTATGTGAGATTTCTTTTTTTATCGATTTTTTAAATTTTAATATTGAAACAGGGTTATTTAAGCCATTTTTTCACGTGTTTTTTGGGGGTGTTTTTCAGATTGTTTAAAGAGGTTTTAACTCGGGCAACGCCAGGTACTCCGCCGCTAGTAATATATATATATATATATATATATATATATATATATATATATATATATATATATATAATCCCGTATAATATGCATATATATATGCGTATATATACGTATATATATATATATGTGTGTGTGTATATATATATGTAAACATATGCATATATATATATATATATATATATATATATATATATATATATATACCCACTATCACTAATACAGAAAGGTATTGAACTGGCTGAAAAAATCCAATTGACCTACTAATAACCCCAAAAGAACACAACAAAGAACACATTTTAGCATATGTCTCTACATACAACATACACAATCCAGAACTATTCACACAGATAACAAAAAACCTTATCCTCCTCAATCAGAACGACAACTAAACAACATACTTAAAACAACAAAAATAATAAATAAGCAAACACCCTAACTTCCTCAAAACTCGTCCCAAACACTACAAAAGGGGTTACAAAATGCAACAAACCGCGATGTGGAGTATGTGACATAATAATAGAAGGTAACACATACACATTCAAAAACCCAGCACAAACATTCAAAATAAAAAAGGATATAAATTGCACCTCCAGAAATATTGTATATGCACTAAGATGCACAGCATTCAACAAATCCTACATAGACGCCACCAAAAAATTCAGCATTAGAGTGGCCTTACATAAAAGCAACATTAAAATTGCAGAAAACAGACACCTCTATGTTTCAAAAGACGTACACACATGCAGTGGAAACAGCTTCAAAATAATGCCAATCTTCCAAACAGACAATTATTTTTATTTACATACACAGGAAAAAAATTTCATCACCAGATTCACTCCTGAACTGAACAGAGCTTAATATAAACACACAAAAACATGAAATGCAAGGCACACTCGCATGCACATCCATATACATATACATATACACACCCACACATAAATCGCAACCGACACATTAAACACATACACACGCGGGCGCATACAACCACACACAGACATAACACCCCTATCTCTAATACAACACGCTAAACAATACCAACCCTACTTAACCTCGAAACCAACAACACTAGGAAACACCTAGAACCATAGTATAATAGCTGTTCCAACACCTCGCTTCCTCCTCAGTCAGTGAAAGAGAACCGCCTCATGACTGAGACAGCTATCATCCCTTCTATCACCCCCCTCACATACCTATACCCCCTTCATTGCCCCCCTATGGAGAATAAAATCTCCCTCACACAAGGAACCGATGGGGAGACAAATAAATAGAAACATTAAAAAAATCCCCTATACATATTTTTAAATACACCCCTCTATCTAAACAAACATAATATAAAGAATACCCGAAAAGACTGAAACGAAAAATCACAATACTAAAATCCAAGAATCCAAAAAATAAATATCAAAATAGGATGAAAGCACCCCTACCCTTATTTCAAAAAAGCTGGTTCCCCCTCCTCACACATACACATTATTAACGACCTTGTATCACAGTCACCTTACTAGGGAAGTAAATAATCTCATAATACTATAAAACAGTACACACATTCTCAAACCAATAAAAGAAAAAAGCCACACATACCCTACCCTAAAGGAAAAGGGGGAAAACACAAGCAGAAAGAGAGAGTGAGAGAGAGAGAGAGAGAGAGAGAGAAACACAACACGAGAGTGACTACAGTCGTGGTCAGCGGCCCCGACAAGCCCAATAAAAGAGTAATAAAAATTGAACATGCCAATGAATAATAGACACTTTCACGCCTCCACTCCTTGGAAACACTTCAAGTGAACTACGAAAATGCCATTTTTACATCTCCAAAACATTTGAAAATAATTTCTGACGAGGACGCTTCACAGAACGTCTGAAACACGTAAAAACGATTTCAATGATTTAAAAACATTAGTACAATGATCCAAACATAATTCTCAATGAAAAAACAAGACACGGAATAATAAAATAATGTTAAAAAATACACATTGTTGGTGACTACCCCCTTATTTAAATATATATGTATGCATATATGTATATATATATATACCGCATAATGCGGCATAATTGCGTTCACAGACCGATTCTCGTCAGATCACCGAAGTTAACCAACCTTGAGCCTGTTGAGTACCAGTGTGTTACTATTGGGGAATTCTACGCACTGTATGTGCTCTCCGCTTATATTGGCATTTGTTTCCAGTCGTCTTGAACAAGAGAAGTGTGGTTGGAATTGTGCATTTCTTGCCACAACAATTTTACGCGCAGGTAACCCTATGGTCGTTTTCCATGGACCGAATGAGCCTTTTATTTATATCATATATATTATATATATAATATATATATAATAAATATATATATATATATGTATAAAGTTCGTGTATATACATATATTCTCCTTATAAATATATGTATCCATATATGTGTATATATAAAGTGTGATAAGAATGAGAAGTAGTGAAAAAAATACAGCAATAGTGAAAGATACGCAAAATCTGACAAACAAGATTATATATCAACATTTTATATATCAACATTTTATATATCAACATTTTATATATCAACATTCGTACACAAATATTAAGAAACTGCACTCCCGCGTATATCGACATGTACAAATATAAATATATTCATTGTCTTTTTGTGTTCATTTGCTTGTTGTATTTTTTTTGTATATATGGCCCCTACGCATTTGCGGAACAAAATTCACTTCCGTAGAGAATAACGAAAAAATGATAAAACAATAATATTCATATTTCCTGCTGGATTTTGTTTTAAGAAAGAAAAAAATCTCTCGACAAGTTGACAAGTATGAAGGAATTGTTTTCGTGGTAAGTGTCTCAATCCATTTCTCACATTAACTCAACTCAATACATACATACGTACACGATGTACCCAAAGGAATGTTCCTGAATTCTCTATTCATCATTCATCGTGTTTTTAAAATACATGTGAAAGAAATTAAAGTAAAGGAAATTACATAAAATTAAAGTAAATATCATTAAATGTAATTGAATTTTGTTAAACCTTTTCTTAAATTTCGTCTATTAATTCCGACATATTTCCAAAGAGGTAACATATTTATACATATGATTTTTTTACAGTGATCACCACTTATCAAGGCCCGGAATCCACTCAGCGATAAGGGTTATTGCAAGATATATATATATATATATATATATATATATATATATATATATATATATATATATTATGTTAACGCTATGCAATGTGCTAATTAATTAAACAATGGAGGGTTTAAACCAGAAGTCCTTGTAAGGCGACTAAATAAATGATTGCTTTCTACAGATCATTTATTAAATTGTTTAATGAGGGAATTTGGTTTAACCCCCCTACATCCAAAAATAACGAGCACAAAAGAAAAGAAAAGTGGTAACAATCAGGCAGGCTGGAGTCCTTACTGCGAAGCGGGAAAAGAAAATGAAAAAAAAAACATGTGACACGTTTACTGTTGCGCCCATCGCACACCCGAAAATGAGGTAGGTTAAAATTAAGGCAGGAAAATCTAAAAGAGGCGATGAATTTCGAAAATAACGGCAAAAAAGCGACCTCTCCCTGCAGAAAAGTTCCTAGTTGAGGCTTAAGGAATTAATGTTTTAGCCAATTTCTCGATATTTGTCATCCGAAGGGTCGGCTTCAAAATGATACTAATCTCATGAAGTTCTTCCCTTCTGTCGAAGGTTTTTGTAAGACGTACATACATACATACATACATACATACATACATTCATAGATTCATTTACACAGACAGGTCACATTTATGTTATAGATTAACAATATTATTTCTTTGTCGATACTGTTTTAAATATAGAACTGACAATAAATATATTATTCTAAATTAATAAGAAGTAATAATATTCAGAAAAAAATATTGTTACACAGCGCAATGGAAACATACAAATTGCATTCTTTCAGTCCTGCATATGATTTGTTTTTACCTGTTTCTGTCAAATGCTTCCTTTTTTACATAACTTTTCTCTGATTTCTTTCTTCGTTGAAGAACCGCTTCTAGTCGAAGTTTCTATGCGTTAATTTCGCAAACCGTTGCAAACTTGAACATATAATATAATAATTATTATGTGTATGCAAAAATAATGTCGTTTTTAACGTTCAACAATATACAAAAAAAGCGACATCATTTTTGCACCAATATAATATATTCAAAAACGAGGTTAGATCAAAATATGTCACACTCATGATTTTGTTCGTTTTTCCACACTAGCTTTTTAAAGGCCAGATAAAATGTTTCTGTTTGAAATCAGTTTAACATTCAAAAATAGCATCTGGCTCTTTTAAAGCTTAATATACGAATTTACCAAGGAATGAACAAACAAAATATTATACAGTTTCATCTCATATATTTATTCTTTTAATAAAACAAAAAAAAATGGTCACAAGAATACAAAGGCTCTGGATCAAAAGTGAAACAGAAAAAAAAGTGTAGTCTTATACATTAATTCGAAACTTTATTAAAGTAAAATGCACTCCTCTTTGTGTCTGTTCATCATCATCCTTTCTATTTCTCTAATATTATAGGAGTTATTTTTATAATTCTTTTTATGTCTAATCCTTTGTATTAATTAAAATCATCGAAGATAAACGTCTATTTGTTTTAATCTGGTTGTATTTTTAAACACATGTTTTAATTTATTTTATTCTGAGAAAAGAGTTTGTTTTCACAAGACGTGTAAACATTGATACTTAATCACCTCAAATCTCATAATTTCAAAATGGAAGGTCAAATATATTTAAACTATGAAGTTCCGCGTAAAACTCCTGAAAAACGAAAGTGACATTCTTCTGTGTAGGTCAATGCTTTTAGTAAAGGTCTTCGCCCGGATATTTTACTAACAGATTTATTGCGTATATATATATATATATATATATATATATATATATATATATATATATATATATATATGTATATATATATATATATAATTATATATATTTATATGTGTGTATGTGTGTGTATTTGTATATATGTGTGTTTCCGTGTGTGTGTGTGTGTGTGTATGTATGTGTGTGTGTGTGCGCGCATTCATATTTACCTCTATAAACATGTCTTTACTCTTTGTGATAAACCTTGTCTTGCAAGCGTTCAGTTCAGTAATAATAGATCAATTTTCGGCATTTTATTCTCGAGCGGAAACATATACACAACATCTGGGAAAAGATCACCGGAGAATGGGAAGTTAGAAACCGCAACTGACAAGATAATAATAGCTACTCGATCGCGGCTTACTCTGGTATCGCGCAAATAAAAACGGAAACGATGAAAGGCTACGTATAATATACCATTTAATAACGACGGTAATCGGCCAAAAAGTAAAGCCTCATTTTTTTTTGACATCAAATCATTACTAGTTTACTAGAGATAAATGATGGCTATACTTATTATCTAGGAGTTTTCGAAAATATTTTTTAACATTAGAAGTTGAAGAATTCCGAGGACAAGTGTCATCCCAGAAAACGAGCGATCTTATATATTCCAGAATTATATATAGCCGCACTGATGAGGTGTGATACAATGAAACAGGACTGTATGTCGATGACTACAGATATATTTTAAGCCCCATCTCTTTGGGTGGAGCACAGTAGTAAATAATCTCACCCGCTACTTAATTGGCTGAAAATGCGAAGCTCGTTGTTTGTTTCTTTACGAACAGGCGATTTGAGCACTATAAAAGTGGTGGCGGGTGTCTATTTAAATAGACATTCCGACGAGTTGTTACGGGCGTCGATTCCATGGTCGAGTGGGAGAACTGCCGACTGTCAACACGACGGTTCTAGGTTCAATCCTTGGCTTGGGAGTGATGTTAGTCTAGCGGCACTGTTAAGTTGTTATACAACGAAACAGGACTGTATGTCGATGACTACAAATGTATATATATATATATATATATATACATATACTATTATGCGTATACTCTTTTTAAATTATATAAATTCTTCATATTTATTTTATAAATAAGTTTATAATATATACATATTATAATATACACAGGTCGTATATTACAGTAGCGTCCAAAAGTTAAGGAACGGTCAATAATTTTTATGTCTCTATAAAAAGGAAAAAAAAAATTTTGTGAATTTTCTAATAATGGTAGTTAAATAAAAAATATATCTTTGATTTTTGATTTTGAATACATATTAGTTTTACATATATATATTTTTAATTAAACTGCAGGCGTCCAAAGGTTAAGGAACGGGGAAAAATAAAACAAACTTTAGCAATTTTAATAACAACTTAACAAAATGTCGACTCCGAATATTCAAAAAAATCAATCTATACAAAAATCAAAAAAACAAAAAAAAAACAGCTCATTTGTTAGAATTACGATAAAAAAAAACGCCATAGGGGAGATTGCTAAGATATTGAAAACGTCTTAAAGCGTTGTTTTTCGAGTAATTGAAAATAGAAAAAAAAAAGTTTTACTATTGACTGAAAAGAAAAAAATCGGACCGACCCCGAATAACAACACTGATCACTTTAAAACTGCGGCTTCGATATCTCGAGATTTTACATCTGAAATTAGACAAACATTTCCAGACAAAGGATCTCATGGAGATTCCACGAAGTTTGATTATTTTCAAAAAGTCCATGCTCAACGCCTTTAATTTCTATTAAAAAAAAAACAAAAAAAAAACAGATTGTTATTCACCGAAAATCATTTGTTTTTCGGGAGAAAAAAATTGGAAAAGATTCATTTTAGTGATGAGTCTAAATTCAATCTTTTAGCATGACACAAAAGACAACATATCAGAAGAAAAAATTAAGACAGGCTGCCCCCTAAGTACGTTAAATGTACAGTAACATTTGGAGGCGGCAGTATTATGGTATGGGGCATGATATCTTCAAAAGGAACTGGACCCCTTGTGAGAATTCATGGAAAAGTTAATGCCCGAATGCGCAGAAAATTGATTAGAGAACACGTGTTTCCTAATCTTTCTGATTCTGATATCTTTATGCAAGACAACGCACCGTGCCATAAAGCAACAATAGTTTTAGATCTAAGTAGATCCATTATTCGCCTCATTGATTGGCCAGTTCAAAGACCCGACCTGAATCCAATTGAAAATGTTTAGAATATTATTTTTGATAAAATCACAGAACCCCCCCCACCCCAATTCTTGATGATTTATGTGAATGCGTAAGAAAATCCTGGAATAATATCTCACCTATATCATGTTGACGATTGGTTCTGTCTTGCAGCAAAACATGCCATAGTGCGATTGAAAACAAGGGTCTTTTCACTAAATACTGAAAGGATTCTTTGCTTTTTCATTCATAATTTTCCCGTTCCTAAACTTTTGAACACCTGTAATTTAATTACATGTATTTATATAAAAAAAATCTAATACATATTCGAAAAAAAAATTCCATTTGAATACCAATATTAAACATTGAAAATTCACCAAATAAGTTCCCCTTTTTTATAGATAAAGTTGGACATCATTTAAAAGACAATGATCGACCGTTCCTTAACTTTGGAATGCTACTATGTATATGGAACTCACAAGGAGGTCAGAAGCTTCGCTACAAAGATGTAACAAAGCGGCACCTAAAGGCAATGAACATCAATGTCGAGAGTTGGGAGGAAAAAGCCAAGTGGTTGGCGGAATAGTTTCAACAAAGGAAAGAAATAGAGAGAAAGATCGGAGAAATCTTAGAGCTGGGATACTATAGACGACACAACTCTGGCACCCACATATGCAGTGCCTGTGACCGGATGTTTCACACAGAAAAGGACTATGTCAACATCAAAGGATAAAGCACTGAGGCCCCGACTAGTCATCGTCAAGACTGACGGACTGCATGATGATGATGATGATTATTGTTTATATATATATATATATATATATACATATATATTTATATATATATTTTTAAATATATATATATACTTATATATATACTTATATATATACTTATATATATATATGTATACATATATATATATATATGTATATATTTCAGTAGAAATATATTTTCTCATAATATATAACAATCCTTATGTAAGAAGCTCAATGTAATTACAAAGTAATATAGAGAATAATTGACAAAAAAGAACTATATTCGAAAATTCATGATATTGTCCGCCTTATAATATATTCCTTTAATTCAGTTGACTTTTTACAATTATTTGTTTCGTAGCGCAAAATCAATCACTTAATTATATATATATATATATATATATATATACATATATATATATACATATATATATATATATAATATTTATTACATACCTACAGACAGTACACTTTCACCCTTTCAGGATCCTTCAGTGCAGGGGGTCATGATTAAAACCAGTCGATATATTCGAACACGGCGACAGAAGCCATCCTTGACATGGAAAGTCAAAGTCAAAATTTATTATTAATTTGACTTTCCATGTCTCACTGACTTTAGCAAATAGGATAAACACCTTTATAAATATTTGCTAATATTTTCTCCTCTGATGAGATGGTACACAACGAAACCCTATAGGTTAAGGAGATTAAATTTCTAAAGTATTTTTGTCTTGCTTAGAATAATAAAAAGTCTTTGATATGAAACTCAAACATTTTATTTCAAAAAGGTTTTTTTGAAGTTCATTGAATCACTGCAATCAATTTATTTGCTATACCTTGTATATCGAGAAATTCCAGTTTAGATGGGATAATACTTATAGAATATTACGGCCAGTAATATTTTATAAATCTTATAAACACGTTTCCATACCAACTGATTGTTAAATAAAATTATTCTGAAATATATATATATATATATATATATATATATATATATATATATTATACACAATAATACATAGTATTAAATATCTCTCTATCTCGCTAAAATACTACTTCCATTATTCTAATTATATAATTTTTTACATGGGGATCACCACTTATCAAGGCCCGGAAGCCACTCGGGGTAAAAGGTTAGTTTGTGTACAATAATCGGTGGGATAATATCGTAGTAATAGTTGGTATTGGAGATTGGATAAAGTGTCTTACTTAGCGGGGAGATTAATCAGGAATTTGTTTATGTTGGACTTGGAGACATCCAAGTTGTAGCCAGGTAGGAAACAGGCAAACAGAAGAGAATTCCACAGCCGTGCACTTCTCAGAGAATAGCTTTGTTCATGAAATCTACGTTTTGATTTAGGCACAGAAAAAGAGTGGGGGAAATTACTTACAGTGGTTTCAGCTACACGGGTGTTTATCATGAAGGATTGGCGAGGGGGGACCGGACATTGAAGCTCGGACGACGACTTGCCATGGAAAAAAAGATAAAACAAAGACAGGCTTGCAACGTCTCTTCTGTGCGTGATAGATTATAGGGAAGAGAAGAGAGCATCCCCCACTAAGCCACGAAGTCTATTTTGTACTTTGTCAAGGCAGGATAGGCTGTTTTTAAAGCTCCAGCCCAGATGTGGCAGCAGTTCGCCATCTTTGGACGTACTTGGCTTTTATAGAGATAGAGAATTGGATCCGTAGTGGGATATCTTCTGGAGCAGTAGAAGGATCCCACCATTTTCCCAGCAGCCCGGGAAACATACTTGATATACGTGTTCCATTTCAGATCAGGAGTAAGTAAATTACTTGCACACACACACACACATACACACACACACACACACACACATATATATATATATTTCTATATATACATATTGATATACATATTGATATATATATTTATATATATTTTTATATATGCATCTATATATATATATTTATTTATAAATGTATATTTATATATATATAGATATTTATATATATATATACATATTTATATTTGTATATATATTTATATATATTTATATATATATTTATATATTTATTGATATATATTCATATATATATATATATATATATATATATATATATATATATATATATATATATATACCGTTTAATTATAAACGTGACCTAATTTCTACAAATTAAATGTGGACAATGACGCTCATGAATCAATATGAATATATTAATTAAGCCTCATGAAATAAACGTCTTAGCAGTGCAGGGAATTGTTATGATGTTTTTCATTTGTTCACACGTGCGTAATTCGGTTACATGAATACGAGTTCATTTCTGATAAGATTCGTGCCAGGGAATCAGGAACCAATATGACTAACACGCAATGCAGTGCTATCAAAGCTGGGCAAATTACAACCTCATGAACAAACAAAAAAGTATGAACATAAAAAAAAAAAAATTATAAAACGTGAATGATAATCGAGAACAAATAAAAATAAAGGTAATTTAAAAATGGTGGCGTCAAGAAAAGCGCGGGAATTAAAATGACATAAAAAGAATTCGAAGAAACATCTAAAATAGAGTCGTTGATATAGGGTCCTTTCAAAAAATGACATGTAATTTGCCTTTTCTAGATATTACATCGCATTCTCATATATATATATATATATATATATATATATATATATATATATATATAAGTAGGTTGTAGTTTGCTTGAAGCATTGTTGAAGAAAATTATAAGGTAAAATTAAAAGCCAAGAACAATGCGAGATTTTTTTTTTTTTATATAGAGTAAAATTAAATGCAAACAAAAGAAATAAAGTTCTTTTTTTTGTTGTTTGTTTTTTCTTTTTCACACAAATTTTTTTTAACTCTAAACAACAGTAATTTTTTTTTTTCTGTTGTATTCAATGGTGATATAAATCTCAATATATTTCAGACTTATTAGTCCATATTTCGCGGTATCACGTGGCAAACTCTGCGGCTACTTTTCCAATTTTGAACACTCTTCCGCTGTCTTCTCTTGAAAATGGACTAATAAGTCTGAAATATATTGAGATTTATATCACCATTGAATACAACAGAAAAAAAAAATTACTGTTGTTTAGAGTTAAAAAAAATTTGTGTGAAAAAGAAAAAACAAACAACAAAAAAAAGAACTTTATTTCTTTTGTTTGCATTTAATTTTACTCTATATAAAAAAAAAAAATCTCGCATTGTTCTTGGCTTTTAATTTTACCTTATAATATATATATATATATATATATATATATATATATATATATATATATATAGTCTTTGAAGTTTTTAATCTTTAAAACTTACAAAAATATTTTTTTATCATTCGTTAACAAATAAGTCAATAAGTTATTTAATCACCTGTAATCACTGCATCAACTCGCTCTCGAATTTACTATAATACCAATAATTTATTTTTCAAGGGATCATCAGTTGTTTACCATGAAACACTGTTTCGGGGATTTGAAAACAAAACAGTATATTACATCATGGCTCCCCAGCAGTGTTGATCAAACACCCCCCCCCTTAATCTTAGGATGAAGGCATGTTACAAACATTTGATCCAATTTCCTATTCTTAATTACAATTACTAACCTATTTCATACTATAAAAATGAACTTCTTACCTGTGAGATTCATCAATTTCCACATTTAAAATGGATATATTTTTTTTAATTGATCAGTCTTGTATTTATAAGATTGAGGATTAATCCATTTAACTACTTATCACCCCCACTATGATTAGTATATTTACATTCTTATTTATTTAAAATTAGATTTATAAAGGTTAAAAATATTTTACATATATACATTTTTAAAAATTTTATCATATGTAATTATAAATACATTTTGTACATTGCTAATATAGTTTTGGATTGCCTTTATTAATATATATATATATTATACTATTATAGTATTATAAATACATTTTATACATTGCTAATATAGTTTTGGATTTCCTTTATTAATATATATATATATATATATATATATATATATATATATATATATATATAGGGAGAAAGGAAAGAGTAAAAAAGAAAAAAATGTATATATGTATAAATATTTTAAACATTTATATATATATTTAATTTTCATTATATAGGAATGTAAATGTACATAATTCTAATCATAGTGGGGATAATAAATACAAGACTGGTAAATTAAAAAAAATATATCCATTTTTAATTTGGACACAGGTGAATCTCACAGGTAAGAACTCTATTTTTATAACATGAATAGGTTTGACAAAGGCAACAAAAACAAACAAATAAAAAAAACACGTAAATTTTCAAGTCTTATAAAATTCTTATCAGATAATGAAAAAAAATAAGAAATTTACGTTCGGAGTTTGAAGCTACAGACCACGTTATGCAACAAAAAAAAAAACAAAAAAAAACACGCTATTAACTTACCCACAGTAGAATTTTCACGGTCTGTTATTCTATCATTGTTGCTAAGCGGCGACATTGGAGTAATGGCTTTACCGATGATAGATGGATTAAAATATGGATCTCGATTATCGATTATCGATTATCGGTAATTATCGGGGTATTCTGAGACAACATTCAATAAGATCACTCTCAGAGTTTTTTTTTTTTTTTTACATTTACACCCCAAACAAGGCAAATTGCCACTTTGGTGTAGGGGGCTACTATCAGGGGCAACAACTACTGGGGTACTATGTAGGGATTTGGGCAGCAAGGTGTCGGTTCACGTTACACTTGGATTTCTGCACGTCAGTACTGTTGGGGAAGCAGGATCCTGGAATGGAATTCCAGAGTCTAGCGGTTTTGGGGAAGAAACTATTGGAGTAAAAATATTTTTTACATCTAGGGATCTCTACAGTGTGGGCGTGGGATTTAGCAGCCTGTCGCGTTTGTCGAGGGTGCACACGTCGTGGGGGCACAAGTGATTGCAGTTCGTCAGAGCATTCACCACTAAAATACTTGTAGAAAAGGCAGAGGGATGCAACATTTCGTCGATGGGACAGAGGCTGAAGCTTAGATGCCAGTTCAGGGCCTATCAGGTTTGCGACTCTCTTTTGAACCTTGTCAAGGAGCGAGAGACTAGTAGCAGATGCACCAGCCCAGATGTGGCAGCAATACTCCATACATGGGCGAATGGTGGCCTTATGGAGGTACAGGATACTTTCGGGTGTTAGTAGTTTTCTAACACGGTAGAGAGAGCCCACCTTTCTTGCAGCGGCCCTGGCAATGCCTTCAATGTAATGCACTAAAGGTCTGTAAATTTTAAAGAAAATCTGCTCAGCTGTTTCGGAGTTTATAAGGAAGGAACTCATACACAAAGTTGCATTTATATAATTGTAGAGATAAAGATAGATAGATAGATAGACAGATATATATATATATCTATATATATATATATAGATAGATAGATAGATAGATAGATAGATAGATAGATGGATAGATTTTTTTAATTTGCAACATAATATACAAAATTTACACTCTCGTCCTCGGTGTCATAAGTGTAACGTAATAATTGCTTCAGCGTGCTTGTCATATATTTTTTTTAAATTTTATTATCTTCTTTTAATTTCCTTTAAATTAAGATTAATTTCCTTTAATTGGAAATTTGAACTGCAAAATTATCCGCTTGACTCTGTAGTATATTTATTGGCTTCGGCTTAAGTGTAAACACGGCGAAGGGAATGAAAGCAGAAAATCAATTAAAAAACAAAAACAAAACAAAGTCTTCTACTTAAAAAAAAGTCATATATCTAAGCATAGTTAAGTTAAGATTATGTTAGTGAGGGCAATTAGAACGATAGCAGATGTTAGAAGCCAAAAAAAACAAAAACAAAAATACAACATTTCTGAATTTATCAACAAGAACCCGTGGTCTATTAGAGACGGAACACTTGTGAGATCCACGTTCCTGGTAGTTTAATGCAAGCGGCACTCAAAATATATTTTTTTTATTTCATTTCCAACCCAAACAAGCCACATTGTAACTTTTATGTAGGAGGCTACTATCGGGCGATAAGATGCAGGGATACTATGTAGGGAGTTGAGTAGCAAGATGTCTGTTCACATCACACGTAGGCTTCTGCATATCATTACATTTTGGGAGAGTAGGAACCCGGAAGGGAGTTCTAAAGTCTACCAGTTCTGGAGAAGAAAATATTAGAGTAGAACGCTTTCTTACATCTAGGGATCTCTCCTGTGTAAGGGTGGAATTTTGCTGCTTGTCAGATTTGTCAGGGATATTTACGTCGAGGAGGTACAAGTGTTTGTAGTTCGTGGAAGCATTCGTCATTAATATACTTGTAAAACAGACAGTGGTATGTAACATTTCTTCGAAGCATTCATCATTAATATATTTGTAGAACAGACAGTGGTATGCAACATTTTGGGACAGAAGCTGACTTAGATGACTGTTCAGAACCTATCAGATGGCTCTCTGTTGGAACCTGTCAAGGGGTGAAAGACTAGTAGCAGGTGCACCAGCCCAAACTTTCAAGCGACCCTGGCAATGCTCTCAATGTTTTTAGTCATGTCTCCAGTGAACGTTAAAGCGAGAAGTGTGAAAGAAGTCTTTTCAGATAATGCGTCTGAAGCCATGGTTATTTGTGTTTGCAATATATTAGGATTTGTACCGAGTAATGTCTGACAGAACGAGAAAATGCAACCAACGTAGAATAAATGAAATTCCGTACAGATTCCAGAGTTGGACAGAAAGATTTCCGAGTGCGACATAATGATTAAAATCTTCGACAAGATACTCATGCCGAATAAGACTAACCCCAGAGACCATTAATCTGAACAATCCAAATAATCAAAACTAACGTGACCCGTGTTAATTTCACGGAATAAGAAATATATTGAATCAAGAGATACATTTTGATACAGCTGATATTATTCTAGATAGCACAAAAAATAGGGTTTTTTTTTAGACAGAAGTAAAGTATTTCACAAAAGGCTATATTCGCGAAATCTCACATGAAAAAGGTCAATCTGGCAATTCCAGAAAGTAAACCCAAGTCATACGCTCAACTCTTCTTATACCCTGCAAATCTTTATCTACACAAAGTAAGCAGCTTTCCTATTAACATAGATGTAGCTTTGTTTTCGAATATCTACGCTCTGTCCTCCGTCTAGCATCCATCAAAATGAAGGAATCTCGTCTTAGGAAGGCTCTATGTTTGGACAAACTCTTGGATTTGACTTTAATTCTTAATCTGAAATGGAACATATACATCAAATCCGTTGCCAAGTTCGTTCTCTTCCGCTCCATTAGATATCCCACTGCCTATGCAATTCTCTACTTGTATATGGGCCACGCACGTCCTTGGATGGATTATTGCTGCCACATCAGTAAAAGATCCGCTAGAAGTACTTTATCATTGACAGAGTTCAAAGTAGACTTCGTATGCTAGAAGGCGTGACCTTCTCTGTAACATCTTTTTCACAGAAAAGACGTGACAGGTCTATCTCTGCCCTGTCGTTATTTTCATAGTCATTGCTCGGCTGTGCTTAAATCAATGGCCCCCTTTTGCTAATCTTTAGTGAAAAACACTCTTCCACCTGAAACCACTATCCCTAATTTCCTTAACATTTTATCTATGCCTAAACCGTAAGAAGATTCCATGAACAAAGTTTCTTTCTTAGAACTGCACATTTGTGGAACTCTCTTCCGCTTACCTGTTTTCCAGCTGACAACAATATGGTCGTCTTAAAGTCCAATGTAAACAAATCCCCCTAAGTAATCCAATTTATCAAATATCCACGAGCAATCAATACGATATTATTCCATTGGCAAGCGTACACCCATTAAATATTATCCTCGCGTGGCATATGGGTCTTGATGACTCCTATTTAAAAAGATAATCTATTTACTGAAAGTTAATGTACGGTCAAATTAAGGACGAAACAGGTCGAATAATATAAAGATGCCAATACATTTTTAAACTGTGTTGATTATATTAAATTCAGTTTCAATTGAAGAAGATTACTTATCTAATTGATAAAACTCGCTATATATGTCTCCCTTTTTTAAATATGCGTCTGCTAAGTGAGACGTGCCAAATGAGTTCATTTTTGGTGGACTGTTTTTTTGTAAGCCGGTAAAAATTGCTGCTATGGCTCCAAATTGAAAAAAAAAACCAAAAAGAAAACCTTGGCAAGTGTAAGTAAATTATATGGTTTATTGGTACGCCTGCGCATATAACATTAATACTTTTAAGTCGTTGTATTTTACTCAAACGTAGGGCAGCTTAAATAGTGACAGTATTTATATATATATATATATATATATATATATATATATTTAGTAATGTGATTGATTATTTAAAAATCAAATTATAATTAAATTAAAAATATGTTTCCTAAGAAGGAAACAACAACAAAATCAATAACGATCGTACAAATTATTGATTTTGTTGTTGTTTCCTTCTTATGAAACGGATTTTTAATTTAATTATAATTTGATTTTTAAATTATCAATCACATTACTAAATATTAAATTAGCTCTAGGATATTTTCCTATCGAGCTTATTATATATCTAAATTAAAACGAGCACTTTTTCTTTCCCTGTATTTTAATTAAACTAGTAATTTTACTATTACATTAACATACACTCTGCTCCTTAGACTATTGTTCTAATCTCCTTTATATATATATATATATATATATATATATATATATATATATAATTACAATAAGTTTACCAAGGTAATCAAAATGGTCAACTTAAAATATATTATAAATGTTAAAGAGTTTATATTTACAAGTAAAATAAACTCAGCCAGATGTAAAAGCTCAATAAAACCGAAAAGGAAATAGAGCTTATAATATGAACAAATGATTAATAAAACATGTTAAAAGACATCTTGAAAAAGAGTTAAAAACATATTTAATTTCAAAAAGGATCCACTTATCTTGTGTTTCCTATATATATATATATATATATATATATATATATATATATATATATATATATATATATATATATATATAGTGTTATATGTTTTCATTTTGATTCTAGCTAATGCCACTCACATTTTAATTTTATATTTTAAATAACTACTATATATTAAAGACAATATGATGTATAATAACCGATTTACGAATTTCTGCATGACAGTGACATATTAGCAACAGAGACGAGTTATTGCCCCCTGTTCTTCTCTAAAGAGAAATGGCATCTAGTGGTCATTATGTGAACCTCAAAAGTAAAAAAAGTGGTTACGATGACGCAAAAATATATAACGAAATAAATAACGCAAAATATATGAAAATCTAAATATTTATTGTATAAAAATAAAAATATAATTTTATGTATTAATATAATTTCTTTTCAATAAGTAATTTAATGTATCAAAATATAATTTTTGTTTGTCAAAGTAACAAAATAGAATTTTAAAAACATGCAGCGTTTATAGACATTAAAGAATATATTTTTTACAGAGATATTTTTTCACAGTAAGATTGTATAAACATATCAACATTTTTAAAGATGAACCATTTATAGAAGTTTAAGAATGTTTTTTTTGTACATAAATATTGTATACAGATGTAGCAAAATATAATTTTAGTTTGCATGCACTTTTAGAAAAGGAAGAGTTATCGATCTCTGTTCTTTGGTTTGTAAGTGACATCTGCCGACTGTTCTTGAAATTAAAATACACACATGCGCCTCATGTCACCGTCATGCAGAAGTGCCACAATTCACTCAAGAATAATGAATACGAAATCTGTATCAATTGAAATA
Organism: Euprymna scolopes; assembly: GCF_053919585.1. NCBI lineage: Eukaryota > Metazoa > Mollusca > Cephalopoda > Sepiida > Sepiolidae > Euprymna > Euprymna scolopes. Next base: position 39,578,919 of record NC_136507.1, on the reverse strand, counting down.
TCCAATATTTAAGCGTATTTTAGTTCCAGGTAGCGAATGGTTCACAAATCACCAAACCCAAAATGAAATATTAGGAAGACGAATAGATAGTTTGTTAAATGATGACAAGTATGATGAGATGATTTGTAATGATAAATTGAATATTTGTAATCAGATGCATTATAACAACTATTTATGATAAGGTTTCTTATACTTGCCTATTTGTTATGTGATTAGCGCAATGTCAGCTTCCAAAGTAGACACACTCCAGCAACTGCCAGAAGTGCATGTAAGATTGAAACCAAGTAAAATAGCCTTAATAATTATCCTCCATCGATTATCCATTAATCGAGGATAGAAAAGTACAAAGTGTCGTATCAAATAGAAATTCTACATTTTATTCGTAGTATATTACAGCGCGTATGAGCGAGTGTGAAAATATCAGCAGCAGCCGTAAAAGTACGTATGTAAATTAGCCCATGTATGGAGTATTGTTGTCACATCTGGGCTGGTGCGTCTACTACTAGTCTGTCGCTCCTAGACAAGATTCAAAAAAGAGTCGCCAATCTGATAGGCCCTGAACTGGAATCTAAGTTTCAGCCTCTGTCCCATCGACGAAACGTTGCATCCCTCTGCTTGTTCTACAAGTATTTTAATGGTGAATGCTCTGACGAACTGCAGACACTTCTGCTCCCACGACGCAGACACACTCGACAAACCCGACAGGTAGCTAAATCCCACCCCCACACAGTAAATATCCCTAGACGTAAAAGATCTTTCTACGCCAGTAGTTTCTTCCCCAGAACCGCTAGACTCTGGAATTCCATTCCAGGATCCTGCTTCCCCAACTGTACTGACATGCAGAAGTTAAAGTGCAACGTGAACCGACATCTTGCTGGCTAAATCCCTACATAGTGCCCCAGTAGTTGCTGACCCTGATAGTAGCCCCCTACACCAAAGTGGCAATGTGCGTTGTTTGGGGTGAAAATGTAATTAAAAAAAAAAAAAAAAAAAAAACAGCAAATGTGCGCGAGTTTTCGTCACAACGGTAAGAGAGAAAAATACCCCACATGCTTGGGAGAGAGGAGAGGACGGGCAAGATAGACGTGTGAAAGTCGAGGGCGAGAAAGCGCTGGCTGGCGTCGGCGTTGTGTGGCGGGGACAGTATCTTTTAAGAAAAGTCTTGAAAGTGCGAAGAGAATCTAAGAAAATAATGAAAGGCGTTGTTTGTGAAGAACCATGAAAAAGTGCAATCCATTTGTACCTTCAAAAATGTTTATTCCCTGTATTTTGTTTGTTTATTCTCGTGACGTTAGAGTTGTCGAAAAAGCTAGATGTCAACCTAGCCATTCATCAATAAAACAACGTGATAACGTGTCTCGTATATGAGAAGTTAAAATTCGTTTAATGTAGCCACACACATCGTACGATCGACTGCTGTCTTTACAGCAACATGTCCTGTCACGATAGAATATAAAACAGACTTCGAGATCCAGTGAGCGATGCAATTCTCCCCTTCATGCAACTCCTTACAGAGAATATACCTTTCTAATCCATCTGTACTCCGTTATTATTATTATGTAATCGACTGGCTGTAATTCATGGTTCAATATTGTACAAAAGTTCACAGCACAGAATAGTCTTGCAACAGAACCTGTTTAAATAGTTCCTTCTCTTCTTTTTAGTTGGTTGGTTGGTTGTTTTTGTTTTACGGCATATCAACCCTTTTCAGGTTATTTAATGCCGAATCCGGTGATTTTGAAGAACACTTTTTTAATAGAGTATATTTGTTTGTTTTTTTTAACTCGGTTTCCATTTAACCCATAGTTGGGACCCTAACAGGTACTACCACTCCGGGTCAGAGTGGACCTGGGAATAATAGTAATAAAAGGGTGGCTTCACACTCCCCAAAGCCCGCAAGCAGGGGCCTCACCACTGGATATAGTTTAAGGTCATATCCAGGACCTTCTGAATAAAGTTGCTTTCTTAGAACTGCTTTCCCCTGAGACATCATGCCATCGACTGCATTATAAATGCCGAAAACATGGTTGTTTGAAGTCCAGTGTAATTAAATACTTGTGTTAACCTCTTAAATAATCAAATTCTACCAAAAAAATCAATATAATTACCAACAATCCTGGTGTTTTCATCTAACACTCGTTTATATTTATCCTTTAGTAGCCTTCGAGACTTAGTAAGTGGTTACATCTTAGTATAAAAAATGTAAGTAGAATAGACATGTCTATAGATTTGATATTATGACATGTTTTTCTCTCCACCTTACAAAACGAAACATCTTTTATTAATATTGAAATCAGTTAAATTTGGACAGAATATATGTCGTTTGAAATCCTAGATTGAAATATTTAAAAGATAAGCACACACAGGATCTCCTTAGATCACAGTAGTAAAGCAACAATAAACCTGATCTTTATCAAATGGGTGACAATTTAGGAATACCATACGCTGTATGCATAGTGACGCCGACACCTCTCTGCAGGAAATGCGAAAACCTAACGTAGTTATCCCCTTTCACCGCGATATATATATATATATATATATATATATATATATATATATATATATATATATATATATATATACACTCGGGTTTTTGTTATTCAAAAGTAATAAACTAATGAATTCAACGAAGTTGTTAGATACTGCTAAATAAAAAAGAGCTAATAGTACTTATTTATTGCTAAATAAACATGTTTACATCCCGCTGCTACATACAGCCATTTGTTTCAATCAAACAACAGATATCATCAGGTAGCGACTTGACTATTCAAATGTTCAATGATTAATCATTATTCATTGAACATTTGAATAGTCAAGTCGCTGCCTGATAATATCTGTTGTTTGTAGCAGCGGGATATAAACATGTTTATTTAACAATAAATAAGTATATATATATACATATATATCGAAACTCGAGTCTTGGACTTCCGGTTCTTTGACTGGCATGTCTCTTGTGGATTGCGACGTTGTTTGGCTGTGGAATTTGTTATATACAATTTTTCACATTCTGAAAATCATATATATATATATATATATATATATATATATATATATATATATATATATGCGAGTTCTACTGCGTGTGCGTTTAATGCGCTTATTACGCTACTTCCTTCAGAGGAAGTCTGTTTAACCGGCCTAGGGTTAATGCCGGTGACATACCCGCATCCATAATAAAGTTCAACTATTTTCCCCTCAAAGAAATTAGTGTGGTATATCTTTGAGAAATTATTGCATACTGATATTGAAGGGATATTATACAAAGATATCGAGTGGCTCGACATGATCTTAGCGATTGCTTCAATTTCATATCTTCTCGAGGGAATAACTTTTAAGGAATTGATTTTGTAGAAACTGAATTTGTAATTCAGTTCAACAGTTTAGTTTCCATAACGCAAATACTGTTGAATTCAGATCCATCCCGTTCAAAAAATGAGCGTATCTGTAACTCGTTTATTTTTTACGCACAGAATCTTCGCACAAATGTGTTTTTTTAATTGTATTACATTGACAAACAACAAATTTGTTGTCTGCGTTTTAGTTTACCAGATGAATTAAAACGAATCCTATGCACTGAATACCGAAATCACATTCGTTTTACTCAATCATGTTATATTTTTGAGCTATGACATGTCGTTTTTAATTTGTTTTTGTACACATGTGTCTAACAAAATGCGCACGCGCGTATGGCGCCTATATGCGAATACCGAGTCGTGTTCGACATGACTGAATGGGAATGGGAACCAGAAAAAGACTATAAAAAAGAAAGGAAAGCGCGTTAGAGATGACGGCCAAATTAGAGACGTGGGTGACGTTATGGCTGAGAAATACTCCACATGTTCGGTAGAGAAGAAAGTGACAGGGCAAGGTGGACGTGTGAAAATCGAGAACGAGAAACACTAGCTTGCGCAGGTGTGGTGGGTTGTGTGGGGTGGCGGCGACAGAGACTTAAAGAAAAGCACACGTATATATGCGAAGAGCACTTGGAAAAAATAATGAAATGTGTTGTTTGGGAAGAACCATGAAAAAATGCAATTCATTAGCATTTAAAAAAATGCCTAGTCAGATTTGTTATTTCCTGTTTTTCTGTTCGTTTGTTCCCGTTACATTAGAAGTGTACATACAACTAGATTTTCGTGTTGACATGGATTAGTAAAACATCGTTGCACCCTTGTAATAACATGTTTCACATATGAGTAGTAAAAATTCGTTTGTTGAAGCCACACACACCGTACGGTCGACTACTGTGTTCAGAGCAACATGTATTGCAAGGATAGAATACACACACACAGAAAAGGACTAATTTTGTTTAATTTTAGACATCAAACATTTAAGGGGGCGTCGATCAAAAAATTAACTCTGTTTATTTGTTTTGTCGATGCATCCGTTCAGTTTCGAAAGACAAAAGAATACCCCTGTAAAGGCAGATGAGCGTGTAATTGTTAGGCATGGCTTGCGCAATCACCAACCACACCTTTCCTGAATCGTCACTGTTTGAGTCAAGTTGCACGGAGAAGTCAAGAATGACTGGAAAAAAAATGCCGAGATAAGCGTAGATCACATGCAGAACCTGGAAGTTCTAAATTCCGACCCAATTAGTATTTACATGATAATGCAAAACACGCATATATACTAGGACTGCCTTTTATATAATAGATTAGCTAATAATATTTATAATTAATTATTGATTAATTAAATATTTATTAATAATATTTAGATTTATATAATAGATTAGCTGCTATGCCCGACGTTGTCCAGGAATTTGGTGGTGTAAAAAAAAGTTTTTGGTAGGCAGGTAGGATCGAAACCTAACCCTTATAGCGAAGGCGGGGAAAACAAAGTGTTCCACATTAGCGGTAGACTAAGCGGGAACTGTTGGAATTAAACGGTTAAAATAAAAAAAAACAAGGGCTTAAAGGACGTCAGCGTTTGCTTTTTCTAGGTCAAACATCACTCCATAAAAAATGAAATCACAGCGCGAATTTTTCTAACATAAAAGTCGTTCGAATAAAAGATAGAGACGACCTCGTTTTGTAAATCGTAGATATTATAATCTAGGAAGCATAAAAAACGGTGAAGGCCATACATACAAAAATGCACACACGCACATATATTGCCTTATATATATATATATATATATATATATATATATATATATATATATATATATATAGATAAATAGATATAGATAAAACATTATCTGTCCTTAAGACGTCTTTGCAAGGATTTCCACAGGGTCTGTGACAATGAAGACTGCATTTGTGTTGTTACGACTATACCTATGATTAGCAGAAAAAACAGACAAAATATTGTAAGGATTTAAAGTTCGACTGTGAGTTAATGCCCATGAATATAACGGGTACGATTAGTTAAAAGTTGTGTAGAGGAATGTTTGTTCACATTTCATTTAACATTTCTGAGTGTTATCAAAGGCAAGATAAGATACATGTTTTCTACTTTACTGGATAATTATTTAGTGTTTTATTCAATGTAACATGTTTTTTTTCCAGCTTTCAAAACATACAGGTTTACCGATGTATTGGAAAATAAAAGATGGCGCCGGACTTTCTGTTGACCACAGTAAGTTTGGGAAAATTAGTTTAAAATATAAAAAATATATATACTGTTATAGACCTACCTAATATATGCAAGCCTATGGCATGGAAATATGTTGAGCGAGATTCTGTATAGTATTTTATATAGTGTTTTTTTATTTTTAACTTTTTTTAAAATTCAATCTTCACCCCAAACAAGGCAAGAGCTACTTAGAAGTAGGGGGCTACTATAGGGGACAATTTGCCAGGGCATTATGAAGGGAGAGGAGTAGAAAGATGTTTGTTCATATTACACTTGAACTTCTGCGTATCAGTACAGTTGGGAAAGAAGTATGGCGGAAGGGAGTTCCAAAGACTTGCAGTTCTGGGGAAGAAAATATTGGAGTAAAAGGCTTTAGTAGGGATCTCTACTGTAAAGGGGTGGGACTTAGTTGCTTGTCGGGTTTGTCGGGGGTAGTTACATCGAGGAGGTACAAGTGCTTGCAGTTCGTCAGAGCAGCCACCATTAAAGTATTTGTAGAACAGGCAGATGGATGCAACATTTCGTCGATGGGACAGAGGTTGAAGCTTAGATGACAGTTCAGGACATATCAGGTTGGCGGTACTCTTTTAAACTCTGTACAGGAGTGAGAGACAAGCATCAGATGAACCAGTCCAAACGTGACAGCAACACTCCATACATGAGCGAATGGTTGCCTTATAGAGATACTTTCAGGCGTAAGTAATTTTCTGGCACGGTAGAGAGACACCACCTTCTTTGCAGCAGCCTTGGCAATGCTCTCAATGTATATATTCCAGTCCATGTTCCCTGTAAACGTTAGACCGAGGAGTTTAAATGACGTACTTTCAGGCAGTGTATTTTTAGCCATTGCTATTGGTGGTAGAAAAGGTTTCTTGTAGTTGTTGAAGGAAACAAGCTTAGTCTTGGCAGCATTGAATGTGACCATCCATTTTTGTCCCCATTCCACTACAGATTGGAGGTCATCCTCTAGTGTTTCTGCCATTGCCTTAGACATGTGTTCATTTTTTTCCCCTCATGCCTGTTATAGAGGGCGGTGTCATCGGCAAATATAACCATCTCCGAAACAATTTTATCAGGGAGGTCATTTATGAATATGACGAACAATAAAATCCAAGGATAGAACCCTGGGATACTCCCGCATTTATATCATATTGTTTAGATGTACGACCTTCGAGAACAACTTGGATTTTTCTATTACTTAAGAAGGATTTAATTACATTGTGTATTCTTCCAGTGATTCCATATGATCTAATTTTCATGAGAAAACCATCGTGCCATACCCTGTCAAAAGCCTTAGATATATCAAGGGCTACCGCTCTACCTTCCCCTGTTTTGTCCAGTGAGCGGTATATACGTGCAGTGATTACAGTTAAGATATCTGCTGTTGAACTGGTTTGCCTGAATCCGTATTGTTCATCGGTCAGGAGTTTAGCAGTTGCTAGGTGTTGGACTGGGGCTTGATTAACTAAGGACTCATATTTTAGCGAAAAGTGGGAGGAGGCTAATGGGACGATAATTTAGTGGGTCAGTTCTTTCACCAGAGTTCTTGAAGACTGGTACTTCAGAAGCGGTTTTCCCGCAGTCTGGAAAGCAAGATTCGCTAAGGCATTTATTGTATAGTTTGGAGAGAACTAGAACAATCTCAGCAGATCATTTTTTTTATTAGCACAGCCTGGATGAGATCTGGTCCACATGCTTTTGAGATGTCTAGGTTTTTTTATGATACCTGAGAAGGGGTGATTTTAAAATCGTCTAGTGTGGCGTTTGTCCGCAATGGGAAGTCGGGGAGAGAGTTGTGTGCCGGGTCCATCGTGGAGTTTTTAGGCAAACCGACTGGCAAGCAGGTTTGCCTTGTCGATTGCTGTGCAAGCAACCTCATGATTGTTTGATAGTGGGGGAATCGTTGACTGCCCATTATTTAATACCCTGTTGTAGATTTTCTAAAAATCACTGGTTCCTGATTACTGTCCTTCAATGCGTTTCCTGGTGGTTTCAGTGTAATTTGTCTTTGCTGTCGCTATTACTCTCTTACAACTCAATTTTTTCAAGCTCAAGTGTTCAACCGAGAGACCGGTGCCATTTTTATATTTCCAATACATCGCTAAAAACTGTATGTTTTTTGAGCTGAATAAACATTTTACATTAAATACAATAAAAATAGTGAGGTAGAAAAGTAACTCATCGTGTATTTTATAACATTTATTTGTTATATATTTGTTTTCTGCCAAAATTTTCTAATTAATTTGTACAGAAATACAAACCCGAGAAGACAGTTTTACAGCATCTTAGAACGGTTACAATGAAATTGGATTTATTTTATCGCTTCTAATTTTTTTTCAGGTGTTGAAGGTGTGTAAAAGTACTAAAGTTGCCAGAGAACAGTCTTTTTAGATTTTTGTGAAAAAAACAAAACAAAAACCAGTGTATATTGATCTTTTCATATTACATGGTATTTTTTTATTTATATTCGAACATAAAGGGAAAAAGTATATTTTACCTGTTATCCAGATGCGGAGTCAGCAAGAAGGGAACCGGAAAAAGAAAGAAAATAAAACGTGTTAGTAAATAAAGATATATTCGATATCATTCCATGACATAGAACCGTCGTAAAAAAGCGGACATCTTGTCAAATCTTATGTATTTTTTTATAAAGAGTAACTTTTATTTAACTTTATACATCATTCAAGAACTAATATTACACACTTGTTGAAAATGTCGTCGTAGAAATTAATAGAGTGATTAATTCACACGCCATTAAGTTTAAACAAATTAAAATAAAACAAATTAATTAAAAAAAAATTAAATTAAACAAATTAAATTTAAACAAATTAAAATAAAACTAATTAATTTAAACAAATTTAAATTAAACAAATTAAAATTAAACAAATTAAAATCAAACAAATTTAAATTTAAACAAATTAAAATAAAAAAATTAATTTAAACAAATTTAAATTAAACAAATTAAAATCAAACAAATTAAAATCAAACAAATTTAAATTTAAACAAATTAAAATAAAACAAATTAATTTAAACAAATTTAAATTAAACAAATTAAATTTAAACAAATTAAAATTGAACAAAGTGAATTTAAACAAATTAAAATTAAACAAATTAAAATTAAACCAATTAAAATTAAACAAAGTAAATTTAAACAAATTAAAATTAAACAAATTAAAATTAAACAAATTAAAATTAAACAAAGTAAATTTAAACAAATTTAAATTAAACAAATTAAATTTAAACAAATTTAAATTAAACAAATTAAATTTAAACAAATTAAAATTGAACAAATTAAAATTACACAAAGTTAAATTAAACAAATTTAAATTTAAACAAATTAAAATTAAACAAAGTAAATTTAAACAAATTAAAATTAAACAAATTAAAATTAAGCATATTAAATGTAAACAAATTAAAATTAAACACATTAAAATTAAACAAATTAAAATCAAACAAATTAAAATTAAACAAATTAAAATTAAACAAATTAAATTTAAACAAATTAAAATTGAACAAATTAAAATTACACAAAGTTAAATTAAACAAATTTAAAATTAAACAAATTAAAATTAAACAAAGTAAATTTAAACAAATTAAAATTAAACAAATTAAAATTAAGCATATTAAATGTAAACAAATTAAAATTAAACACATTAAAATTAAACAAATTAAAATCAAACAAAGTAAAATTAAACAAATTAAAATGAAACAAATTAAAATTAAACAAATTTAATTTAAACAAATTAAAATTGAACAAATAAAAATTAAGCAAATAAAAATTAAACAAATTAAATTTAAACAAATTAAACTAAAACAAATTTAAATTAAACACATTAAAATTAAAAAAAATTTAATTTAAACAAATTAAAATTAAACAAAGTAAATTTAAACAAATTAAAATTAAACAAATTAAAATTAAACAAATTAGAATTAAACAGATTTAAATTAAACAAATTAAAATTAAACAAATTAAAATTAAACAAATTTTATTTAAACAAATTAAAATTAAACAAATTAAAATCAAACAAATTAAAATTAAACAAATAAAAATTAAACAAATTAAAATTAAACATCTTAACTTTAGACAAATTAAAATTAAACAAATTTAAATTAAACAAATAAAAATTAAACAAATTAAATTAAACAAATTAAAATTAAATTAAAACTAAACAAATTAAAATTAAACAAATTAAAATTAAAGTAAAATTAAGCAAATTAAAATGAAACAAATTAAAATTAAACAAATAAAAATTAAACAGTAATATCTTAAACTCTCAATTTTTCTATGTTTTCTAGCAACGGCCTGTATCAGCGGATTTGCCTGAATAGAAATGCAAGTTTATTTGTATGCTAAAATTCTAATTCATAAAACTCACTATGTTTGCTTGTCTGTTTGTCTTCCTGTCTCAATAGGTTTGAACTCTATTTCTTTCGAAACTAAAAGTCCTAGGGCGGCGCAAGTGGCCTCAAATGATTGCATTTTTATGGGCCACTCTTTAAGGACCATTAGCCTGTAAAAATAGTTTTTACATGGTCAAAAAGAGGTCAAAATTGAAAATAGCATTATGCATTTTGTAAATAAATCTTCCTTTCTTTCCAATTAGTCCGTATGAGTGTCACGTCGGTAAATGGTAACGTCACCAGTTTTGAGTGCTATACTTTTTCTTTCAGTTTCGATTCTAGCTGATGACACACACATATATATATATATATATTTTACTTTTGAAATCACGACTATATGATAATAATATATGAAAGTTGATCATAGTAAAATATATTTAAGTGTATTTTACTACCGGGCAATAACATGCTCCCCCCTACCCGTGAATTTATGAAAGCTAGAAAATTATATAAAATATCAAATAATAAATAAAATAGAAAAAGACAAAAAATACAAATTTCCAACAATTTATTGAATACAAGTTGTTATTACAGACTCTCAATTATTGAAATTCTTTTGAAATGTGCAATCTTTAGATTTTTATTTATTTATTTGCGGTCAATTATCCTCATCCTTATATAAATGATGCTTAACGACGTTTCCGCTAACTATTCCTATGGCCGTCTTCAAGTTGTTTAAGCAACAACAGCAACTATAAAAAAGGAGAATAATAGTCCGCAAATAAATATGATATATGTAAACTCAGTATTTGTGTGGATGTCACCCGTGTGCGTGTGGTGTGGATATGTGTATCCTATAGAAAGAACGGTTAGAAAAGTACATTGATACCTAAAACATATTATCATAAACCAATTTGTTTTAAGGACAACAGGCGGGTCACATAATCTTTAAGTATAGCTTTATAGAGTGTCAGATCATAAACGTCATTACAACTTCTAATATTTTATTTTTATGAAATTAAATTATACGCGAAATAGCACCGTCGTGAGCCTTCAAATATGTATATCAGATTTTAATGAAAGATAAAAATATTTCCAAACCTTTTCTAACATTGAACCGAATATATTGAGGGGCTAGCGCTCGAGAGAATTAAAAATATATAATAATGTGATCTCATTAGAATAGTGAAAAAAACTACATACGATTGAGTTCTATTCAATACCGCGAACATTTGGATTTTCCAGCTGAAAGATACTGTACTAGCAGACCGCCTTGCGTTGTCCGGTCGTAGAATAGAACCTTTTTAATTGATGCATATTTCTTGATTATTATTCTAAAGCCAATATTCCATTTCTTATGTTCTATTTAATATATAATATGGGTTTCAAAATTTTCTGTAAATAAGAATTGGGTTTTATCAGCTAGATTCAGAGCCAAGAAATGTGGCTCTACTGACAGTATATTCAATATATTCGTTTCCACTAACTTGATTGTATTTTAGTCAAAGTCATCCTTATGGACATAATAATGTAATATCGTTCTATTGTAACACACACACACACACACACATATATATATATATTCACACATATATATATATATACACACACACACACACACATATATATATATATATATATATATATATATATATATATATATATAGAGAGAGAGAGAGAGAGAGAGAGAGAGAGAGAGAGAGACTTATCTGTAATATACCGCAATTTACTGGGTTTGTATAATTCAGAAAATCTTCATATACCAATAAATTTTTAGCCCCAAAGGAGAAACAACTTAAAAAGTAAGCTACAAAATTATCATATTTCATAATTGAGCATTCATATACTGTATTAACAAAACCAAGACTTAAAAAAAGTGATAGCAACCACAAGTGTATTTCATTGTTAGTTACAATTGTTTCAAGAGTAATTGGACAAATTCAAACATTGTTACCTTTGAACATTTCAACATAACCAGCCTCTCTTCAGACTTATTGAATAAAACACACTTTAACAATAGAACAATATGTAAATACATTTCCCTTAAAGGAAATAAAACATGCGAAAACATTTATTCCGGACGTCTTTGTCGGGAGCTTATTTTAATATTTATATATCACCTAATTTTCGTATCACTATTTAAAACATGTCATAAGAAGTTACCACAAAAACCTTTAGCCAGTTAATATCTTTAAATATTTCAGTATTCGTTGATTTCTTAAATTAGATTTATATATTTCTTTATTTCACATAATTTTTTATTAATTTTTTTAGAGTTTTCTTTCTATTTTTAAAATATGGCCAGATCAGCTAAGCTAAAACGTTATGGTTATTTTAGTTTCGTATTCAACCTATGCTCACTACTTTGTTTACAAAAAGTATCGGCGAAATTATTTCTTAGATTTAAGACCATTTTAAGTTAATATTTTATTTAATAGGGAAATAAAGCCCAAACAGTACCTTATACTTATTTAATCCTCATTCACCATTCAAGGTTATGGATCACATTCTATGTTTTCATTCCATTATGCTCTTTCGTTCTCATCAATTGGGATTGGCAAATATCAGGTATTCTTAGCCACGAAATGGACATAATCCCGCTCGTAATTAATTTTTAAAAAATTATTTGAGATTATTGTTGCCGTAGACATTTATAACAGTTAAAGTGAGACAACCAAGAACAAGTAGTTAATAAACATGTTAAAAACATACTTAATTTTAAAAAGAAAAAAAAGTTAATGCCATATTTAATTTTTAGAAGGAAGCACAATATATATGTATATATATACACACATTATATATATATATATATATACATATATATACATATATAGATACACATATATATATACATATATATACATATATATATATATATATGAGTAAAAATAAAATAAAAATACCAGCGATAGTTTACGTTATGTTGTTTTGAGAAAAAAAAAACGAATAAATTTATAAAATGGTGATAAACGTTTCTCTCCCTATTGCAAGGGGCACCATCAGGATATCAAAAGGAAAAATGCATCATTTATTTCTTCGGTATTTTTCATTTGGATACCCTGATGATGTCCCCTGGAATAGAAACAGAAACGTTGATCACCATTTCATAAATTCTTCGGTGTTCCTTTCTCAAAAAAACATAACGTAAACCATCGATGGTATTTTTATTTTATTTTAGCTTATATATATATATATATATATATATATATATATATATATATATATATATATATATATATATATAAAGAGAGAGATAAATAGATGCATATATCAAACAGTATGCAAACAAAACTCCCTTACAATGTATCCCGTTTTCAAAGTATTAAACAAAAGATCTAGTGGACGTCGAACCTTCTTAATAAACGTTCAGCAGGTGTTCGAATATATAACAATTACATTATTGCTCTTTCCCGAATGATATTCGCGTAAGTTTTTAATAGGACAGTTTTACCTATATGAGAATCTACTGGAAAAAAAAGTCAACAATCACCGAAAACATGAAAGCTAGCAAAAATAGATTTCCTTCTTTGTTGAACTTAACTTTATTGCTTTTGCTGATAAAAGTCGTATTTTCAAGAAACGTGTCTCCAATATTTGAGTTGAATTATCTCCACTGTAGTAATTTCATGGAGAAATGAGAAACGCAAAACGTGGCGTGAAAAAGTCGAAGTACTGAGTTTTTATACATACAATTTAAATGTACACCCCCCCACACACACAAACACAATTTACATATGTAATATAGTTGGCTACTATATAATATGATTGTGTCAACCGTTCGCCTTGGGATAAGATGGTGTAAGAGTGGAACTACATAGTGTGAGCAGGGCAAGCGCTCTTGCTAATTATAACTTTCATTAATATTTTCGAATTAGATATAAAAATATAAGGAAAATCTGAAAAAAAATTCTAAAGCAAAACATCGCCGCTGTGTCTGATAATGACTGCATATTTGAAAAAATGCTACCTATACAAATTTCATATATATATATATATATATATATATACATATATATACACATATATATACACATATATATATATATATATATATATATATATATATATATATATATATATATATATATATATATATCGAGCCGACCTTGCTGTTTGATGACTCAAGTCAAAGGAAGGGAAATCTAAAGCTCAACCGAATTGATTTGCGAATCACAACAACATTCAGATAATAATAATATTTAACTGACAAAACAAATGTTTCGCGATTAATTGTAATGGGTTTTTGTTTTCTGGGTTTAGAGAAAGCTGAGATTACTTTTGGGGTCAAGGACCGGAACTAACCCGTTGTGAGAAACGTCGTCAAAAAATTGTATGATTTCGTAATGTGGATAATGACCAATTGGGCAAGCAATGATTATTATGTAGTGATTATTTATTGGCGGGAAAACAGCCTGGTTTGCCAGAACAACCCAGTTACCCAGGTATAAAAACACGGGAAGGAGCACATTTTGAAGTTTTTAATAAGCTCCTAACTGCCAAAATATGTTTCCGTACACCGCCTACTCACTCCATGTTTACAACCACGAGAACAACAGGGACAATAGAAAAAAAAAGAGAAGAAACCTCGTTCGTCGCATTTAAAAAAAAAAAACTGTTGCATTCAACTGTAAATAACTTTGTTGAAAAACAATTTTTACTCGGAATTCAATTCCACTGTTTAATATAGGACGTTGTTGGTTAGAAGTTTTGTTTGATAATATAATTTTTGTAAAAATGGAAATGAGGACTAGAATTTTTATTTTATTGTCTACGGGATTTATAACTTAGCTATCAAGCCAGACACTCCACTTAAATTATTTTCTTTTAGGAGACAGCAATCAGAAGGGCACCCACCTTAGCGCCGGGAACAGGTTGTGACTCACCAGGTTACATATACCTGGTTCATTTTAGATGTTAGTGGTGTAAAATATATATTTTTCTTTTCTTATATATATATGTCCGAATGTCCATTTTAGATAACATCATATATATATATATATATATATATATATATATATATATATATATATATATATATATATATATCTTATATATATCTTATATATATATATCTTATATATATGTCTTATATATATATATATATATATATATATATATATATATATATATATAAGGTATTTAATCAGTTTAAAGATTCTGCTAATAAAACAAATACAAGTTAATTGAATTCGTATCGTATCTTTGTTAAATATTTAACTGAAAGTACAAAGGGGTACACAAATACACACACTCTCATTTTTTTAAAAATTAGTATAGAAATGATAACGTCATTATTTCAGCACGGTCCGTAAATTGTTGAAATACCAAACATAATAACTGTTTTGATAGTATTTAACTTTATTTTGGAATAAAAATATATCGATAAAACGAATTTTTTTTTATGCACGCATTTTTTTTTCTTTTTAAGAACGAATTAAAAAAAATGGAATGGTATTTCCTCTCCATTGTATATTTAGTAAATAATCTGTTTGAAACATCTTACGGTCTCTATAATAATATTTCAGCAAATCCCATTCACAAGTGATCCACAGTAGAAGAAAACACTACAATAAATCCTGCACATCATTGGCAACCTTTTTTTTTTCAGTTGCATTCCATAAAAATTACGATTCGAGATTCCAGTTTCACCTGCTTATAAGCACAAAATAAATATTTATACCTCGGTAGAGTTTGTCTTTTATACGTTATTGTCTCTTCCTAAGAGATTTCAGCATTGAACTTAAAATTATTTATGAGAACCATAAGAAAAGCGTAACCCACATTAGAGCCAATTACTTCAACTAAAGTTAATATATCACAATAAAAAGCACTTTAAAATGGATCTCTTTATTTATCAAACACGTATATATATTATTGTACATTTTCCTTTTGGGGGAGTGTTATTATCCACAGTAGAGTCATGCATCTAACAGCTGTCCTGGTTTTCAATCTCCGAAACAGCTACATAGTAAGCTGTTGAGGATCGCCCTTTTCTATTTACCAAATTTTAGTTAAGGTTTTCTCGTTTTTAATACTTGTATAGTTAAATTCTGTTTTATAATTCAAGTCTTTGGAGAAATCGGCTTATGAAAGAACTAGGTCTATTTCTACTTTACAATTTAAATTAAGGATTTTGTTTTTCATCGTTATATAAATGCTTTCTCTTTTGCAATAATAAACCTCTTTGAGGTCGGATTATGTAGGTACTAAGTCTGCGATAGGTTAAATTTAATCTTTTTGTCTGGGAATTATAGCATTTATATGCTAGTTAACATGTCGCAGAATAGATCTTGTGATCTGAAACTTACTTATTAATAGTTTCTGTGAATAGTTAATGGAGCGTATGAATCCTGGCGAAACCCCTGGGCGAGATAGCATTCCACTGGAACTCCTCACTTACAACGGTCTTAAGGTAGTGAAGCGTTTGATGATCCTCATATAAAAACTATGGGAGACCAAGACACTCCCCAGTGACTTTCCAAGTGCTAACATTATTACCATATTTAAGAAAGCGGTCAGAGAGAACTGCAACAATTACAGAGGAATAATACTAGCAAGCATCCCGAGTAAGATTCCCTGTTGATGGGGGCGTTTTAAAACTCTCTGGACTCACCTAAAGACCAAGACTACCGTGTGTGCTGTGCCAAAACTGCAATATACTGACGATGATGCCAGCCTAGGTAAGACGGCAGAGGACTTATAGCCGTTAGCAGACGCATACAACTCTACCTACTGATGTTTTGGGATGCAGGTCAACACAGACAAAACCAAGAGTCTCGTCTAGCCTCCACCAGAAATGATGCTCACAAACTTAAACACTACAGCAAACAAGAAACTATTAGCAGAAGTGGGCCAATTCTCCTTCCTACAAGGCATTTTAACATCTGCTACCACATGCAACAACAGGGAAATGGTAACCCGCTGCGACTCAACTGATGCGTATTGAACAACTACGTACTAATGATGGCCCCTAAACATATGGTGTTTCGGGCAGTTATTCTGCATTTAATCTGACAAATCAATCTTTGATTTTGACTAGCCAACTCTCATTAGTTATTATTGTACTATATTAATTACAATTTTCACTCCAATTTATTTATTTTTAATACTTAATCTGATGTAGTAGTATTTTAATATGTCGAAAAAATTAGCTAAAGGTAACAAGATGCACATGTAGGAAATTACATTGGCCAAAACATTGTATCTATCTGTGCCCAAAATTAAACGAAAATTCAATAATCCTGTGCGCATGTGAGATAAGTTATAAAAAAAAACTATGGAACGCTTCTAGGAAATTAAATTGAAACTGACTTTGAAAATCCTCTGAGAACGCCATACTAGTAATAGTGACTTTCTACAATAAGCGGCAGTGTCCAGCGATGAGGCAGCCACCATTCACCACCGACTTCGTTGAATGCGACATGACCATAGGATAGATAATTCAAAGCTTACCAAGAAAATGAAATATAGAGAACTGCTCTTGCGTACGGGGTCACAAGGAGCTCCACAAATAGCAACTTAAGCGCACCCTAGCTCTAACAAACATCGACCAATCCTCGTGGGGGGACACAGACATTGACATGAAGACGATGAGAGGTTTAGCACACCATACACTTTGGATTTTTTTGGAAAAAGGTAGGAGATTAAACAACTCCGTCCCCTACCCTCCCTTGTGATCATTGTTCACGACTTCTCCACCATAGTTATTGACTTTACAGTCACATCATACTTAAACATCAACCCATATATATATATATATATATATATATATATATATATATATATATATATATACATATATATATATAGCACAGTCTTAATTGGCTTTCACTCGTGTCTCAGTACAGGGTTCTGTTGTTTATCGCTTGTCTGATACCTGATGGGTTGATGTCCCCCCACGAGGATTGGTCGATGTTTGTTAGATTGTTGATTTTTAAATTTTAAATTATCAATCACATTACTTAATATATATATATATATATATATATATATATATATATATATATATAGTAATGTATAAAATGTATTTGGCGATTAAGCTACACTGAATATTCCGCGTTTCATCCACTGTAGGATTCTTCAGGCTTATGCACGAATCCTATGTTTGTTTGTCGTTTTTATATGCGCATCTTCTATTGAAATTTTAGTTAGCCAATCAGCTTTCTAGTATCTACCGCGCCCTTCCTATCAGCCAATGACAATGCATTTATCGGACAAAGGTCTATTTGGCCTCTGGTTGACCTCTTCCTTTGTGTGTGCTCTATTTAGCCTGGATATTTAGTTTCTTGATCTGTTTTAAATCTAGCTTAGTGTTTTTTTTATTAATGTTAGTTTATATATAAATATATATATATATACGTGTGTGCACACATATATGCACATATATATATGCATTTATATATATATATATACATACATACATATATGTGTGATCATTTAGGTATATTCATGTTTATTTAATTTATTTATTTGTTTATTTTCTATTTTTTTGTTAGTTTTAAAACTATTTTGTATCGCTATTCTAGAGTAAATTTTATCTTGTGAACACAGTTGTTTGCTATTTCTCTTCTACAGTTGGAGTTATTTAAAGTACAGGTTAGCAAATTTTTCATGAAGGCATAATCTACATGGGTCGTCTAGGTCCCTACACGTGGAGGCTTGTCTTATTATTTTTCATTCGACTAGCGGCGAATGCCCTATTTCCTTGTGTTCCCAGTATTTATTCGATAGTATTATTTTCATACGGTGTTTTTTATTGTTGAATGCACTTTTGTGGTCATAGTATCGAGTTTACTATCAAGGCAGGATAAGTCCTTTCTAGCATCTCCTGCCCATAAGTGGCAAAAATATTCCATCCTTGGACGTACCTGGCTCTCATATAGATAGAGAATTGAATCAGCAGTGAGATATCTACTGGATCGGTAGAAAGATCCCACCATTTTTCCAGCGGCCTCGGCAACAGATTTGATGTACGTGTTCCATTGAAGATCAGGAATAACGATCAAGCTCAGAAGCTTGTCAAAACTTGAGGCCTCCTGAAGACGAGAGCCATTCATTTCATCCCGTGTTTGATATTATATACTACATTTCAAGTCTATAGATAAAAATTCGTTGAGCATGTAGGTTGAGATTGGCCTCAGAGATATTCTGACTTATATATATGTATATATATATATATATATATATATATATATATATATATATATATATATGTGTGTGTGTGCGTGTGTGTGTGTGTATATATATATACAGGGTGAGTCACGGGAAACGGATGCATATTCAAATGTTTGAAAACAGTTTATTTCCCGAGCTTCGCAGACAGACGAGGATTCCAAAGGGCAACAATGTGGTTTCAACAAGAGGGGACCACTTCTCACAAAGCGAAAGCGTCTATAACAGCTGTACGGGCTGCAGTTCCTAATCATGTCATTTTACGTTTTGGAGATCTCCCGTGGCCACCGCCCTCATCCTATCTTCCCCTGTGCAATTTTTCGGAAGGATTTTAAAATCAAGCGTTTCTGTTGGGAAACCACGCACACTTTAAGAATTGAAGACAGCAATGCGTGAAAATATCCATAAAGCGATATCCATAAAATAAATCCATGATATAAAATCCATAAAATAAATCCATAATACAAAATCCATAAAATAAAATACATTATATAATAAAAAATTAAAAATTAATTACATTATATAAAATATACGTCGATAAAATAATATAAAATCCATAAAATAAATGAAGAAGCTTTAGAAAGCGAAAAGCTAAATGTAGTGTAATAATTGTTTATATATATATTATAATTTTTTTAAGTATTTGCAGATATGTTTCTTATTTAAAAACATCCGTTTCCCGTGACTCACCCTCTCTCTCTCTCTCTCTCTCTCTCTCTCTCTCTCTCTCTCTCTCTATATATATATATATATATATATATATATATATATATATATATATACCTCGCATGACTGAAGTCCTTAGAAATAAACTATTTCATCTTCATCATATCAGACCATAGGACTTGGTTCCAGTTATTCATGCCCCTTTTTGATATATTTTCAGCAAACTGTTTGCGAGATATCTTGTGTTTAGTTTTAAGAAGAGGCTTCCTCCTGATTGATACCCATGCACACCAATTTGATCGAGAGGACAGAATATGGCCTGAGCACTAACAAGTTTATAACCACAACTCTTTAATCTCTGCGGCAATGCGGAAAACACCCCTACGCCAATCTTTCAAAGAAAGTATTTGATTGTGACGCTTAGCAGGTCGCCCAGCTTCTTTATAAAGCCATTGGAGGACTTTTTTTTAGTAGACCCTGCAATTTAAAACCACTAGATTATCTTAGCAATTGTGCAGCAGCTCGGATTAAGGGTGTTTGCAGTCTTTTTTTTTTGGGGGGGGGCAATCCGCATGTAGCCCAACAATACGTCGTTTAAAATCCCCACAGAGTTCTTTCCCATGTGGTCCCATGCTGAAATTTTTAGTAACTAGTATCAGAAATATGGGAGCTGACATCTGCACTATAAATTTGAACACACATGCTTCTTAGGGGTGTGCTCACTTTTGCGTGCAGGGGTTTTGCTTGTAATGGTTATATTTTTAGCCATTTTGGGGAGAAAAATTAACTCTGTAAAAAAAGCTATGAAGAGATTACTTTTATTTGTGGCAAAAGCTCATTTTTTCAGTGTTGTTCATGAAGAGATATACTTAACTATCTGCTAAAATATGTTGTGTTACACCGTTCGTAATGCAATGTTTTATTACAAAATACTATCTTACAGAAGTTCAGACGCTTTATCTCTTGACGCTGATCACGAATTATCACATTTTTCTGAAATCAATTTCCATCACGTTACTCACACTGTTTTCCTTATAAAATAACAATGGCGTTGATTAATGCCGAAAGCCCGTAATTATATTCCTTATAACTTATTGGTGCCTTTCAAATATTAAGATGATAATAGCTTATTGAAGTTCATTTTGCTTTTAAATCCAATAATATATCTCGTCTTTAATGACATATTGAAGATAATTCAATCGAAGGTGTTTAAACCAGATGTGAGAAGTTGATACGACAATGCGTACTTGTATAAGTTCGTACTATATATATATATATACATATATATATATATATATATATATATATATATAAAATAAAAAAAATGAAATAAAATTTGTCTGCAAAATCCGATCCAGCCTTTTGCTAATTCCTACCCTCTGATGAGAAGGAAAGTATTTCTTCGAAACTCCGCGGGTCAAGGACTATCCACTTATCAAGTGTTTTCTTTTCAGATTAAATATGTTTTTAATTCTTTTTCAAAGTGTTTTTAACATGCTTTATTTACTGTTTATGCTTATATATATATATATATATATATATATATATATATATATATATGCCTCTGTGTGTGTGGTGGTATCTATATCGGATCGGATGACAGACTCGCGCATACCAAAACAAATGCTCTATGGTGAACTCCGGTGCGGACTGAAAAGAGCTGGTGGACAGAGCAGACGGTTCAAAGACACTCTGATGTCCTATATGAAAGACTTCAACATTGACGTGAACTCATGGGAAAGCAGGCCAAACTGGCGCCGCTTGGTACACGAGGGCTTTCTGCTCGCGGAGGCAAGACGCACTGACTCTGCAAAAGAGAAGCGCGCTGCGCGAAAAGCCGGATATGCTGAAGTGGCCGTCTTCAGACACTAGTGTCCAACATGTGGCAGGTGCTTCCGCGCTCGGATTGGACTGATCAGCCACCTGCAGACACACAGCTAGTTGCCTATGGTCATAATCGACTCCGATTGACGAACAAACACACACCCACCCATATACATACATATATATACATACACGTATATATATATATATATATATATATATATATATATATATATATATATATATATATATATATAAGCGCGTACTCAGCAACAATTTTGGCTTTTTAGACTTTTATCATTTTTTCATGTTTGTAATATTTTCAATAACGCGTTTCGAACCTTGTTTTAGCTCTCTTCAGATATCTTTCAGTTGAAAGTTTTTTTAGTTAAACGTTTTTTACTTAAAAGTTTACAAAATTTCCCTTTCGAAGACATTTTAGTTTCACGAGTACAAATATATCTTTGAAAGGGAATGCTAATATGAGATTTTCGGCCTCCAATAACTTCGTAACATAATTCTCTCTCGCATTGAACAAATCCCAATAACAACACATATAGATAAGAAAACCCGAAAATACACTTACGCGCACACATGCTGATTCAAGTGTGCAATTCCAGGAACAGAATAAAGAAAAGCACAATAAGGCACATCAACGCACACACAGTTCCGCACATCCACATCAAAAATAGTACCGATTCTTTACAGTAAGCAAATGAATAGAAACAAAAGACACTATCCCGCTCACAGTCAAAGAAAGAAATTCTCTCTAAACTAAGGCAATTTTAATCAATGCATATATATGTGTGTGTACGTATATGCATATATACGTATATAAATATATGGGGGTCTATGTGTTCGCGTGTGTGTATGTGCATATATATGTATATATGTGCCTGTGCGTGTGTGCGTGTGGGTATGTATGTGTGTATATATGTTTATACTCCTATTTTCATATATTTATGATTTAGTCTCAATTTTACTTCTATATGTATATGTGTATATGTATGTCTATTCATATTGGGGACCAATGTTGTAGCTAAGCTTTCTGTTTCTACCTCTTTTTTTCCCCTCTTCCATGCACGGGTGCGCGCGGGCGTATACATGCACGCGCAGGCACACTCGCACGTGAAAAATGTGTATATGTGCGTGCGTTTTCCTATTTATATATATTTATCATTTATTTTCAATTTTACTTATATCTGTGCATGTATATGTGTATATATATTATGTGTTTATACATTATGTATATGTATATATCTATATATATATGTAAATGTGTGTAAATATGTATAATTTTGTGTGCATTCATATATATGCATATATATATATTTATATATACATGTGTGTGTGGGTGTTAGTGTGTGTACTTGTCTACTCCCATTTTTTAAATATATTAATCATTTATTTTCAATTTTACTTATATATGCACTTTTTTTTTCTTCCTTTGAAGATTGTAATGCCGGGTATGGGGCAGCCAAACCAGCTGCCAACATTGCCCCGCTTTTTTATTGAAACCAACCATGTATGTGTATTTATGTGTGTATATATGCACAAATATATATATATATATATATATATATATATATATATATATATATATGTTTATGCATAATTATATTGGGGAGCGACCTTGTACTTTACTAAGCCTTCTGTCTTTACCTCTGCCCTTACACACACGCACGCATTCACTGAATCACACACACACATTTAAAAAGGAAAATATTCATATAAAAAATAGTAAAAGTATCCAAACCCTCCAGCTATTGCTGGCTAAACTCTTTTAAATATACATTTTTTCTATCGTTTGAACCACACAAAATTGAAATATACCCAAAAGTATAACGCCAATGAATTGTACAAGATTATTGATAGCTCGCAATAAGAAAGGCGCAGGTATTTTATTTAATTTTAAGTAAACACATTACATTTTTACCACAATAACAAAGGTATTTATCGGTCAAATCCGGTAAGGTTGAATGAGCTAAATTCACGTTCTTGTAGGAGACATGTGTCGCTCAACAGATTAGACTAATAAATTAATAGGAATTAACTATAACTTTTATATCTAAATGATTCAGACAATTATTTAATTTTCCTCATCAGTTGATTCAAGCTAGGTCGGGGGCACGATATCGGAAATCAAACATTCATCCGTTAACTCAAATATTCAAAGCGAAAGCTCTCTAAAAAATTCTTACTGTCTCGTTAGTGCAATTGTTTGGATCTCCCTTGCACATGGTTCACCGGATATATTTAAGAAAATTTATGAATAAAATTGTTTCTATAATTACTATATAATTACTGAAATGCAATAGATCTTCCAAAGATTTCAGTTTCATTTCAAATCTAAGAATTTGGTATTTTCTCATCCCTCTCAGCTTTGTTTCGTTCAGCATCATTGGCTACACGAACTTCTACTAAGGTTGTCTCTTTCTAATTCTTATCCTATATTACTATATCAAGTTTACGAGGTACAAAGCTATCGGGATTGTATCGTCATATTGGATATTGTATGACTTGTTGCCAACTGTTCTTTCTGGTGTATGTGTCAAGGGCTGGCTACTGCATTCGAAATTCGACATTTTACAAATTTCCAATGGATACATTTACATACTCCTTTGTTTCGCATCGTACAGTATTCGTCCATAAGCCCTTTCACGATAAACACCCGTCTAGCTGAAACCACTCTCAATAATTTTCCCCATTCTTTATCTGTGCCTAAATCAAAACGTAGATTCCCTGAATAAAGCTTCTTTCTGAGAAGTGCAGACCCGTAGAACTCTCTTCCGCTTGCCTGTTTCCCACCTGACTACAACTTGGATGTCTTCAAGTCCAACATATACAAATTCCTGATGAACCGCCCCATTAAGTAAGACACATTATTAAAACTCCAATACTAAGGATTACTACGATCCTATCTATCACGCAATAACCCTTATCTCGGAGTGGCTTCCGGGCCTGTATATGTGGTTACCTCCATGTAAAAAAAAAATGTCAGGCCACATTTTCTACTTCTGTGGGGTAGATCCTGTCCTTGCTGGCATTGATTAGACATTAGGTAACTTGGATTCTTATATGCTGGAAGAGTAAGTCGTTTTAATCCTAGTCCTTCTTTAGATGTGGCTTAGTTAGTATTCGTACACCTTCAATCAAAGACATTTAACACACGCACAAGATAAAAATAAAAAAGTAGTGTTTATTATAATCCAAATAAACTCATTTTACTCTCTCTTACAAGCTATTACTTATACAGACAAAAAATCCGTTCTAAATGTAATGTCTCCTATTTTTTCCTTCGACTTGAATGGATCAAAGGGGATTAAAAAAGCATTGTGCTGATAACATATGTTACGTATTTATGCCTCATCTCTGTTAAAGATGTTGACGGTGTGGGACTCTAAGAAAGCAACCTGTGTCATGGCCGTGCGTCAAAAGTGAATTGTTCCTGGCAAAAAAATAAATCCACATTTCTTCATTTTGTCTTCTTCACCTAGAGTCGGGTGTTCCGAGAAGTGGTTTCCATTCCAGACAAAAGCTTGAAAATGTCCATTATTTTTTAACTCATTTTTCAAACAGGGCATATTGTCATAAAAACGTACTGTGGGGAGTTGAGCAGTGTCGAACACGTACTGTGGGGAGTTGAGCAGTAAAGAAATTAAAATAATCTAGTGTCTAACAGACTGAGAGTAGAAACACTTAGAGAAGAAGTTTTCCGGCATCTAAGAATCTCAACAGTGAATGTGGTGTGATATTTTTGCTTTTTCGGGTATTTATAGGACGCACGATATCAGCACAATCAATTTTAAACACGCATAGGGACGCAACATTGCGACAATGAGAGAAACAATTGCGTTTGCCTGATAAATTTGAGACATTTACGGTATTGTTAAAGTTTGAATGGATTGTTGTAGATGGACTAGCACACACTTAGCAATAATAATTCATACATAGGAGTATTGTGGTTTTAAAAAGATGTTGGTGTATCTATTGTGTGAGTAATTGTCAAGCCTGGTAAAGAGAGCCCGCGTTATCTGCTAATGCCTTGGCAATGCAATCAATGTGTCTGTTCCAAACCAGATTGTGTGTAGATTAAAAGGGGAGATATTGGATGAGAGGGTGTCAGGTAGAGTGTTTTTGTTATGGCGATTAGCAGAAAGCGTGAGTTTTAGAAAGGATTACTGAAGAACGATCTAACGTATTTTTATGATAACCCTATCAGAAACGGAATTATTAACTGTGAATAAGTTCTTAGTCGAATCAAAGTGAAAATCGCGATGGTTAGAAAAACATGCTGACTTCATAAATTGATGTCTATTTTTCCCACATAAAATATGGTTTATTTTTGTTAGATAATAGCATTGTTAAAATTTTAATTAATTAATATCTGCCTATTTGTGGATTAATCTATTTAGTGATATTGTTAAAATTGTTTATACTGGTAGTTATTTATTTATTTATTTTTACACGGTGGTCACCACTTATCAAGACCCGGAAGCCACTCAGGGATAAGGGTTATTGCAAGTGCATTACGTTAGTGTGGAGATTTGATGAAGTGTTTACTTAAGGGGGCGGTTCATTAGGAATTTGTTAACGTTGGACTTGGAGACATCCAAGTTGTAGTCAGGTGGGAAGCAGGAAGACGGAACAGAGTTCCACAGGCGTGCAGTTCTAAGAAAGAAGCTTTGTTCATGGAATCCATGTTTTGATTTAGGCACAGATAAAGAGCGGGGGAAATTTTTCACAGTGGATTCAGCTAGACGGGTGTTTCTCGTGAAAGAATGGCGATGGGGGGACCAGAGATTGGAGTTCAGACGAGCACCTGCCATGGAAATAACGATAAAACAAGGATAGGCCCGCAACGTCTCTTCTGTGGGAGAGAGGTTACAGGGTAGAGAAAAGGGCATCCCCACTAAGCCACGAAGTCTATTCTGTACTCTGTCAAGGCAGGATAGGCTGTTTTTAGCAGCTCCTGACCAGATATGGCAGCAGTATTCCATCCTTGGACGTACTTGCCCTTTAATTCTTAATAGAATAAAGTGTAAAAACGGGTTTTAGCTGAGAATGTTTATCTAATTAGTTAAGTTAAATAACCCAAATGACCATGGACAGGCATACGTGAAATAGTCGCACGCCGAGCGACGTGTGATTTTTAATGATGACATAACTGACCTGAGGTGAAGAGGTCGAGAAATTTAGTCAGTCGAAGAGTTTGAGTTTGGTCACGGAAGTGAACGGACATGCTTCAAGCAAGAAAGCGAGGCTGTAGAGAATAAGTATATAGATACGAAAGGCATACTCTTGAGACAACTGAAATAAATGAATATTCTAAAAATATAGTGTTATTATGTAGTTAATCAAAAGAAGGAAGAACAAAGGTCTCAGTTCGTTATGGTGTTGGTTATTTCACATTCCATCACAAAGCCCAGCACTGAGGATAGAAGA
The DNA here is from genome assembly GCF_053919585.1 of Euprymna scolopes. NCBI lineage: Eukaryota > Metazoa > Mollusca > Cephalopoda > Sepiida > Sepiolidae > Euprymna > Euprymna scolopes. The sequence goes on along the minus strand of NC_136507.1, from coordinate 39,551,895 downwards.
ACCCTTGGAGAAAGAAAAGATATGAAGCATATATTATTCTTATAAAAAAAGATACATTTAAGTAAATATGAATTGTATTATATACCCGTGTGATAACTCTCCGATACAACATGTCTCATTTTATACATCGATATCATATCACCTGGCTAAACAACAATGCATACAAGTTATACGTTTATCTCATGCCGTTATCAGAACAATATCTCCCACCTATCAATGTATCATTTTATATAAAAAATGACACTGCCTTTATTCCAATTTCAAAAACTCTCGATAAAATGGCATTGCATGTTAAATTGTTGATAATATAAACCCGTATTTTTTTAATCTTAGTTTCTCATATTTGTTAACCATCTTTCTTTAATAGACATATCTTTACTTTTCTCGATTTCAATGTAAGATTAACTACTACTACTACTACTACTACTACTACTACTACTACTACCTGCCTTATAGGAAGTAACCTATATCTCCAACTTCCTCTTTTCATCCTAGGAAACTTTACACAAACGAAATAAATTAATAGACGTTCTAATGTATTAATATTAAAACTCTTAACATTTCTTCTCAAACCCAAGTAGTCTGAAACTGAGGGAAATATGGGCGAAACATTGATTAACAACCAGAAACACATTTCGGGCGCGGACATTATCCACAAACGGTTCATTTGACGTCATCTGATTAAGTGCAGTGACATTTTACGACAATTTTCCACGTCGCTGAATATAATATTAAATACACGAAGCTGCAAGACAAATCAAATATATATTTCTACTTGCATAAATGTCTGTCCAATACCGACCCAAACAGCATAGCTATGAGGTCAAGCGTGATTCTCGCGCAGCGCCCAGCAGGGCGTGAAGTATTTATATCATCAACAATCAATATCACAGACAACCATGTATACTGACGTTTATATACGTAAAACATTGAAAAGTATTAGGTTGTCTATAAAGTTCATGTCGATTTTAGTAGGTTATCTTTCAACATGTAGGGACATATACAATTATGGACAAATGCTATATATTATATTCGATTAGAGATTAACAATTTAAATAATTTTCAGGGAACTTGTAAAATTAATTAAATTGTTTGGATTTGACGACCTGTTGAAACTGGAAGATTTAAGATCAGTTTTATTCATTGACGTTTTATTTCTGTGGAAGCAACATTTTGTTCAAAATAAATACATGTACTAATAATAGTTTAACTGAAAGATACTCGGAAGGTTTTCGCATACGTTATGGCTGAGGAATTATGCCTTAGCGTAAGAACAGTAAGGTAAGCAAACATTTACTGACGCCTTCTAAATTTGGGGGGAAAATACACCCATTACAACGCTATTAATAGAATAGCTTCATATATCAAAATAAACAATTTATGAGCATCCAATTAATTACTTCACGACATATATTCTTTTATGCTTCATTTCCTATTAAATTCGTATCATGAAATAATTTATATATATATACAGGATGTCCCAGAAGTCGCGCACCATATATTTTTTTTGTTTCAGATTTTGATATTCATTGATATTCATATTTGTTTTTATATAAATCTACACGGTGCGCGACTTCTAGGACACCCTATATATATATATATATATATATATATATATATATATATATATATAATTATTTTTTACTATATTTATATATATATATATATATTTATTTATTTTTAAGCCCCCCTCTTTGGGAAGAGCACTGTCGTAAATAATCTCACCCGTTACTTAATTGGCTGAAAAAATGCGAAGCTCGTTGTTTGTTTGTTTACAAACAGGCGGTTTGAGCAGTGTAAAAGTGGTGGCGGATGTCTATTTAAATAGACATTCCGACGGTTTATTTACGGGCGTCGCTTTCCTGGTGGGAGAGATGCTAGTCTAGCGGCACTGATGAGTTGTGATACAACGAAACAGGACTGTATGTCGATGACTACAAATATATATATATATATATATATATGTATATATATATATATATATATATATATATATATATATATATATATATCATTATTCCGCCGTTTACTCGTCCACTAGAAGGGCCTGGTCAGCCGTTGCTGTGGCCCAGTTTGTTTAAAATTTAAGTTTTATATAAGAAGGAAATAGTGTTACAAACAACTGCCCTGTTTTAATTATAAAAACATAGCCTTAGAGAGAAAGAGATAGAGAGACAGAGTTGGAATATATATATATATATATATATATATATATATATATATATATATATATATATATATATATATTCAGTCGGGATGACCCACTTTAATCATTTCAGACTTATATCCAGTTGTTAATCTATTTTCGAATAATATCCAAATAGGTTGAAATAGAGTCTCTCCAATTTTATTAATTTTTATCCCACCTTTTTAGAGAGCTCCCAACTTTTTATGATCTTTTTATGTTTTTTTTGCTGTTGAAAAGTTTGCTTTTTTCTGGTTTTTCAAATTCTTTATATATTTTCCATTTAATTTGTGGCGTCGCGGGGTTCCAGGTCGTCTGCGGAAGACTTGTTGACTGAAACATTATGTTCCTGTTGACTTTTGTTGCATTAATGTGCTAAAGTTACATATAATTAACAATTTTCTATTGTACGGAGTTTCTTTTAATCTTCTGGAATTGTAGTTACTTTTTTAAATTGACGTGTCTACTGGGATACTTCCATTGAAAATCAAATGTGGACAGATATATTTATAGAGAAATAAAAGGCGAATCCAATAAGGTATAGGTTATTTAACAGTTACATTCAATTTAGCTTAAATATGTTGTTTTTGAAAGAATGACAAGTACGGACTTTTTTACATACATACATATATACATACATACATACATGCATACATACATGCATGCATACATACATACATGCATATTTATATATAAACATACACACACAAACATACACGTTATATATATATATATATATATATATATATATATATATATATATATATACATATATATATTTCGATCCTGGTTAGAGGCAGTTGCCTATCAAGCCGCACTGATGAGCTGTGAAACAGCGAAACAGTACTGTATGCTGATGACTATATATATATATATATATATATATATATATATATATATATTAGCTTTTTTTATGATAAATGGTAATCGGTATCTGAATAAGCAAGAAATTAACCTAATTTCCGATTCCAAAGGATTTTTTAAATTTTCTTGCTTGACAATAAAAAAATGAAGCCAACATAAATTGATTGATTTATTAAGAGTTAATTTTTTCAACAAAATGCAAAGGGCGACGGAATTGAGTTATGTATCGTATTCACAAATTTACCATTGATATCTAGAGTCTGGATCATTTGTTTTTTTACATTACTGTAAAAATCCTTTTGAAAACTTTTTGTACATATTTGACAATCAATTATTTACAGATTTAAAATGCTGTAAACTAGAGTTTTTAATTTCTTGACGCTGTCTGGACACCGTTGTCGTCTAACATCGGCTTTTCTTGAAATAATTAACGCTTATGGTACTTTTTTGTTTTAGACACACGTGAAAAATCTAGATAAAAATCTCAGGATGGATTTGTAAAAATCTTGGATATAATACATACAGGTAAAGTTTTTCAAATTTTTCTAATCCAAAATTTAATTCATATGTACATTCATGCTTCAAAGAAGGATGAGATTCGGGTATTTGTTATTGTATTTTACATTATAAAAGGCATGAAAAACAATTATGCCTCAAATGAATGTTACCAAAGTCAAGACACGTCTAATTACTTGATTAGACTTAATTTTGTTTGATCTTATGTTTATGTGTGTTTTAGTTAAATCATGGTTAGTGTTCATTCTGTTTCTTTCTTTTTAAAATAGGAGTCAATACTTATCAAGAACCAAAGGCAACTCGGGGATAAGGGTTATTTAGTGTACTGTAATCAATGGGACAATATCGTAATAATCGTTTGTAATGGGAGTTTGGTAGATCGATTTCTTAAGAGGGCGGTCCGTCAAGAATTTGTTAATGTGGGACTTAAAGAGAACACAGTTTCGTTTGATAAAAAAAACAATGGTCGTCCCTGAGTCCCTCCTAAAGCACTTTTATATGCGTTCAAAAAAGAAAATTAAACAAACGCTTATAGTAACACATCAAATAAATGTAAAGAATCAAATGAAAATAACTTTGCCTATACATTATAAAACAGAATACATTGCCCTTATAGTACATTGCTACTGTAATTCATTGCTTTACGAATACATTAGCCAAGTTATTAAGTACAAGTTTAAACATGAAATTATTGCCCTAGAAAAGACGATATGATTCCATTTTTGTTGGGTGAAAACCGTTTTATTTTTTTGGGGGGGCAATGTACTAGTTTGCCAGTTTTGTACAAATCCCAAGAACGATAGGAGAGTTCTATCATACCTGAAAGTGACCCGATGTTCATTGAGCGAGACATTAGGTGTGTCGCTGTATAATGTATGTTCCGTATCAAGCCAAGCAACATGCCCATTACGTGGACCCTTAATATACATCGCTGGATTATAAAGAATTATTAACACGTGCCCAGTGTAATAAAATCAAAGTTTCCAGCTACGGTTATGGTGTTTGGTGTGATTTCAACTCACATCTTCGAAGTCGACTTAAAAGTCAACACCAAAAAGAGTGTGGTGTTCTCAAAGGTGCAATCAGGTATCTGCTGGAAGACGCTGGATGTGGTAGCACCACTCCACGTCGGCCCACGTCGAAATAACCTCTGTCTAGGCGTCAGAAGATCGTGCTACGCTTATATACTCTTTCTTTCATTTTCCTTACTTCTTCTCCGAATTGAAACCGGTAGACTACTTCGTTTAGTCATACGTCGGGATCATCACCAACATGCCCTCCCACAACACGATAGCCAGCCTGATCGCCGTCATCCGCAGATTATTCGCTGACTTCCCCCAACGGTTGTGGAAAAGGAATGCTCCCAGTTCCCGAACTGTAGCGGGCGGTGATTAAGGCTGAACACAGCTACATTAAGGCGATGTCAGCTTTTGTAAGTAGCAAGTTACTTGAATTGATTTTTGCAGTAAAAGTTTTAAAATAAAGTTTATTGGGGTTTTTTTGCGGAGAGGCACACGTTTTTCGTTCCACACCCTATAATATAGCAAGAAGTGACTTCACTAGCGAATGTAACACTATCCACAGCTGATTTGTCATTTTTACAGAATCTAATACATAAAAGACTATATGTCTTTCTCCATATGTCAAACTCTATTTTTTTGTGAAATAAACAATTTCACAGCAGCTCTAGGGGGCTAAAATATTTGGATTTTTATGGACCGTAATCACTAAAAAACAATACTCATTGGATATTAGACACTATAATTTAGAACGCATAGTTTCTTATGAATTTCTCTCTCTCTCTCTCTATCTCTCTCTCTCTATCTCTCTCTCTCTCTCTCTCTCTCTCTTTTCATAGTAAGACATCGCCAATGCAATATGCTTATCGATGGAAAATTTTCATCTCTATTGACAGGCGAGTTTGTGTAAATTTTCCGTTTTTAATATATGCTTAGACATTATCCATGAGGCCATTTTTTATGTACTGCAAATTTGATATATTTAATATATAAAACTGACTATATATTTGTGTGTATGTCCGTCTGTCTTAATTAGATCTTCATATTGCATTTTCTCCGAAACTAAAGGTCGAACGACAGCGCAAGGCGGATCAAATTACTGCATTTTTGTGAATCCTTATTTTCTCAGATTTTACGGGTAAAAAAACCTGCAAATGATAAATGTATTTATAAAAAAAAACAACGAAAAGCCACAAGCGTGACGGGACGATGCGTATTAATCCTATGTGTGCGCAAATATAGATTTATACGTTTAAGTCGGAGAAGTTAACAATAGTTTTTATCAATTTGACGACATCGCAAATAGTAACGACTAAGGGTGAAGCGCTATATGTCCTTGGTTCAATTCTTGTTGATATCATCCATCGTATTTTTTTTTTTACTTTTGAAATCACTAATATATAATATATAATAAACGACAATGATTGACTCTATAATAAACAGGAGATCTGCATATATAAAAATATCATATTTAAGCGTATTTTATGACCGGGTAACGCCGGGCGGCCTGCGAATAAGAAAATGTGAACAACTTTACATAATCTAATTCATAAAAGCCTATATGACCGTCTGTCTATATTTTTACACTCTATCTTCTTTGAAACTGAAAGTCGTACATCAGCGCTAGCTGCCTACAATGATTGGATTTTTATGGACCGTTCTTTTATAGGTCTTTATTTAAACAAGTTTTTAAAGGTTCAAGATAGGTAAACAGTGAAAGAAAACTATCATACATTTTCTTTATTCGCCTTAGTTTATTTTTTATTAGTTTATATGAGTGGCACGTCGGAACAGGGATAACATCACCTGCTTTGAGCGTTTCAGTTTGCTTTCGGTTTCGATTCTAGCTGATGGCACTCAAATACGTTTTTTTTTTTTACTTTGGAAATCACAACTCTATACGAAATCTTGACAAATTAAAATATCATATTTAATCGAATTTAACGACCGAACAAAGACGGGGGCACACCGCCACCCCCACCCCTCATCCGGAAATATAATCAACAATCGAAACCATCCAAGTGTTTGCATGTACATCTTTTATAAGACTTAAAATAATATGGTGATATAACCTTTTATTCCCTCTGACTTTGTTTCTCTCTTTCTCTCTTTGCTTTTATTGGAAATGTAATTACGAACGTTATTCTCCCGTGGTCAGTTCTTATGATTGTGTTTTTATTTAGTTTGTTCGTCTGTCATTTCACAAATTTAACGTTCAGATACCGACAATGTTCAAAAAAAAAATAGTCTAAGGGAATCAGAAAAAAAAAGCTCCCAGAGTTTAGTAATAAAACAGATTCTGTGTGATTTTTTCATTTGAAAATTTGTAACTAAAAAAACCCCTTTATTTTATTTGGTCTAAATTAGACAACATATTCTTATTCGGGTTTGTTCGATGATCGATACTTCTCAAGGCATCCCTCTAAAAATGTTACCTAAAATACTTCAAGACATATGAAGCTAATTTCTGTGAAATTGCAAGAAAATAGGCCCACATGTTTCGGAGTTCATAGGGAACGTACTTATACACATGCATAAAGAAAAAATCCCTTTTATATATACGTAGACAGTCAAACCCATACACGCACACACATTCATATATATATATACATATTGCCCAAGAAGTTACCGAAGGTTTTTTAAATTAAATAAAAAGTTTATTTTTGATGCTATATTTCTGTAATTTTGACATACTCTGACAAATACATACAATCTTTATTTATATAAAATGCTGTATTTTAACTGCTGCCCATCTTCAGCTTCGCATATTTATGCTCTTTCCAAAATATTATGCATGACAGACTGCAGAATTTCTAGATTGCGTTTAAATTGCCTTATTTCGTTCCACGAGCTGGCAAACCTCAAAGCGCCAAACAACAAATCCTGCAAGAATTGCAACAAATTCTGCAAAACAACATCAGTAGCAAAATAAGTGAGTTATCGCAATCCAGTTATTCTGCAATCTGCTATTAATAATGTTTTTAGAAAAGACATTTTTATAAATAGAGATTCTTTGAATTTTTAATCCTACATTACACTTCCGAATCTTTTGGATTGTGTTAAAATTACAGGACGATACCATCAAAAATAAAGAATCTATTTAAGTTCGAAACCGTTCAGTATCTTTTTGGACAGCCCTTCCCCCATATATATATATATATATATATATATATATATATATATATATATATATATATATATATAATTATTATTATCATTATTATTATTATTATTATTATTATTATTATTATTATTATTATTATGAAAGAAATGATGGGGGGTTAAATTAATTTTTGGGCATCTATGTTTTCGAAAGTCACTTTAGAATCGTGATTTATTCGTTTGAATTTTTTTTACAAATTTTCTTCGCATACTTGTGCTGATTTTTTTTAACCCAAATTAATTTTTTCTTAAACTTAAACTTATTTTTCTATTCACTATTCGCATAAATTTAAATTATTTTTTAAATTTAAAATTTAATGTGTGCATTACAATTTTTACTAAATCTGGAAAATATTAATTGTAGAACACATCTGTTTTAGTGTTTATTATACACTATTTAAATTTTTTGTAACGTATAGGGAAGGTTGTTATTTTCTTTTAATCGCAAGCTGTAAAAGAGAAAATCCCTTATTTCACTTCGAATGATTTTTTTTTATTCCATGCGCCTGCTTGTCCTTGGATTTGAATGTGGACATGACGTTGCGGGAAATGTTTAACATACCGCTGAAAAATTATTATATTTCCCAGTCGTTTATTTATTAAATAGAACTAGAGGAACCTGTGAAATTTCTACAGCGACGCCTTTCATAAGTAATATATTTCGACTAGGCATTTTGTGTATATTCTACGATAATGGAGACAATGTTATATTATGGTCGCTTTTTTGTAAGAACTGTAAATGTATTTAAGTAATTTGGTTTTTGTACTGTCAGAATATATCTGTTTATTACGGCTTATCTCTAACATCTTTAAAGAAGCCTGTGACATATTTCTATTATATGGACGTTCGACACGAAAGGAAATTCCACGATATCATTAAACGATCTTTAGACAGAACAGATACTACCCTAAGACTCTAGCCAAAAAAAAAAGAAAATACATTTTAGTTTTAGGTACGACCACAAAGCGATATCATTTAAAATTAAAAAAAAATTACATTGCGTCTTTTGTGGTGGGGAGATCCTATTTATTAAAAGGAGGATAAAATGTGATAACATACTACGGACATTATATGAGAGTATCTATACACTGATTTAATGTTCGTCTCCAATCTCCTATTCAGTTCGAATAATTTATAATCTGGAAACCGTAACACACGTACGTACGTTAAAATACTACAATACTAATACATAGATTTTATATTCGAATTTCAAAGAAGAAAAGTAAAACTATAAATAGCAAATGAGTTTTGTCCATTTATGTATCAGTCGCTGTTCTATTAATCCTTAGCAACGTTCCAAGAATGATGCTGATGTTCAAAGAAAGATGTTGCTATGGCAACGAAGCATGAGAAAATTAAGAAATACGATAATGCGGTTGAGTGCTATTGCCAAGGCGTATGGCTGAATTCTGTCTACGATTCGTACGACTTTGAAGCAGAATGAAGCCATTAAAGCAGCAAGGTCTTGTAAGAGCATAACTGTCCTTTCAAATAAGCGGAGATACGTCCATTGTGTGATGGAGTAGCCACTTCTCATCTGGACTAAGGAAATCGCTCGAGTCACTAACACCGAGACGATAATCTGTAAGAAAATCATCGTAATTTCCAGTGACCTCGTGCGTGCTCAGGTATTAGACGACCCAGACGAAGAGGCTTCAAGGTTTCACAGGGGTAGTTTGAGATATTTAAGAGACGGACTGGCATTCATTCGATAGTGCAACATGGGGAGTTCCAGGTCGGACACGACATCAGCCAAATCGTTCCTCAAGAAATTCGATCAGTTCACTGTGCAGGAAGAGTACATTCCATAGTAAGTTTTTCTCTGATAATGGTTTGTGAAAGAACCTGTGTCGTCGGACCTCTAAAGAGGAGAAGTAGCTGCCTGGGCTTAAGTCTATTTATGATAGGATTGATCTTGCTCTCTTTCTCTTTCTCTCTCTCCTCTCTCTCTCCTCTCTCTCTCTACATATATATATATATATATATTCCTCTCTATATTGTCTGTCCGTCTCTCTCTCTCTCTCTCTCTCTCTCTCTCTCTCTGGAAATGCAAGTGACGATTGTAAGGTTAGGTTTTTAATGGTATATCATTCAGAAAAATCCTCGAGATTTCTATCCTTATAAAGCACTAAAAGAGACAATTCCAATGATACGGAACGGTAATGCGAACATCTGGTAAACGAAGAACTTTTTCTTGAGCGAATAAACCTCACTTACGGTTTTATTGTAAAAAATACCTGAAAGAAAACCACCAATCTCGGAAATGTCTGCTCGTATTACATAACACCTTTGTTAACTCTCCTGCTCCTGCAAAATGATATCCTCCCTTATATCCCTTCATCACGGCTCTCTCTTCTTTCAACAAAACACCACTCCTCTCCTGTAGCCATGGACCAGAAACTGATTTCTATTTTCAAGTAGCCCTATGCAAACACCATTTTACGCGACACTGACAGATCCAACATCCGCCTCCTGAATAATGAAAGCGCACTATACATATTAGGATCTTTAAGACGCGTCGATTTAGGTTAGCAAAGGTTTCGATGCATAGCTTGGTTCTTCATGGAAGAAACTGTGACCTGCTGCCGTCCTCGCACGTGAATTTGGGGGATTTGATGAAGACAGAGGCAAGAATTGTCAAAGATAATGAAGGTGTTCTGCAACCTGAAGTTAAATGAATTGCTTCACTCTGAAGGTCAATTGGGGCTGGTCATCAATGCAAAGTACATTGGTGAGTATCTCATGGAACATAAACAGGAGCTTAGAGCACATGAAAGTGAACATTCTTAAAGAAAAGTTCTTTGCCGTCAAAGAGAAGGGTGATACATATACGACAACGGTACAAATAAGGAACATCATTCCGCCATATACATATCATACACTGACTGAATTCATAGAAGAGAAACAGTGAAAATGTACGCAGAGGTCGTTGTGTTGTTCCCAAGTCATTTCAGAGAACAAATGAAAAATAGGCAGAACCAAGCTTCCCTGCATCGATTTGCCTCAAAGCGTTCATAAGTAAGATAAGACGAAAACCAAAGTGACGATAAAAACATAGTAAGACAGAAACAGATTATGAAAATTAGAAACTGAAAAATATTCTCATTGAAATTTAAATGTTTCGTAAAGTTTGGACATCGCCTTACTCGAAAAGTTTGCTTCAAAACCTTATTATTTTAGTAACAGAAATGTGTGTTTTTAATCAAGTTTCACCCCAAACAAGGCACAGTGGCATTTGAAGTAGGGATCTACTATCGGGGACATAAGTTGCAGGGGTGTTATGAAGGGGAATTGATAGCAAGTTGTTTGTTCACATTACACTTGGACTTCTGCATATCAGTACAGTTGGGAAATCAGAATCCCGGAAGTGAGTTCCAAAAACTTGCAGTTCTGGAGAAGAAACTATTGGATTTAAAGGCTTTCTTACACCTAGGGATCTCTACTGTAAAGAGGTGGGACTTAGTCGGGTTTGTCGGATGTAGTCACGTCGAGGAGGTACAAGGACTTGTAGTTCGTCAGAGCATTCTTCAGGAAAGTATTTGTAGAACAGGCAGAGGGATGCAACATGTTCGTCGATGGGACACAGGCTGAAGCCTAGACGACAGTTCAGGTTGACGACTCTCTTTTGAACCCTGTCCAGGAGTGAGAGACAAGCAGCAGATGTCTTTATCAGTTATGTTATATATACTTAACCTATTCGTAATACAGGTAAGGTTAAGTAATATTTGGATTTTATTCCATTTTAGTTTTACCCATATTATAAATATGAATAAATGTTTTCACATCGCTTGGAACAAATTACGCCATTACTTTGTAAAGAGACATAATAAAAAGATTATGAATGCTGCTTTATTAATGTACTAGCGGGGGTACCCGGCGTTTCCCGAGTGTTTGTTTCCGGGACGGGGGGGGAGTTTTAAAAAATGTTATGGTAGGTAAGTAGGAAGGATCAAACCCGGAGTCATGAGTAAAAGTAGGAAAATAAAGTGTGAAAAAAACAAAAAAACAAAAAAACATCTGCAACGTTAACAGTTCGGCCACCAAGAAAAGTCCATTCCAGTTGTTTAGGAAAAAAAAAAAAAAACGAAGACGGTAGGTCGGCGCGAACGTGAAAATATGATGTGAATTGTCCAGCACGCTAACCACCACGCCACAAAGCACTGCAACTAAGTTTAGTGATTTTAAATAACTTCACATGAAAGAACTACGAAGCCAAACCGGTGTTCTCTTCTCAACTGTTCCTTGTGAACGATCTCCAAACGGTGTTAAGTGGTGGCAGGGGGAGGAGGAATTTATTAGAGAGAAAATATTTTACCACTTCCATTGATATTAACCGATTTTGGCCGTGACTTCTCAGCAGAAAAAGTATAGAAATCTAAGATTATCGAGGAATTTGAGAAATAATAAGCCTATAACACACCTCAGATATTGTTCTGCCGTTTGTGCATATTATATTTGCATGAAATATCTTGATTTTTAATCCTATTAATGTCAAAATCAGACGGGGAAAAATGAGTTCATTTTATTTGTATAGAATAGATAGAAGAAGAAGATAGAAGAAGAAGAAGAGAAGATAGACTAGAATAGAAGGTAGAAGAGAAGAGAAGAGAAGAGAAGAGATATTGGCTACGAAACAATTGCAATGACAATTTGAGGAATTTTAGTTTTCAAATACCAGTCTTTTATATGTTCTTTCGAATCGTGTTTAGGAACTCTATATCTTATTTGTTTTGCTTAGCAGCAGTGTTCGCGTACCTCCGACTCATTTTCTGTTTAATCAGACACAGACACGAGTGACAACGAAATGTCAACTGGAATTAACATAAGGAAATAAGTGCGAAGCGTAAGAAAAGAACCGAATTACCTTCTAACAGAAAATATCGATAATGCATATTAGCATCAGCGT
>NC_136507.1:39446742-39534242 GCF_053919585.1 Euprymna scolopes | reverse complement strand
AGTATGCATTCAAGGCAATATCTTTCACAGGATATTTATTGACCTCGCTCGATCGAATATAACACAATCTGCAAGACAACTAGATTTACCGGCTTTTATTTAAGTTCCGTATTTGCCTCCTAGAAAGAAGATCCCGCGCATTTGCCCAATAGAAACAAACATGTGCACATTTCTGGATGACAAGGTCACAAAATAGAGAATAAATTACCTGCAAGATATTTCTGCGCACAGGTCTGACGTACGTGCATCTACACTATCGTAACAGAATTTAAAAACGTGATTCAAACGTAGATGAAATGACAATATTATGCACAGTATTTATTCTTTAAAAGTCTATGAAATTTTGTATCATATTTGCTATTATCTTTATAAATATACTAGAAGGGGCTCCCGGTGTTGCCCGGTCGTAAAATGCGCTTAAATATAAAATTTTCATTTACGCAGATTTCGTATTTATTATTATAGAGGCAATTATTTCCTATTCTATTGCATACAATACATAGGTTTACTTTCAATAGAAATAAATAAATAAATAAATAAGATGATTTTAAATCCATCAGCTAAAGTAAGTAAAAAAACAATAAGATTTTAATGCCATCAGTTGGAATTCTCATCAATGATCTCTCAAATAACATTCTTAGATCATTCGTGGACATTTATGTAGACAGCACTACAATTTATGGCAACACTTCAAAACTAGAAATGATAAAGATCTTTTGGATCTTTTTTTTTATCTTGATCGCATGCTTCAATGGGAAAACGTGTCCGGTAAAATTTAATACATTAAAAACTACGCTTCTCTCCTTTTCTGCTCGTACCATAAGGGCCCTGATCCTCCCCCCCCCCCCATCACGAATTAATTGAAATAGTTGGCTTTCCTTTTGACGAAGCTTCATGTCATGACAAACTTCTGGGAGTGACTTTCACTTCTGATCTGAAGTGAAACATATACATGACATCTGTTTCCAAGATTGCTAGAAGAATGGTTGGATCATCTACCGTTTCAGTAGGTATTTCACTTCCTATGCATTTTCATGTGTATAAAAGCCAGGTACGCCCGAAAATTGAGTAATCTTGCTACATCTTGGCAGGAGCTGCTCGGTGCCCCCCATCCAGCCTTGATAGAATTCCAAACTGGCTTAAAAACCTAGTAATTGATGCACTTTTCTCTTCCCTGCAGCTCTTTTCATACAGAAGAGACGTTTCAGAACCTGTGTCGGATCTTTCCTTATTTCCATGGCAAATGTTAAACTGAATTATAATCGATGCTTAGCCTTGCAAAATTTTCACAATATATTAAACGAGCTATAACCACTATTTACAATCCCCCTACTCTATCTGTGCCTTAATCTTAATGCAGACTCCATGAACAAAACTTCTTTCCCAAGACTGCCATCTTGTAAAACACTCTTTCGCCGGCCTGTTTCCCGGTTGAATAGAACATAATATCCTTCGAATTGAATGTAAACAATTTCTTGTTGAGCCATCCCAATAAATAATCAGATTCTATCCAATTTACACCATTAACGATTACTGCCCTACCACCTTACATTCATAAACTCAAGTGCCTTCTGGTCTTGATAAGTAGTTACACTACAGCGATATAAGACACTGATTTCACTAAAACAACTTAATCATACGCAGTTCATACAGTTAGTATATGTCAGTAGTCCAATAGCAATTTCCGGTTTAAACGCATTCTATAAAATTAATCTTTATCCTCAAGTGGCTTTTGGCTTTAACAAAATTGTGACAGATGATAAAAGTGTACCAATTCAGATGTAAAATTTTTCAGTATTTTTATAATAAAGTATTACATGGTCTATACTGGGTTGTCGATAATACGCGGAAAATTTGTGAAACGGTAATTTATTTTTACTGTTAATACATTTTCTAGATATTTTCAAAAAGTTACTGGCATAAGTTACTCATTTCGAAGCAGCTAAAAATGGCGTTCGTGAAAGTTGAAGAATTAAATAAGCCACACACGATAACACTAAAATTAAATAAAACTTAAACAATAAACTTTAAAAAATAATGAAGAAAATATCACTTGTCTTTATGCCAATATGAATCTTCCCTTATTTGTATGCTTTAATTGCGTTCTCACAATTTTCATAATGACGCGTTATTGTGTTTGTGCAGGATGGTTGAAAGAAAAACGGGAAAGAATTGTTAGTGGAAGGCAACGACACTCCCCGAGAATGGGTTACTCAGTCTATAAAAGAAGCTTAAAAGCAATAACTTGGTAGGAAGTCAGTCAGTCTTGATACTACGGCATTCAAGATACGTTCCAATGTCAATATCTATTTGTTATTTTATACAGTTGTGCAATAAGCTTGTTATAGCTTACTATGTGTAGTGTATTGTTTCAAATACGCTTAAATATGAAATTTTCATTTACGCAGATTTCGTATTTATTATTATAGAGCCAATTATTTCCTATTCTATTGTATTCAATACATAGATTTACTTTAAAAATAAAAAAAATAAAATGATTTTGATGTATTTTTTTGTTGTATTGAGTCTTATTATAGTATACTGATGATATTCCCAAGCGATATATCAGTTATCAATTGGGATATTTTCATAAAAGAAAAAAGGTTTTCTAATACGGGTAACCCTTATATAAGAGAACCGAATACAAGGAAACGGATATAAGAGCTATTTTTTCTGGTCCCAAGTTGGAGACTGTGTAAATGTAGAGTGTGACGCGGATATGAGAACCCGGATATAAGACCCCGGATATAAGTGTAACCCGGATAATAGAGGGCTGTAGGACCATATATATCCTGGTTATAATGTACATATTATAAAATGTTCTATGTGCAGATTGAAATATGAGATTGTTAGACGCAATAAAATCTAAACAAAATCATATTTAAACAATAAACTTTACAACTCTCCACGTATTGGCTTTTCAAGTCATGATCGTGTATTTCATATGGATGCACTATGTATTACATCTAAATGTGCAATGATTCGTAACGCAGTGGTTATTTTTTTTTACATGGGCATAGCCACTTATAAAGGCATTGAGGCAACTCGAGGATAAGATTTAAGGGTGTACAGTAAAATTTAGACAATATAGTAATCGTTAGTAATGAAAATTTGGTGAATTTGTTAACTTATATGGAAGGCTCATCAAAAACTTGTTTACGTTAGACTTGAAGAAAACCATATTGTAATCAGCTGGAAAGCAGGAAAACGGAAGATAATTCCATAGGCGTGCAGTCCTAATAAAGAAGGTTTGCTCAAGGAATCTACGGTTAGGTTTAGGTACAGATAAAGAGTGGGGTAAATAATTGATAGTGATTTCTGCTAGACGGGTGTTCTTGTGAAAGTTTGGCGAGGGGGGGCTATAGATTGGAGCTCAGACGAGCACTTGCCATGATAATAACGATAAAGGATAGACAAACTCGCAACATTTCTTCTGTGATAAAGAGGTTGCAGGGAAAAGAAAAGGACATCCCCTACGAAGCTACAACATCTATTTTGAACTCTATCAAGGCAGGATAAGTCCTTTCTAGCAGCTCCTGCCCATATTTGGAAACAGTACTCCATCCTTGAACGTACCTGGCTCTTATATAAATAGAGAAGTGTATCAGAAGTGAGATATCTACTGGATCAATAGAAGGATCCCACCATTTTTCCAGCGGCCTTGGCAACGGATTTAATGTATGTGTTCTACTTAAGATCGGGAGTAAAATTCAAACCCAGAAGCTTGTCAAAACATGAGGCCTTCCCTAGACGAGAGCCATTCATTTCAATTGATGCCCGATGGGGATCAGAACGTTTATGATGTAAAAAGTAACGAGCCACTCCTTTCCGCATTGTACCACGTGCTGAAGATCAGAGGAAAGAGAATCGGAAAGAACTTGGTCGTTTACTGACTTTGATGTCCTACCATAGACGTTGTGTCATCAGCATAAATGTCTACGAATGATGTAAGGGTGTGATTTGAAATATAATTAATGTAGACCAGGAAGAGAGTTGAGCCCAGGATGAACCCCTTAGGGACTACAGCATTAATACTGGAGACAAAAAACAATAAAATTGAAAAGATAAAAAGTAACGGATTAGTCGACCGTGTTAGGTCTTTGTGTAGTCGAATAATGTAAGCAGGGCATCACCATATTCTTCAGTACATCCAGGTACACGTTGGTGTTGACGTTCAAGTCGACTTAGACGATGTGGGTTAGCATGAACAAGCTACAATTTAACGTAAACCAACCTTTTAATCTTTTCTAGGCGTGGTTCCAACGATATGCATTTTTAGGTGTGAACGTGAGTAAAAAAAAGAAAATCAACGTTGAGTTGTGTTTTTACTTTATGTTGTGATTAAATAGCTCAACACGATCATCGTTGATTAATATTCTGCTTGACTTCCTGAAAGTTAATCGTAAAAGGTCAACTATATAATACAACACTCGCCATACAAATTTCTTTAAGATGGTTTGCAGAAATGAAGATATATTTAAATGTTCTCAGGCGTGTGTGTTCATTAATGAATGCAGACAACTGAGCCATGAATAATAAATTCAATATGGCAATACAGACTGTGTTCACACGTCGGAATCCGACTGCAGCTATAAAAATTGACCGAGAATCTCGAATAAAGGGGAAGATAGAAAGACAGTCAAGAGTTAGAGAAAATGAGAAGAGCGCGAGAGATAAGAGAGAGAGAAGAGGGGAGTGAGAGAGAGGGAGAGAGAAGGGGGTGGAGATAAATATAGATAAGAAATACAGTGAAAGTTTACTGACATTTATATTTAGTTTTATGCCCACAATAAACTTCTGACGATCAGGTAGCCCGTGAAGCACTCGTAAAGTGCAAAGTAACACCACGTTTATTGTATTCTATTTTTCTGTAGATCAAACTTAAATAACATCGACCAATTTGTGTAAGAAAGATCTCCTGTAATGATTTGACGTTGGCTTTGCGCCAGAAATCCGATAACCTTTTGACAATCTTGAAATACTCTTACATATGAGATTTCAATTCATTCAAAGTATTTGTTTACAAAAATCCAATTCTCTATTGATTATTATATTATACCAAATATATATTTAAACACTGCCGTTTTTAACTATATGGTTAGTAGGCAGTTTTAGTCATTTAGCTTCATTTTACAATCAAATTTCAAACAATGATTACAGTTTATAGATATCTTTCTCGGCTGTATTGTGAAAACTTTTTTTTTCAACTTTTGTTCAGTAAAAAAAAAATTATGATGAATTTTCTACCGTTATAAATCGTAAAAATATGTAAGGAGGTGAGCGACGCTATATATGGCTGGTTTTCATAGAAACCACGTCGCCTAAACGACTATTGTTGCTACTAAATCGCTGGTACCACGAAAAGAGAAGTAAAAAGTGAACCAAACGGAATGAAAACATGAAAAGGAGATAGTTGGGGGGATTTCATTGAAAGCTGACGAGTGCCGTATATTGTTATTACATATGTGTTTATGGGGCAAAAAATAGGACTGAAATTAAGCAAAGAACGAGTACAATAAAAAAAATGCGATCATGAAAAGTAATAGTGTTAAGCGTAAACATGGAAACGTAAAGAACTAATTCTTATAACTTGAAAAGAAAAGGACAGATATTCTAATAAGAATTATAATAAGTTTATAACTTAAATTATCACAGCATTTAATTTTTTTAAATTCAATTCATAACATTACATAATCAATTCTTAATGCTGCAGTATTTTAAGTTATTTTTTAAATATTTTTTACTAGAATATCTTGTACTTTTCTTTTTTACTTTTACCAACTAGTTCTTTAGTTTTCCATGTTTAAGCTTAACCATACGGTATACTATTGCTCGCATTTTTCTATTGTAATATATATATATATATATATATATATATATATATATATATATATATATATATATATACTAGCAAAAGTACACGTCGTTGACTGGGTTCAAAAACAGCCTACGGGAAATAGACTCTGATTTATGAAAGTATGATAGGTTATGAAAAGGAAGTGTTGTAAAGAGACAGCTTCGAATTTGGGGGTATTAAAACCAAAGCAAAATATGATGAAAGTAAAAATAAAATAGATAAAGCCCATAATTTATTATACCATACCTGTTTGCACTGAAACACTTATCACAATATTCTGTGGATCAATATTAAAAAAACCTTGCTAAACTTAGTGATATATTTCCATTCTATGGAGCTCAGGTGCGAATGAACCCCCCCCATAATTTTATCATATCATATTTCTTAAAACAGATAAATAATTATCAAAGTATACTTACACAGATAGATATGAAAAGTCTTTATTAAAGTCTTTGCCTTTTTCCATTCTATGGAGGCCATTCGCGAACGCAGACCCCACAATTATATTACACCCTCCATATTAAATTTAAAAAAATACTTATCAAATTATTCTTATGTACATCTATATCAAAAACACTTGTACACGTTTTTCTTTTTAATTTTTTATTCCATACTTTGTGAACCAGGCGCGAACACAGATCCCGCAATTTTAATGAACCACTGTTCTGCCAGATCGATACCCATTCCTGTGTCTCGATACATCTATTTATTTAATTTACATAATTTACAACTGATTACATTTATGTAATCAGATTTTTTTAAATAGTCAACCATATAGGATCCTATTCGTAAACAGACACACGCACACACACAACACACACACAAACATTCAGCTTTATATATATATATATATATATATATATATATATATATATATATATATATAGTAGTGATATGAAACGTTTTAAAACCATGCTGACTTGGATGCCATCAATTCTCATACAAGTTTAATTACAATCGAAACTGACAGCACATACATAACAAATACTCACTTACTTAACACACTTAAACTTATAAATATATATTTGCCCATGCTTTAGGCCGGCAAGCTTCCTATTTTCAATTTTAACACCTTACCAGCTACTTATTTCGGCTTAATACCAAATACATTTTATCCACCGATCCGAATACTCTATATATCAAGTTTTAAGTATATAGCTCAAAAAGTGACAATGTAGTCTGCCGTTCTTAAGGCACACCATTTGATTGATTGCCTGTTTTAATTGAACATCTATCGCCATGCACTTCGGAGGAGCTTCATAAGCTTCTCGCAGTGACTTATTTCGCAATATATTTTAGTTTATATTGCACTGTAGAGAGCCTACCGTTGATTTTATAACATTATTTTTCATATGAAAAGGATTGCATCAAGTACCATGCTAACATTGTACTTAAAACTGAAACCTTTTTTTCCGAACGCGCCGCTGTCATATCCAAACCCTTACTCTTGATTTTCTATGTCGGGCCTTTATGCCTGTATGGTAACAAAACTTCTCAAATGACTCAGAATACATTACCTGAAACGAGTTCTTTCAAACTCCTCGGTTTATCGTTCATAGGGAATATAAGTTGGAACAGATATATTGAGAGCATTATGAAGGCCGTTGCGAGGAAGGTGGATTCTCTATAATGTGCTAGAAAGTAACTTACGCCTGAAAGCATCCTGTACCTCTACAAGGCCACCACTCTCCCACGTATAGAGTATTGTTGTCACATTTGGGCTCGTGCATCCGTTACCGGTCTCTTACACCCGGAAAAGGGTACAAAAGATAGTTGCAAACTTGATAGGTCCTGAACTGTCATCCAAGCTTCAGTCTCTGTCTCATCGACGAAATGTTGTAACCTGCTTGCCTGTTTTACAAGTATTTTAATAGTGGATGCTCCGTTGAATTACATTCACTTGTATCCCCTCGATGTAAATATCCAGACAAATCTTACAAGCAGCAAAATCCACCCCTACACAGCAGAGATCCCTAGATGTAAGAAAGCCTTCTACTCTAATAGTTCCTTCCCCAGAACTGCTAGACTTTGGAATTCCCACCCAGGTTCCTGTTTCCCACCCTGCACTGACATGCAATTCAAATGAAATTCAAATGTAATGTGAACACATATCTTGTTGCTCAACTCTCTACATAGTGCCCCTGCAACTTATGGCCCCGATTACATTAAAGTTGCACTGTGCCTTGTTTGGGGTGAAAATGGAATAAATAAAAAAATTCACGCATTATTTTAGGCTGTGTAAAGGTGTTAAATTTGGCCTAAATCGAATTTCATCGGTTTATTTCGATTGCCGATTATCAGTATTTATCGGACACATTCAGATATCAAACCTATCTAAAAACACTTCCCGGTTGAGAAAGTACCCTCGTGTGAAATTACACTAAAGTGGTGCAAGTCGTTTTCGGATAATCACATACTTAGACACATACTCACAAAATTCTATTATATACTCGTTAAACAAGATGAGTTGGTCATTGACATTGTCATGGTTTCGCCATTCACTCATAGTCGGTTCGGCCAGCTCTATTTAATAACTTCATAATGCTCTAAATGCTACTTGACCAAGCACGGGGATCCAAGACTGCCTCAATCATGACTACAAAACATTCACGGTTCCAGTGACGCACCCCGTAAAGTTGAGAGCTTATTAGTTTTGCATTGACCATAGCGACATTTCTGTGGTTGTGTTTGTGCTGAGGTTATGACTGCATACAGGATAGAACGATAAAAGTATCACCCTAAAGAAACAACACTACTGTATTATTTTAACACTTTTATTGAAAAAGTAAGTAAAAAAAACTTGATTATGAAGAAGAGATTATACCTATTCAATGTAGCAGCCATCAACCTAACTACTCGCCTCAATACGGGTCAGAAACTGAGTGCATGACTTTTCCACATGCACCTTCGAGGGCTCAGTGAATACACGGCTGATGGAATCCGTGA
The DNA here is from genome assembly GCF_053919585.1 of Euprymna scolopes. Classification (NCBI taxonomy): domain Eukaryota; kingdom Metazoa; phylum Mollusca; class Cephalopoda; order Sepiida; family Sepiolidae; genus Euprymna; species Euprymna scolopes. The sequence goes on along the minus strand of NC_136507.1, from coordinate 39,525,439 downwards.
TGATGTGGAGGATTCTAGCCTGCCACTGAAGCGCTAGATTGACTCCTTTCAGTGTAGCATCGAGTTCAGCTAGGTTTATATGCTTGGCGTCATTCTCCGGCCGAAGCCAGCAGGCATCTTCTATTATCCTTCCGTCGACCGCCAGAGCAACGCCAAGGGCAAGTGAGCTGGCGTCTACCCAAACTGTAAATTCACTCCCATCGACGCACCAGCTCCCCCGTACAGGGTCATCATTGGTCACTCTGGCCACAACTTCCACCAGCATGCTTCGCAGGGCAGGATCATGCACCTCATCGTCCCATCCAGTTGACATAGAAGTTGCCCGTCGCTTTATGGCCGCTACAGCCACTCGGAGCCACCCACACACAGGGAAGTGACCCACCAATTTTCCGCAAATGGAAAACGTGCTCCGACGTGTGATGGTAGATGGGATTTCCGGGATTTCACCACTCCTTCCCCATTGAAGGCCATCTGCACTTCCGCTCACCTGCAGTCCGAGCACTTTCGCCCCGTCCTGTAGCCGCTCCGGCTCCTTGCACGACAATCCGAAGTGCTCGAAGTGTTCTTTGACCGCCTGGGCAGACAGGAGGCTCTCATTGACAAAAATGTCGTCTATATACGACGATGTCGCATGTTGCACCGCTTCATCTTGACGCCGGATCGCCTGCATGATTGCTGTCATGATGTTAGGGGCTACATTCAGGCCGAATCCTAGCCTGGTCAAGCAATAGCGAGTTCCTTTGATCACCACCGTCTGGAACGGCCACAGCGATTTCTCAACACGTATTTGCAAGTACGCTCTTCGCAAGTCCAGTATGGCTGCTTCTGCACCCTGCCGCCGCCACTCCCGTAGTTTATGAGCACAGACATCAGCCCCCGCAGTGTGTGGGTCAACGTATTCATTAAGTTCCCGGTAATCAAGAACAGGTCGAACTTTCTGCTTGTTCTCTTGTCTGACAGCCATCAGAGGAATTAGCCCCCGCGGGGGCCCGAGCTCATCCTCTGGGTATGGAACTAACCAGCCATTATCCAGCCACACTTGAAGTTCTGCCTCGTACTGCCCCCTAAGCCACGCAGGAGGGGGACACTCTGTAAGTCGATTCCGCAATGACACTGGTGGCTGGTCGCCTGCCCATTTCCAGGACGCTGTCCAAGTGTTTGTGCCCTTATCGTATTCTGCATGGAAGTCGGGCTCATCGAGAGTGATTGCTGCACACATTTGTTTGTTTGGTCGAGAGAAGCTCACATTACCGGCGCTGTTCACAGTAATTCCGCCAAGCTGTGTGATAGCGTCCATTCCAAGGAGAAGGTCATATCCGAGCAGCTCCCCATCGACCACTAACACCGTCACAGCAACCGGAGAGCCATTGCCAATGCTGATATGAACAACGCTGACCCCACAACACACCAATGAGCCTTGGCCGACAGTAAGTACAGGGATCCTTCGTTTCTTCCATGTGGCGCAATATTCCTTTCGAAGAAGGGTTTGGGTACAGCCGGTGTCAACCAGCGCTGAACGTTCACATCCGTCAACTTGAACTGTTACTGCAGGCAGCGCTTTGTTCAATGCCGCGTTGGGGAGGGTGCTAACGCTGTGGCGTCCTCCATTTGCCCGTTTCCCGGACAATTCCGCGCTATGTGGCCTGGCTTATTGCATTGGTGACACCGTATTACTTGTCGTGCTCCATAATTAGGGGTGCTTCTTGTACCGTTTTTGCAGTCTCTGGAAAAGTGGTTGGGGCCACCACAGGTATAGCATCGTAGACCCTTCGTTGGCGAGTCCAGAGTGTCAACAGCTGCGGAGACTAGTTCTCGATCGTCTTTCAAGATGTTTCGTGCTCTCGCCAATAACTCCTCCAATCCAATCTCAGTGAGTCTTGACGATGCTCGCAGCAGTCGACTTGCCTCATCTGGAAGTCCCGACAAAAAGGCGCATGCCAATATGCGATCACTTGCACCGCCGAAGGGAGTGGCAAGCTTTCTCAAGTCGGCCATGTAGACATCCACTGTCTCCCCCGGCCCAAGTCGGCGTTCGGAAAACTGCCTTCAGGCGACAAAAGAGTCTGTACCAAATGCCCCGTATAGCGCTTGTGTAATCTGCTCCATGGTCGGATCCTCCCCTAGCTGCTGGTACACGGCATAAATCCCTTTAGTGAGTCTCAATGGGATAACCATAGCTGGGTCTTTAATCTTGCACAACCGGCAAACGCGCTCAGCCTTTTCCAGCCATTCGACCACCGAGGGACCAATGGGGGAGCCATCAAATTCCGGAATTAATCTGTTGTCAAATTTCTCCATACCAAAGCCGAAATAGCTTGTAATCAGTGTTTTTTTTCTGTCTGTTTCGATTTACTCAAAACCGCACACACCTCGTCTTCTCATGTATCGTTCTCTTCTTCCTCTTCTTGCTCTTTTTCTTCTTTTTTCTTCTCAGTCGTCAGAAGCGTCGTCTTTGTCTTGACTACGTTTTTCCTTCTGCCTTCTTGCTCACAGTGACCCGTTTTTATGCTAAGCTGAACTCTCGTGTGTGCGAGAGAACACGAGATTTTGCGTGATTACTTGGCAATATTAACCGGCCGCCGCCATCTTGCCATTTTTCTTTGGACGTGCCTGCTTTGTAGAGTGCACACCTCGAGCGTTTGTCAGGTAAGCCCGTCTGTTCGCAATTTATTACACACTCCCCCCTGATCACATTATCACAGAAAGAGCAGGGAGGCGGTGGCCTTTTTCTTCGAGTGCTTCTTCGGAGAGGGAGACTCGGGGCTTCATCATCGTCTTCGCTGTCTTCCGTGACACGAAGGTCGGCGAACCTAAAGCTGAGCATCGCAGTATCACTGTCCGGGTCTTCATCATCAGCAGGAGGGTCAGTACTTTGAAGGCTACCACTCTCAGTGTCGCTGTGCGTTGAAGCCGTCATGAACCAGAATGATGGGTCGCTGGTCACGGATTCAATTTCACTATCTTCGTCAAGCGGCAGCTGCGTTTGGAATACTGATCTTAAGTCTTTAATATGACGAGATACTCCATCAACTCGCACCGCCTGCGGGCTGATCATTTCAGTGACATGACCGGTTCCGTAGCGAGTCGTGCACTGGCCTCGGGTTTTTTTTACCCAGACGACATCTCCTTCTTTTATGTTCTTTTGTGGTGGCTCCGGTTCGGGTAGTGAGCTGCTCTCCAAACCTCTCACCCTGACACGGTATGTATGTAGTGCGTTGGCTGGCGCGGTGGAGGGTGAAACATCGTCCTTAGGGGTGACGTTGTACCAATAGACTGCTTCAGGTACCGTACACCCCTTTCCGCGCTGCGATTGTCTTAACAGTTCTGTGATTGCGCTCAATAATCCCGTTTCCACTGGGAACATGGGCACACCGAAAACGCAGATGGACACCCCAGCCATCTGCAAACTGTTTAAACGGCTCACTAACAAAAGCGGGGCCATTGTCGGTGAGTATCTCAGAAGGAGGGCCACGCTCGAGGAACACACCTTCCAACTCATGGATAATGGCAGCCGCGTCCTGCCGGCGAAGGGGCCGCCACAATGAAAACCTAGATGGTCCACAGTCGATAAGCGTCAAAAAATGCCCCCCGTTGTAGTGCGTTATGTCCATCGCAATCCTATCCCAATTACGCTTCACACTGAGTATTCCCTTCTTCCACCGGACAGGTGCTGGGTCGATCGATCGGCAGGTGTTGCAGCTTCCCACAACAGATTTCACAGCCCTCCGAGACACAGAGGGGTCAACCAATCTGGCGAAGTAAAGCGTTCGGTTTACACCGGGGTGCCCGCTTTGGCAATGGACATCATTAATATGCTCCGGGCTGAGTCTATGTCCCACTGCAGCGCACTTTAAAGGTGCTGACTCGTTCACTTCTTTTGGCAGGTCTAGCCAACGGAGTGACACTCTGGTCAGACGATCCGCCTGATTCAAACAGGACTGCACCAGTGTAACATCTATGACCAAGTCGTATTCCTTAGTGGTTTCGGTTATGGTAGCAAGCCGCCTCCGGATCAACATTTCGGCCGACGCCTTCGTTGTCAGACGTGATTTTCCGTTCAAGGTATTGGTCATCCACCGATGCACATACGTGGAATCCGTGATGATGTGAAGGATTCTAGCCTGCCACTGAAGCGCTAGATTGACTCCTTTCAGTGCAGCATCGAGTTCAGCTAGGTTTATATGCTTGGCGTCATTCTCCGGCCGAAGCCAGCAGGCATCTTCTATTATCCTTCCGTCGACCGCCAGAGCAACGCCAAGGGCAAGTGAGCTGGCGTCTACCCAAACTGTAAATTCACTCCCATCGACGCACCAGCTCCCCCGTACAGGGTCATCATTGGTCACTCTGGCCACAACTTCCACCAGCATGCTTCGCAGGGCAGGATCATGCACCTCATCGTCCCATCCAGTTGACATAGAAGTTGCCCGTCGCTTTATGGCCGCTACAGCCACTCGGAACCACCCACACACAGGGAAGTGACCCACCAATTTTCCGCAAATGGAAAACGTGCTCCGACGTGTGATGGTAGATGGGATTACTTGGCAATATTAACCGGCCACCGCCATCTTGCCATTTTTCTTTGGACGTGCCCGCTTTGCAGAGTGCACACCTCGAGCGTTTGTCAGGTAAGCCCGTCTGTTCGCAATTTATTACACAGTCTAGATAGTCTGCAGCAAATTAGGAAAATCGGTTGTCGTCAGTCTGAAATAGAATCGTGTCGTCTTTTTATCGTTCCATTCTGCGTTGCTTATATTGCAAATACGTATGCATTGAATAGGTCGAAGATCATTATATATCAACTAGAAATGTCAAATCAGTTGCGTGCACGAAGTATTATACAAGCATCCTGTGCGTCTGCCCCACGAAATCTGTTGTGTATAAATGTGCGAAAATATTCAAACACGTAATGTGAATCTTAAAAAGATAAAAATCGTTAAACGTAGAATTTCGCTACGCCAAGAGTCACGATTGAAATCGTATTAATCGCCAGGAGCATCTAGAATTCTATCCTAAGGTCAGGACACTTTTTAAACTCGTGTAGAGAGTAGTTTAGTTCTTGACGTCTGAAATAAAATTACAGAGTGTTACCTTACGTACAGAAAAAAGAAACGTGTGTCTGGCCTACAGTTTGTACGAAGTCCCGAAGGCGATGCCTACAAGATGACCTCAATACTTTTAGCATACGATAGTCGCTCCTTAAGTAAAACCTTCAATTCTTTAACTAAAAAAGCTGAATGCTTCTCATTAGTAGAGAGGAAATGCGACGTCTAGCAATATAGAGAAATATAGATTGGTGCAAAAATAATTTAATTTTTTGACGTTCAACTATACATATAAAAACAACTTTTTGCACCAACTGGAATTTACCTTTTTTCCAATTCGGCTTATACAATATCCTTTTTTCTCTCTCCTCCGTGTTTCTTTCCATGCCATTCAAATAACATGCCTATAAACTGTTAAATGACTTTTGATGCAAAACCTTCCTATTAATTGTTCGTCTAGTGCATTAACATGCAAAATGTATTGTATATTTTGCGAACCACTTCCCTCTGATGAGAAAAAGTGAATTCTTCGATACTTGATGAAATAAAAGTTTGCCTTGTTTTATTCATGCACCTTGTCGAATGTCTTACATTTTGTACACTTTCCTTTAGGTTTAAAAGTTTTTTGAAAATTGGAAAAGTTTTTTCCAACATCAAGATGTTTATTATATATATCTTCTCTATCTTCTATCTATATAAATAAAGTGAACTCGTTTTTCCCCTCCGAGTTTGGTCTTAATATGATTGAAAATCTAGATATTTTATGCAGATTAACTTACATAAACTGCATCGCGCTATCTGAGGTGTGTTATAGACGTATTAATACATACTACCTTTCCACTACCTCGCTGATCGGAGCTTCCTATATTTTATCTGGCGAGAGTTCACTGCCAAAATCGGTTACGATCAATAGTAGTAAATTCTTCTCTCTCTAATAAATTCATACTTCCACCGCCACCCATTTACACTGGCCGTGACAGTTCAAAGGAGACAATTACGGACGATCACCGGGTGAGGTTTCTATAAAAACTGGACTGTAATTTAGGTGAAATAAACTACGCTTACTTTTACGTTGGTTCAAAATAAAAACAAAAACAAAACAAAAAAACTTTACATTTTCTTTCCTTAAAATAAAAATTATTTTTTTTACTTCAATTCCGTTTTATTTCGAGTTCTGCTCCATTAATAACATCGTTTCTTTTGATTTTTTCATTGTCTTTTATTTGGGCTTTTTATGTTTCTTTTCTCTGTTTTTCTTTTTGCCGATCTTTCCATTTTACAAATTCATTTCTTCTCTCTTTCCCTGTATTCTCTTTTTCGCTAAGTTTACCATCGCTTCCTTTTTATCTTTATTTATTTATTCATTTATTATACTTTCCCCTCTTTCTGTTTCTTTTTCCGAGATCTTTCCATTTTCTTTTGTTATTTTTTCTCTCCTTCCATTTTTCCTATTCCTTCGGCAAGTTTCTTTGTAAAACAGCCGGATTTTTTTTTACACTAAACGTATCTTTACTTTTTCTTCCGTTTCTTTTCTCTTTGTCTGCTGTCTTTCCAATCACTTTTCTTTTTTTTTTTTTTAAATCATTTTCGTTACATTCCGCTTAGTTCGATGCCTTTTTCTCTATTTTCATCGTTTATTTCTTTTAACCCATTTTTTTCCACGCTTCTTCTTTTTTATATTCTTTTTTTTTGGAGTTGGAAACGTCCGAAAGAAAACTAAAACTGTAAATTGAACTTTACAATCGAAATTTATTGTTCGACTTAATACTCCAAAAACTATTTACAGAGTCCTTATTCCGCGGAGTTTCAAAGAATGTTATTTTTCTTATTCTTCTAATCAAAGGACATAAAGAAACCAGCAAATTATATTTGTAGCAATGCTAGAATTTGCTAGGTAAGGCATTCAGTGAAACCGCAATTTGTTAAAGGTTTAGGTTGCCAAATAAAAAATGAAATGAAAATATATATGTGCTTTTGTGATTTATGTGATGCACGTTGCATAGAAATATATATGTTTGTGTATCTGTGTTTGTGTGTTTGTCACATTGAACATTTTCTGACTTCAGAATTGCTTGCCGCATAATAAAATCCACACTAACTCGCAGGATAACAGATGATCTATATTAAGTTTACAAAACATCGTGGTATTATATATCTTTAGTTGCTTTTTAACATTTATATATTGTTATTTGCAAATATAAACACATTGATATCTCTATATGTGTGCATATGAATGAAGTGTCATTTAGCTTCCATTGATAGCACCTTGAATTTTCATGCTGATTTTGCCCAGTGCGTCGAATACGTAAAACCGACTTTACCTCGATAATTAACTACTTGTGTACTCTAATTTATCTTTTTCACTGCTCATTTTCAGATTTTATTTCTAATTTTCCCGTGTATGCCGTCGGCGACAAAAGCCTTTTCGAGACATACAAAAATGCGCATTTGCCTTATATATATATATATATATATATATATATATATATATATATATATATAGACTAGCGGGGGTACCCGGCGTTGCCCGGGTGTTTAGTGTTTGGTGAGGGATCAAAACAAAATAATAAGTGAAGTAACAATCCTGTTTTAATATATTTTATATATATATATATATATATATATATATATATATATATATATATATATATATATATATATATGAAAATAATGTTAAAACTTCTTTTAAAAAATCGTTGCCCGGGTGTTTGTCTTGGGGGGGCGTAAAAACAGTTTCGCTAGGCAGGATGGAACATGAAGCCTTGAGGCGAAGGTTGGGAAAATGTGTGCAAAAAACCTGAGACGTTACCCGCTCGCCCTACAAAGAGCAAGTGAAACACGTTTGAATTTATTAATTTAAATATTTAAAACAGAATTGACACGTGCTCGCAATAAAAGTTTACTCTTCTTCTTCTATTTGACCTCATAAATGTAGTCAAATAGAAGTAGCGGAGTTTAGTTTTTCTGTGGGGTAGCTTTAGAGTTTGTTTACCCAACTTTGGCTGGTAGATTCCCCAAGATGTTGGGGCGGGAACCAGCTCCCCATAAAAAAAGAGATTATCCAGATTGAATAGCAATTGACTGATATAAGAAGTTTGACCCCACATTGATCAAAGCTGATTGCAACTGGACGTTCCCCCGGTGCGATTGCCAGGAACAATTCTTTGAATTAGTTTTGGTTTTATACAAAAAAAGCTGGGCGAACACTAGACGGGCTGAAATAGCAAGAATTTTGTAAAAATCGACGTAAATAAATCTAGATGCGACCCGCGTTCCCAAATCGTATATATTATTATCTAGGGGTGCATATAAACACTTTTAAGCGATAGTAACGACCCCGGGACCGTCGGCGAAAAAAGCTTTTTCGAGATATACAAAAATGCGCGCGCCGCAGTTGCCTTTTATATATAGACTAGCGGGGGTGCCCGGCGATGTCCGCGTGTTTAGAGGGGTGTGCGCTCGGGCAGGGAGGGGGTAATTAAAACATAAGAATAAGCGAAGTAAATATTTTTAAATATTAAAATGTTAAAACTTAAATAAATCGGAAATAATTCAAAAAATTCCAAGGTAAGGCAAACGAACGATGTTAAATGTAAAAATCGGAAAAACAAACAAAAGAAAACGCGAATGTGATGGAAAAATAAAAAGAGAAACGAACGTTAAAATTTCTTCAAAAAATCTGAAAAATAAAATCCAAAACAGAAAACATAGAACGTGAAAAATGGCTTAAATAACCCTGTTTCAATATTAAAATTTAGAAAATCGAAAAAAGAGACACCTTACACCGTATTCGAACCCAACACCTTTAGATAATGTCAACACGCTCTAAGCATCTGAGCAAAGACGGTATCGACGAAATTGGATCGGATTTTTTAAATATTCAAACTAAATCATATTCCGACGTCATTTGCTCATGCATAGAACGAACTTCTTATTGGAGGACGGTTTTTGCTGACCCCTCCCTGTAGAAAACTGATAATTTTAGGGTGAAAGTATTAATATTTTTGGCCAATTTATCGATATTTGTCGGGCGAATGTCGGAAATTTACAAGCATACCAATCATGTGAAAATCCGTGATCCGCGTCGAAAGTTTTTGCGAGACATATAAACACACATAAATACATACAAACACACATTTTCGCTTTTATATATATATATATATATATATATATATATATATATATATATATGTATATATATCTATATATATATATATATGTATATATATCTATATATATATATATATATATATATATATATATATATATATATATATATATAGATAGATAGATAGATAGATAGATAGATAGATAGATTATACTGGACCCAATATATAGTAATCATTAAAAAAGTTTGCAAAATTGCTCTTGCGCCACCACCGAGAATCGAAACCAACATGTTTAGCTTACAATTTAATTTTACATTCCTTTCTGGGCTATGAAGACATATTTTTAACATGACCAGCAATTAAAGCATAAACCAATAGCTATTAGGTCACGCATGCATATTTGTAATGCCGTCGTTCTACATTAATCTAGCAATGTTTTTTTGGTTCAGTCTTTTCACAGTTTTTCATCAACTAAAAATCAAATATAAAGTTTCGCATGGGTTAGAATACTATATATATTAAGTTTCATGTCTGTAAACAAAAAACTGTCAGAGGAGTTGGGCAATAAAAAAATGTAATAAATTTATATACGCATACATAAGTATATATAGAAAGAGGTTTGGGTTTACGATAACATTTTTACACACACACGCATATATATATATGTATGTATATATATATATATATACATATATATATATATATATATATATATATATATATATATATATAAATGACTCCAACTGTCTTTAAAAATACATCTCTACATACATCTGACCATTTCAATAAACATATGTTTATATTTACGTTTTTGTTTGAAACACAGAAACCATTCAAAATTTTGCCCATTTCTATTAAAGAATGTGTTTTTCTTGCGATAGTTAAACTTTCCATTTCACTATACAGATATGCAACATTTTACCATAAAAGGAGACACGATTTCTAAGATTCTTGACTGCATTGACTGATTCGAAAACCTTTCCTTCTCCATTCCAAGTTTTTAAAAACAAAAATTAAATACAAAAATATACTATGCATTCCTAATGGCATAAAATCGTATTTCTGAATTCTGTTTCAATCATCCATTTCGATACAATTAACGACATTTTTCTTGCTTTCCATTTCGAGCTGCGCAGTGATTGCTTTTAAAGAAGCAGAGCTTTAGATTATTCGAGAAAGTAGATGATCAAAATAGGAAATATTTATTATATATTCACGATCAAAGAATTGTAACGTGACCGTTACGGTCGAACCGTTTTTGGTACAGCTCAAATTTTACTTGAAACCCCACGCCGTCCGCACGCACGAAAAGAAAGAAAGGAAACTTGTTCATTAATAATGGTCGGAATATTTCTTTATTTTTAACAAAAACATTAATTACGATTATTCTCCTGTCTCGATGTAACATAAAACATCTCTCGTTACTGCTCAACTACACGCTGGTCGTAGACAGCCATTACTTATACGTCTCTCTTTTTCGACCACACTTTTTCTTCTTCCTTAATTTTACATGTTTATCTAGAGGCGAGTTGTCCTTTTGTGCAGTCTTTTTCTTTAGAAACAAGCTCGAACAGATTTGACAATTTACATTAGCGTTCACACTCTGCTCCTGATGCTAATACAATACACACATATATATATATATATATATATATATATATATATATATATATATATATATATATATATATATATACTAGCAGGGTGTTTGAATGTGTGAGTTGAGCAAAAAATAAAATGAAGAAAGAACCTTTGTTCATGGAATCCACGTTTTGATTTAGGCACAGAAAAGGAGTGGGAAAAATTATTGACAGTGGATTCAGCTAGACGGGTGTTTTTCGTAAAAGATTGGCGATGGGGGCAGAGTTGGAGTTCAGACGAACACCTGTGATGGAAATAACGATAAAACAAAGACATGCTCGCAACGTCTCCTCTGTGGGAGAGAGGTGACAGGGAAAAGAAAATGGCATCACCCACTAAGCCACGAAGTCTATTTTGTACTCTGTCAAGGCAGGATAGGCTGTTTTTAGCAGGTCCTGCCCAGATATGGCAGCAGTACTCCATCCTTGGGCGTACTTGGCTTTTATATTAATAGAGAATTGCATTAGTAAGATATCTTCTGGAGCGATAGAAGGATCCCACCATCTTTCCGGCGACCTTGGCAACTTACGTGTTCCATTTCAGATCAAGAGTAAAGATCAAGCCCAGAAGCTTGTAAAAACATAGGGCTTCTTCAAGTCAAGAGCCATCCATTTCAATTGATGCCAGATGGGGATCAGACAGTTGACGATGTACAGATAGGAGTTTGGTTTTAGATGCATTAAAGGTAACCAGCCACGTCTTCCCCTACTGAACCACGCGATCGAGATCAGAGAAGAGAGTATCAGAGAGAACTTTGCCATTTACAGCCTTTTAGGTGTTGCCGTAGACGGTCGTGTCATCAGCATAGATGTCAAGATATGATTTAAGCATGTGTTTAGGGAGATCATTGATGTAAATCAGGCAGAGAGTTGGGTCCAGGATGGACCCTTGAGGGACTCCAGCATTAATACTGCAGGCCTCTGGTTTTTGTCCATCAAGCACTAGTCTTATGAGCCTATCAGAGAAAAATGATTTAATGATAGAGAAAACATTTTCAGTTATACCGTAGATGGAAATCTTGTGTAGTAGGCCTTTATGCCATACCTTATCGCAGGTCTTTGATATGTCGAAAGCAATTGCCCTAGAAAGGAAGCCTTTTGTCAAAAGATTCACTAATCTTATGAGCACATCTGCGGTAGATCTTGCAAAACGGACACCGTATTGCGTGTCATTAAGCAGTTTTTTTTTCTGTATAGGTGCCCTTTTATGTAAAATTTAATATGCCAGAAATTGTCTGAGTAATTGGTAGGGATCGCAGAGATCTTTTTTTTTATTTGACCACTATTATAACCCTTAACATTTATTATTTATAGCTTAAATCAAGTTATTTAGTTAGTCATGTCCAACGCACCTATATCTAAAATATCAAATGTTAAACCCCCAAATTTTTGGAGTAGTTTGGTAGAGTTCTCAAAAGACAAATTGTTGAACTTTTACCACTTAACAGCCAAGTTTCTGGCCGAAAACGGATCACAAATATTTTTCCTAATCTGAGCACTCTCTATATCATATTTTGTGTCTGTAGACTGAAAACTGACGAAATTATTGTGTTAGAAAATGTACACAGACAGACAGACAAACACACAGACACGTTCACTTTTATAGATATATAGATAGATAGACAAATAGATTAAACAAAAATATATATGTATACATAAATATATATATGGAAACAATTTTTTGTTTGCTGTAAAGATTTTACGCAAATATTATGCAACTAAAATCATGTAGAATATCTGCATGTATATAATTACACGCAATACTTAACTCTAGATGATCATTCCATAAGAAAACCGAAAAAAAACTAATAGGAAATTAATTAAAATGAATGTTTAAAAGAATATAAAAATAAGCTATATATTTTGCTACTGAATGCATTTCCACAACCCATGTATAAGAAAATTGTATTTTTTTAAAATAAATAGAAAAGAGGGATTTTAATATGAATATTAATGCACAAAAAAGTAAAACGAATTGATAGGAGTATATATATATATATATATATATATATATATATATATATATATATATATATATATATAATCTTTATTATATAAACGTTATTGGTGACATCTGTGCATACATGTTTCAGTTGCGTCTTAATTGAAAAAACGCATCGCGTCAGAGCAAATAACGAATTCGTTTTGTATAAAAATATATCCAGGTATCGATATATATATATATATATATATATATATATATATATATATATATATATATATATATACGCGCATATATATATATATATATATATATATATATATATATATACGCGCATATATATATATATATATATATATATATATATATATATAGTGATTGTTGGAGTGCTATTGGCTACACATTAACAAACGGGTTTCAATGACCCCCTAGCAGGGAAAATCACCTCATCAGGCCAAAAACCATCCAACAATCAATATATTGCTCTGTTTCATGCATTGAGCACTCTTTGGAATGACACATTTTGTTGTTGTTATTCTACCAACAGTATAATAATATATATATATATATATATATATGTATATATATATATATATGCGAGTCTGTGTGTATGTGTACATACATCTACATCTCACTGAGGATTCGTACATGTATCTTCATTTGTATATGTATAACTGGGTCTATGTATGTATATGCATATATATATGTATGATATATATGTATATATATATGTGCATGTACATATATATGTATATATCCTTATGCGTGCTTACGTATATGCTTATGTGTGCGCGTCTATGAGTGTATGTGCTCATGGGTCGTGTGCATATGCATGAGTGGGTATTCGTATATCTATATCGTTGTGCACATGAGTGTGTTTGCATGCGTCTGACTGTTAATGTATATATATATATATATATATATGTATATATATATATATGTCTGTGTATCTACGGGTATGCGTGGCTGAACGTATGTATACGGATACAGCTGTATCTGAGTTTATATGCATATATGTGTTTATATGTTTGCATGTGTCTGTATCAGCTATGCATCTAACACTGAAAATTAAGTTGAATATAGCCACTGTCCAAGCACCATCTTAGGGGTCCACCCCATATATATGTGAAATTAACGATGCGTCTACCTAACCTCGCATTATTAACTGCACCCATGTAGTTATATATTAATTATTATCTATTATAATCTATTTATCCTAACTTTACTTTATTTACTTTGTATGAATATATACATATGTATATATATATATACATATATATTTATATATATATATATATATATATATATATATATATGCCCAAGGCACCAAGTTTGAGACCAGCCAAGTATATATGTGAACTTGACAATAGATCTATCCAGCCTCGCATTATTAACTACACCCATGTATTTGCTTATTTATTTACAAGTTAAAAAGCATTTCATCGAAGGAATGAAAATTGTTAAACAAAATGTTTTTACTATAGGCTATAAAAATAAAGGTACAAGATTCAGTTTGAAATTTATTCAGCTTCAAAGTGAACTTTTATAAATTTAAGAAAGTATGGTATAAAAATGTAATACCTTACTTTTTAAAATGTATAAAACTGCACTTTGAAGATAAATAAATTTCAAACTGAATCTTGTACCTTTATTTTTAAAGCCTATAGTAAAAACATTTTGTTTAAAAATTTTCATACCTTGGATGAAATGCTTTACATACTTGTATGGTATCTTTTTAAGATTATATTTTATTCATTTTATTAATTTGGATTTTTATAAAATGAATGTGGTTTTGCATGTATTTATAAAAACTTTCCTACTCTCCATTTCAGTTTGTCTTTCTCCTCACACCACAACTCATTTTTGCAACCCCCTCTTTGTATTATTACAGGTCTGAATATTCTCTCTCTTTCAGTTTGTATTTCACCTCACATCACAACTCTTTTTTTCAACTTCCTCTTATCCATATATGTCTGAATAATGAGAACATCTGATTTTTTTTTAACAGAAACTTTAAAATAGCATTTTTAGATTACATTTTTTAAAACTTCTTCCATATAGGTTTCATTAAAAATATTCAGTAGATAACGAGAAAAATGGAGATGGAAATTTCAAAAGGACTGTATAACTGGTTACGCTCAATAGTAGTCCTCGTCAATGAAAACCTTTGTTATTGTAATTCCATTATTATTATTCAAATCATTTCGCGTGCCGCTCTTTCGCGCGAGGACTAATTTAGTATTATTTATCTTTCCTAGCTTTGCCCTGTTCACTTAGTATAAAATATATACATGTCTGTGTATATGACTATATATATATATGTATATATATATATATACATATGTACATATGCATGTATATATATGTCTGTGCATATGTCTCTCTCTATATATGTATATATGTATATGTGTGCATATGTCTATATATGTCTGTATGTTTAAACTTTTATTAATATCTATATTTATGTAATTGTATATACGTGTATAGGGGTAGATGCGTATGTATGTGTATGTGTGTATGTATGTATATGTACATCTACTTCTTAATGGAGATCTATATATCCATATATGTATATAGGTGTGTGTATCCTGTATATATGTATACATGTATCTATATATATTTGTGAGTGTATATATGTGTATAACAGTTGTGTGTATGTGTTTGTGTGTCTACATATAGATCCATGTATATTTGCATATACATTGTTCATATATGTATGTATGCGTATGCGTCTGTGTGTGGATGGGTGGAGGTGTACATATATATATATATGTATATGTATATATGCGTATTTGGTCGTGTAACGTAGGTATTATTAAAAACAATCCATTGTTAACTGATATGGGCAAGTCGACGTATAGCAACTACGAAAATTTTAAATGAACTCTGTAACTGTCAAAAATATTACATCTGCACTAACCCTTTCCCTTTCTATCACCCTCTCTTTCCTTCTCGCTCTCTCTGTGTCTCTTTCCCTCTCGCTCTTCCTCATTCTCTCTCACCTATTAATATGCCTCACTGAACAAGCAAAAGGCAGTTACAATTTAAAATTGAAACTCCCCCTTCTCTCCTTAATTCCCTCCCATTTTTTATTTTCTTTACTGTCCTCTCTCCCCCTCCCCTCCCTATACTGTATATTGGTTTATATTGGAATAGAGGATATATTAAAACGTGTCATGTGTTATCTAGTGGATGTAAGATATTGTTCTTTTAACAAACAGATAATAAACGTATAAATCGTGTGTATGTTCTTTAGCCAGGAGGACATGATATTGACGTGTAAACTGAATCATGTTGTATCAAACTTATCGCACGGGATATTTTTACAGTCCATATGTAAGAAGAAAAATATATGCTTCATACCTTTTTCTTGAAGAGTTATTCTGTATCTTTCCGCTGCTCGATGACGAACCATGAAACGATCAGCACCATCCAATTGAGACATCTGTTTTTATTTGTGAAACCATAAAGCAACTCTTTATATTTTTATAATATAAATTTATTACAGTTGTCTCAAATGGTTTTCACAGGATCTGCAGTTCGTGTACATGTTCTATTCTTCCAGATCGCTCCCTAGCTGTCTGTCCATCCCTGTCTAGACGCCTGTTTGCTCTGGTGGTCAATCCTCATCTCTCTGAATCACTCCAAAACTAACTACATCACGTGTTCTCTTACGTCACCTAATTACATGTCTCAGACCAACCTAATGTCCACAACTAGATTTTTGTTTATTAAAAACCCCAAAATAATGTTCACATATATTTTCTATTTTCACATTCTTTTTGCGATTCACACGTCAATCATTTCTTCTCCAATTACATTCTTCTAATCATAATAACTGATCCAGCGATCATCTGTCACTCAAATCAATTAATAAGAATACAATAAAAAATAATAATAATAATAATAATAATATTTTGACCATTGCCCCCGCTTGCCACAGTTAACAGATACTACGCTATGATCACAGCCTAAAGGGTCATAACATTACACCTATATCCATATATCTCCACCCACGCCTACCTGAATCTGCTACACCCACACACACACAATGCAATCTAATGCATCTTAACCCTCAAAACCAAAATAGTGTCAATACCCGTCTCCCTCCCCCTTATAATCTCCTACCTAAACCCCCTCCTCTTGATCCCTCTTTTTTTCTTTCGTATTTCTTCTAAAACACTTCTTCCTCATACTAACAACCACTTGTGTAAGGTGTGACCAGGCTGTTAGACCGTAAACATGGTCCAACATCTGAAACATATGTAGCGAAACAGATAAAACGGTAATAAAAAAATAAAACGCA
This sequence comes from Euprymna scolopes, assembly GCF_053919585.1. Lineage (NCBI taxonomy): Eukaryota > Metazoa > Mollusca > Cephalopoda > Sepiida > Sepiolidae > Euprymna > Euprymna scolopes. Next base: position 39,508,400 of record NC_136507.1, on the reverse strand, counting down.
TATTTGCTCTGCAATAGTATTGAGCACTCTCTTCAGGTTTTTACTAATTACCAGTTTTACCATATATAAATATATTATATATATATGTGTGTGTTTGTGTGTGTGCTAGTGTGTGTGGTTGTGTGAGTGCATGTATGTGTGTGTAAATCTTCCACTATGTAGTCGATCGATACGTTACAAGTCTTAATATAATGAGCGTCTGTATGGAATGCAATTTAAATTCTGACAAAAAAAGGTTCACAGAAGATCTTCACAATTGTTTCAAACTGAATCTGAAATTAGCATCATTTTAATTGTACAATCCTATTTCGCCACTGGAAATCTGTCACTGACAGATTTTTCATCATTACCTTGAATGCATTGGAGAGACGCTCATGCGTAACAGAAAAAGGAAGACAATTTAATCCTTTTTTATGGAAACAAAAAAAAAAGAAATAAAGATTGTATACTGACGTGGTTTTAACAAAGAAAATATCGCCGCACGGCATTATGTTAATTAAAGAATGATTGTAAATGTTTATCTATTATTTTATTTTCAATGCAAACAGAGAAAATGCAAAACTTTATATATTTTATAAATCCGATAGGCAGATAAGCGAAAGTGCAATCATAACAAATAGTTTTAAAATTTTCATCTGATTACTTTATTGGTATTAACGTGAAACTGAATCACACTCATATTTAGTTAATTTTTGTATCATTTTTTCTATTTTAGCTGTAATAACAATATAGTTAAAGCAATTTCTATCATTTTCCAGTATCTATATATTAATAAGATAACGTGTGTCTTATTTATTTGGTGTCATGCTTACATCCGAGTGACAATAGTTTGTTATTGACTTCCATTTTTGTAAAAAATAATTTTACCAAAAATTCTTCAAAGTATGGAAATAAAAAATTTAAAAATTAAAATAAAACTTTTACAAGTGTTTTTGATATAGATGTACATAATAATACTTTGATAAGTATGTTTAACTTAAATAGTGATGGTATAAAAATTGTGGTGTTTGCGTTCGCACCTGGATTCCATAGAATGGAAATAGACACAAACTTTAATAAAGACTTTTCATATCTATCTGCGTAAGTATACTTTGATAATTATGTTTCAGTTTGAAGAAATATGGTCTAATAAAATTATGGGGTGTTCGTTTGCACCTGACCTCCAAAGAATGGAATTATGTCACAAAGTTTAACAAGATGTTTTAATATAGATCCACAGAATATTATGATAAGTGTTTCAGTGTGAACAGGTATGCTATAATAAATTATGGGGTTTATCTATTTTATTTTTACTTTCATCATATTTTGCTTTGGTTTTGATACCCCCAAATTCGAAGCAATCTCTTTACAACCCTTCCGTTTCATAGCCTATCATACTTTCATAAATCAGTCCATTTTCTGTAGGCTGTTTTTGAACCCAGTGTATATATATATATATATATATATATATATATATATATATATATAAGATGGCTTTCGATTTTGATTCAAACTGATGCACACAAGTCATATATATATATATATATATATATATATATATATATATATATATATATAAATATATATATATATATATATATAAATTTTATTTTTTAAATCGCAACTTTATAATATATAAAAATCGATAGAACATTAACGCTATAATTATATATACGAAATCCGCAATAATTTAAATATCATATTTAAGCGTACTTTTCGACCGGGTACACCGGACGTCCCTGCTAGCTTATATAAATACTTCGCAATTTTAACAGAAGAACTACACTAACAGCATGACGTCTACGTTTACGCTGAACATCCACAGAATGCTAACATCAATACATTACATATGAATGAGCCCCCTGCCAAATTCCCACAGGTCCTGCTAGTTAAATATTATTACGTACATAAAGACAAGCCTTTATAGTAATCTCGTTGAACGCAGTTCTCAACGGAGATTTATAAAATGGAAATATGTGAACAATGACTTGAAGATATATAATTTATTGCAACTGCATCTTGACGAAACCATTTAACTTTCTGCTGAATTCGCTGCACGAAATTTACTGAAATATATTTTTATCACTAATAAATTATACGTAGCAATCAACGTTTTTTACTGACAAATATTATAATTATTTCAACATATTTAACATTACTTCAACTCCCTCCCACGTGTTAAAAGCGTAATAAAATTTACAAAAATCAAAACGGTATAAAGTGTTAAAAAATAATAGTGTAATATGCTGATTTGTTATGTTTCGATTACTGTATCCATGTTCATTGTTATTCTCACACAGTATTGGCCGATGTAACCTACGTCCTACTTTGGGTGCAATTGATGACTCCAGCAATTTTTCTGTCGAATTCTGGAAAATGTATGGAATTTTAAACGTTAAGATTTATTTAACCTACAAGCGAAGCATGTTCTCGTCCCCTCACTCATCCCCGGGACGAAGTCTTATCTAAATTATCATTATATCCCCCCACCCAGCGCCGCCGTTGGCGAAATTTAACTCACTACACGATTTTGCAGTGTAATTCAAATCGTGTAGGTATCTGAATACTTGATGCTGCACCAGGGCTATGAAGGTTATTTTTATCGTGACGACATCACTAGACGGGGTACCTACTATGGCTTAAGAGAGTTCCACCTATTCCTGAGAAAAGGATAGACCGCGCCATTTTCCCAGCCTGGTATTTTACTTCATGGTAAAAAATATATTCTTAGTGGCGCCCAATCTTGGGATTGAACCATCGACCTCAACAACGTGTTACTTAAAATTGAGTTTTACTTATTAATTTATCCGTCTCTAATTCACAAACATAATATGGTAATATTAACCAGGAGGCGGAGAGTTAGTTAATCAATCTAATGCAACCGTGTTTTTTCTTCTATTAAATCATAAATGATGTATATTCTTTTTCACGAAACACATATTTTAGATGAAAACTGGGCAAGGTATCTTCTTGAAAAACTATACATGTATGGAATCAACTAAGATAATAAAGGAACATATACCCGACAAATAATACTAGTGTCGCAGTTGTAGCACATAACCATGCTATCAACTAACACATTTATCATACAACTTTGACTTCCACCCCGTTTTCTTGAATATCTCTCTGCAAAGTAAAGCCATATGAATAAACCAAGAAAAATTTATCTCAAAGCAGAATGCAATATATATGTTTTGATAACAACTGCCCCATCCAGGACAGTAAGTTGTTATATAATCCTTTGTGTAATTCACTTGGAAACAGGGCCAATCATAGCCCTCAGCTAGGAACTTGTCCTCGGCACAAGAGAAGCTAGGTCATAGTTGAGATAACTGGTTTCCTTTGAATGAAGTATGCCTATGATCCAGTGCAATTAATCATCCTCCATTACAACGTGAACCACCATTACAATCATTGAGGGACATTTATATATATATATATATATATATATATATATATATATATATATATATATATATATATATATATATATATATATATATATGAAATGAACATTACAATTGAATTTACCAAAATGATCCAAGATGGTAAAATTAAAGTAAATTATATATATTGAAGAATTAATATTTATAAAATTATCTCAGCCAGATATAAAACCTCGATAGGAAATAGAGCTTATAATATGAGCAAACAGTTAATAAAATATGTTAAAAAAGACTTTGAAATGAGTTAAAAACATATTTAATCTGAAAATATATATATTGCGGGAATTAGATCAACAGTCTAAAGAGCGGAGTTTATTTTAATGTATTAGTAAATGCATTTTTACTATTAACAGAAAACAGTGCTCGTTGTCATGTATATATATATATAATAAGATCTATAGGTATAGATATCCTAGAACTATTTTAATATTGAATAAAGTGATTCATAATTTATAATTAAAAATCTGTTTCAAAGGGAAAAACAAACAAAAATCAGTAAATTGTACTATCGTTTCGGAAACGATGTTTTTATTGAAACAGACAATACGTCTTAAATTTAAACAAGGGTCATTGATAGTACTCAATCATAAGAGAGGAACTTATCTTTTTAAGTTTTTATGTAAATACAGTCATATCTTGCTACGATGTGCAGGCCGTTTCAATCATGGTAGATATCATCAGGCAAGAAAACATCAGGCAAGAAACAAATTATATTTATACATATATATATATATATATATATGTGTGTGTGTGTGTGTGTGTGTGTTGTGTCTCTGTATCAATAACAACACGAGCGCAGAAAGTAAAGGTAAAACAAATATATTAAGACGAAAAGATAATACATATTTACAAAGGTGCAGTTGTACTGCAGTTGGAAGGTTCTCCGGCAGAGGGCGTGTTAAAGTCTATCCGGCGTTCGAATACAGCTCCCCGGTTTTTCTGACTTGATACCTTTATCTATATCTTTTCACCCACGTATGCTAATCAGTGGGCATCTCCACAACAATATATATATATATATATATATATATATATATATATATATATATATATATATATATATATATATATATATACATACATTTAAATAAAAGGGGCGGAAATCTCTCAAAAGCTCTTTCGACTATCATCTCGTCAGGAGAGAATCGATAGTATAAAATTGAATAACATAATGCCGAAATAAGGAGCAAAAGGGGGGAACGAGTAAACGAGTACTAAAAGTGCCAGAAAGACGATTAAAAGTAAATTTAATTGGTGAAGAGAAAAAGCGTTTAAAATGGCAACGTGAGGGAAGGACAAAAAAAAAAAAAAAAGGGTTATCAAATTTCCCCGAAGAGATTCAACGCTTTCACCGTATCCTTCTGCCGGCATAAAGATGGTTTACGAAAGGCAATAGAGACAGATTCCAAAATTCTTAAATGATTTTTGGAGTCCGCTCTATTAGAGCGGACTCCAAAAATCATTTAAGAATTTCTATTAGAGCGGACTCCAAAAATCATTTAAGAATTTTGGAATCTGTCTCTATTGCCTTTCGTAAACCATCTTTATGCCCGAAGAGATTCAATGCCTTCACCGTATCCTTCTACCGGCATAAAGATGGTTTACGAAAGGCAATAGAGACAGATTCCAAAATTCTTAAATGATTTTTGGAGTCCGCTCTATTAGAGCGGACTCCAAAAATCATTTAAGAATTTCTATTAGAGCGGACTCCAAAAATCATTTAAGAATTTTGGAATCTGTCTCTATTGCCTTTCGTAAACCATCTTTATGCCCGAAGAGATTCAACGCCTTCACCGTATCCTTCTACCGGCATAAAGATGGTTTACGAAAGGCAATAGAGACAGATTCCAAAATTCTTAAATGATTTTTGGAGTCCGCTCTAATAGAGCGGACTCCAAAAATCATTTAAGAATTTCTATTAGAGCGGACTCCAAAAATCATTTAAGAATTTTGGAATCTGTCTCTATTGCCTTTCGTAAACCATCTTTATGCCGGTAGAAGGATACGGTGAAGGCGTTGAATCTCTTCGGGGAAATTTGATAACCCTTTTTTTTTTGTCCTTCCCTCGCGGTGCCATTTTAAACGCTTTTTCTATTCACCAATTAAATTTACTTTTAATCGTCTTTCTGGCACTTTTAGTACTCGTTTACTCGTTCCCCCCCTTTGCTCCTTATTTCGGCATTATGTTATTCAATTTTATACTATCGATTCTCTCCTGACGAGATGATAGTCGAAAGAGCTTTTGAGAGATTTCCGCCCCTTTTATTTAAATGTATCTATAAATTTTGTACCTCCAAAAATTTATTCATATATATATATATATATATATATATATATATATATATATATATATATATATATATATATATGTATATATATATATATGTACTAGATATATAATCAAATAAATATATGCATTTTATATCGCAGGTAGAATGGACATGTAATAGTTGTATCGGCTTAATCCAGCAACGAATGTAACACAAATAATATGCAGGTAAACATATATACAAAGGCAGTTTCCAATGGTAAAACGTCATATGTCAAAAATTAAATGATACAAATTTTCTTCTTAAGCACGTCAATGATAGGGGTAAATTTCTTGGAAGCTGACACCGTCAATATTTGCAATAAAGTGATTAAACTTTTAGGAAATGAACGTATAAGTTCGGTAATCATAATCATTTAATGTGTAATAACCTTTAGTTCATTATACGAAATAAAAAAAAATGTGATATTTTTTGGAATGCACTTCGTACAATAACCGGGATATGTTATATTTAACAAATGGTAGTTTTGTAAAGATGCTAAACTATAATTATCTAAGGTTTTAAACCGAATAACAATTATCTGTATAAAACTATCATTTACTTTATTTAATTGAAAAATTATGATTAACGGGGACATGTGCAGTGGTTATGTAATACATAAGATATATTACAAACACGTGTTAAATTTTTAAGCTGACGATTGTAATAAGTTATTTGACTTGGATGAATATGCAATTTTTTACACGTCGTCTTGTTTGCATTTCTATTTAAATAAAACTGATCCATACTTATTACTCAACTAAAACAAGGCGCATTTACAAGATAGACAGTGAACGAGGCATAACAAGTAAGCATGCATGGTTTCCTGTGACTGCACAATGAACGAGGCATAACAAGTGACTAAGTTCAGTATCAAAAGTCTCGACGGGACGTCAAATCCTGGTGTAAATGAACAAACGGTGCAGTTTTAGGCCTTAACATATGTAAATTAGAGTTCTGTACAAGGCAAAAAGAGAAAGGACTAAGTCCAATATTTGCACCACCTAGTTATCCCCAAAAGTCCCCAAGGCCTTAACATATTTTACTTTGAGTCTAGCACCATGCGAAACTGCTAAATGGACAAACACAGAAAATGTTAAACAAATATGATTAAATGGTCCCAAAAAATGACTGTATTTATCAGCCCTTAAAGAATCCTCGCGAAGTATAAACAAACAACATTATATAGAAATCAGTTTTCTTTTACACAATGATCACCACTTATCAAGGCCCGGAAACCACTCAGGGATAAGGGTTATTGCAAGTACATTACGTTAGTGTGGAGATTTGATGAAGTGTTTAATTAAGGGGACAGTTCATTAGGAATTTGTTAACATTGGACTTGAAGACATCCAAGTTGTAGTCAAGTGGGAAGCAGGCACACAGTACAGAGTTCCACAGGCGTGCAGTTCTAAGAAAGAAGCTTTGTCCATGGAATCCGCGTTTTGATTTAGGCACAGATATAGAGTGGGGGAAATTTTTCACAGTTGATTCAGCAAGACGGGTGTTTTTCGTGAAAGATTGGCGATGGGGGACCAGAGATTGAAGCTCAGACGAGCACCTGCCATGGAAATAACGATAAAACAAGGATAGGCTCGCAACGTCTCTTCTGTGGGAGAGAGGTTGCAGGGTAGAGAAAAGGGCATCCCCCACTAAGCCACGTTAGTTACAATATTTCATGAAGGTGTCAATTTTAGCCATTTTAACCCGGAAAATCTGTTCCGTTGCTTTTTTTTACTCGTATCATGTTTAATGTTTGTTCAAAATTAAAAAAAAAAAATCCAAGGTGCAGTAATTGAGAAAAGTGCGGACAGAAGAACGGACAAACAGACAATGGTGAATTTACAGGTCCCCTCTCTTTTTCTTGGGGGGCTAAAAAATGAATAATATTGTAGCCATCAATATGTGAACTGTAGTTTCTCTAGTATAAAGTTTGGGTTAGTGAGACTGAATTTTTATAAGCTTCTTGCAGAAGCTCAAACTTAATTGCTAAATTACTGTATAAGAATGGATAAAAATACATATTTATATTAACTTGTATTGACCGGACTATTGTTCTAATCTTGAGTGTTGGTGCAACGTTTCGGTCGGATTGGCCTTCAACCTTCATCAGGCATATCGTCTGTTGTTTGGAAAAGAGAAGAGAAACACGTTAGTGTGCATCAGTATTTTGTAAGTTATTTTTTTACTTTTCAATCATTGTTTAAAAACCTATGAGAAAAAATATCGGTTGACAAAGGGGAGACAATTATAATAAAAGTCGACAGGAGGATTTTCTGTACTCCATTAAAACAATGTAAAAAAATGAAAACTGATTCACAAAAATGCGGAAATTTCTACGGAGCCAGTAACTTTTCTTCTAGCTTTTCCAAACTACAACCGACTTGCCCAATGGCGATCCAAGCACAATCCGACCAAAACATGCACGGATAACACCCAAGACAACGATAATCCGATCAATTTAAGTAATATAAACAATCAGCCGTCATCTAAAAACTTCTAAACTTTAAAACAAATATTGTTTTTCATATTTCACATTAACAGGTGATAGCGAAGTCCATTAAGAAATCCAAAATACGTATGACCTGTAAAGACTTGGCTGATTATGATATAACTAATTATAATGTTCATAGTTTTTTACTTGAGATTAAGAACTTATCAAGCCTCTAAGACCACCCGAGGATAAATTCTAATGAACGTAAGCTGGACGTGTAGTAATCGTTAATGGTGTAACTTGTGCAGATTTTGATTACTTTTCAAGAAGAATTAACAAAACTTGTCTACATTGGATTAGAAGGTCAGAAGAAAAGCGTTCCGCAGGCGGGCAGTTCTGGGAAAAAATATTTTTTTCATGGAATTTGCGTTTCGATTTAGGCACAGTTTGAAATTAGGAAAAATTGACGAGTGTTTTCTTTGAAAGTTTGGTAATGCGGAAATATGGATTGGAGTTCAGTCGAGCGCTTGCCATGAAAATAACGATAGGGCAGATATAGGCTAGCAACGTCTCTTCCGTAGAAAAGAGGTTGCAGACAAAAAGAAAAAATAATCACTCACTAGGTTTCGAAGCAGGTTCTGAATTCTGTTAAACCTAGATCCTGCACAGACGTGGTAACAGTGCTATATTTTAGTGCATTCGTGGCTCTTATACAAAAAGAGGATTGCATCGGCTGTGAGATATCTACTGGAGCAGTAGGATGATCTGACCATATTTTCCAGCGAACTTGGCAACAAATTTGATGCATGTTTTCCATTTCAAATCAAGAGTAAATGTTAGTCCGAGAAGCTTTTGAAGACATAGATTCCTCTACTCGAGAGGTCTTTATTTCAATTGTTGCGTGATGAGTGTCAAACATATAATTATGGAAGGAATAAACGGCTTGTTTTCGTCAATCATATATGTGTAGTAGTTTTTGAAAGTATGTACAATAAAACATTATTACAGGAACAGCAGTTTCTCTCTAAAAGAATTATTGCCGAAAACTATGTTGTAACAGAACGCAAGCACCGTATAAATAAACAACGTGCACTTTAAGGTTTCGTATTGATGACGTCATCATTGTTGCTGTGAATATGCATAAAATAGAACAGAAGTAAAGAAAACAGAAAAGTTTTTTTTTTTTTACAAGGTGGTCACCACATATCAAGGTCCGGCAGCCACTCAGGGATAAGGGTTATTGCAAGTACATTACGTTAGTGTTGAGATTTAATAAAGTGTCTACATAAGGGGGCGGTTCAACAGGAATTTGTTTACGTTGGACTTGAAGACATCCAGGTTGTAATCAGGTAGGAAAAAGGCAGACGGAACAGAGTTCCACAGGCGTGCAGTTCTAAGAATGAAGCTTTGTTCATGGAATCTACGTTTTGATTTAGGCACAGATAAGGAGTGGGGAAACTTTTTGACTGTGGTCTCTGCTAGACGGGTGTTTTTCGTCAAAGATTGGCGAGGGGAGACCAGAAATTGGACCTCATACGAGTACCTTCCATAGAAATAACGATAAAACAAAGATAGGCTCGCAACGTCTCTTCTGTGGGAGAGAGGTTGCAGGGAAGAGAAAAGGGCATCCTCCACTAATCCACAACGTACTTGGGCGTACTTGGCTTTTATATAGATAGAGAATTGAATCAGTAGTGAGTAATCTTCGGGATAGGTAGAAGGACCACACCATCTTTCCAGCGACAATGGCAACAGACTTGATGTACGTTCCATTTAAGATCAGGAGTAAAGTTCAAGGCCAGAATCTTGTAAAAACATTGGGCTTCTCCTAGACGAGAGCCATCCACTTCAATTAAGAATACTGATAAGAATGCTAGCTAAACTTTCTCTCCCATTCTTTAAAACGCTTAGAGGGAAAATGATTTTAAGTAAAATAAGATTTCAACTTCCATTAAAATATCGAGGAATGCAATATGTGCATTTATTTTCTGAAGTAAATATATGACTGTTAATTTTGGAAATAAATGGATTTATCCAGCAGATGAATTCGTTTTCCATTAATAATGACATGAGATATTCTTACACGCCAGTTGTCGTTTGGAACACATATGAAAGGAGTGGAAACCTTTCACATATGTATTTAAACTCAGCGGCAAATATCTGTATGTAACTATATATATATATATATATATATATATATATATATATAGTCTGTTTATTACACATACATTGTTGGTTACATATGTGCATACATATATCAGTGGAATCCTGATTCAAAGATAAAAACCCATCAGACTAAACAAGAATACCGATTCTTATTAGTTTGATGAAGTGTTATGCTTGAATTGGGATTCCACTGAAACGTGTACGCATATGTGTAACCAACAATGTTTGTATAATAAACAGAAGATATGCCAGCTCTGTCTTGCATTGAGCACTCTTTAATAATCATGTGAGTTCCATTGGATTTACATCTAGAAAACTATTACATACATCCATGATATACATATATATGTGTAACTATATATATATATATATATATATATATATATATATGTGTGTGTGTGTGTGTGTGTGTGCGTGTGTGTGTGCGTGCGTGCGTGCGTGTGTATTTATATATATTGGTTGCAAGTAATTATTCAAGCAGGTCTGATAAAACAACATTTTTTCCGATTTTCTTTTATTTCCTCTTGCATGTTGTATAAAATGGCGCCAAGTTGTTGTTCGGCCATATTCTTCTCAAATAATTTCAATCGACGAGGGTGGGGGTAGTCGCTTTTAAAGAGAATATCTTCTTAAAGAATGGTTCTAAAATGTGCCTATGCATTTTTGGTGCCACACTATCTGTAAGTAGTGGTTGCATGTGCAAATCAAGTTTTCACGATATCTGTTTTTATTCGATTGTAATTTTTTATTCGATTGTAATTTTTTATTCAATTCTAAGGTGGAAGCACAGAATAGATACAAAACACCCTCTTCACCCTTAGAATCTTAGAATGGCTTTCAACATAATAAAATTATTATTTCAGGACGGTACCAAAAATACATTAGCACCTAAAATGTTACTTTGCAATTAATTTATTTTTAAATTATAAAATAAAACACATATAATAATTTCAAAACTTCATCCTGCTTTATTTTTTATTTGTTAAATACGTGGTTAATAAAAATTAAATTATAATTACATTCTTACATTTGAAATAACAGTGCGATTAAATTCTACAATTTCAAGAGGTAAATAAGCTTGTGGTTAAACTTATTGATAAAGGTGTTGATCGTAAAAAGTCCCTTTGTAAGGATTATATTTTTCGACTTGTATTTTCTAGTTAAATTCAAGATGGATGATATATTTTCGTCATTAAATTGTTACTTGGAAGTACAAAATAGTTATTTACAAACAGCCGAGCAACACAAGTAGCTTTGATTTAAACGAAAAGATAGCAGCAATAATTCTAACAATCGATCATTTCGTACGCGTGTTTGTCGCCGGCAGCGATTGTGAAAAGAGATTATTATTATTATCACTATTCTAAAGGAATTCATTAAATATTTGGCGAGGAAATAAAAAAAATCATTCTTTTGTATGCAGTTTCTGTGGGCTTATTTACTCAATAGTAGTCTGCAAGTAACATTCTGTTAATCCGAGCATATATATATATATATATATATATATATATATATATATGTATGTATATATATTGTAAGTTATGAAATATATATTGCAATTAAGCTACACAAAATATTCCGCGCTTCATCCACGCAAGGATTTCTCAGCTTATGTGAGGATTTTCTGATTTTCTCGCATTTTCTATACGCGCATTCTTTTGAGTGTTTAGTTAGTCAATAAGCTTTCTCGTTTCTACCGCACCCTTCATAATCATCCAATGAGCAGCCACTTACAGGACAAAGGCCCAACTTACCTCTGGTTCACTCGTTCCTTTGTCGTAAATTAATTTCCCCAGCTGGTTATTTAGCGATTTGAGCAAAGCTCGCTGTCCGTTTGTTTGTAAACAAAGTAGTAGCTCGAGATCTCGTTGGACTAATGCTTATTTAATAGGGTTTTGATGGATCCATAGTCCTGTCATTGGAGCTATCGACTGTAAACACGATGGTTGTTAGTTTGACAGACGGATAGCGGAAGGTGCTAGTCTAGCCGCATGATGAATTGTGGAACAACGAAACAGTACTGTATGTGGATTACTACACACACAAACCCCCACCCACCCCCACACACATATATGTATATATGCACATATATACATATATATACATATATATATACATATATATATATATATATATATATATATATATATATATATATATAGGAAGAGAGAAAGATAAAAAAGATAGAAAAATATTATATTAAAAAAGAAACTGATATACGAAAGACACAGAATAACAGAGAGGGGTATAGAAATAACGAGAAATATAGAAGGAGGGAGAAAAGAAGGATACAGAGAAAGAGAAACAGTGTGACCCAAAAACAACCGGCCCTATGTAGACTTTTTTTTAATTAGAGTTGGGGCCCGTTTTATGGGTCACCCTGCAGAACTGGAAACGCATACAGAGATAACAATTACAACAGTTATAAGTGCATGCAACTTCCTTGTACATTTGTTATAATTATGTCATTTTTCTTTAAAAGGAAATACACATCTAGACAATTTAAATTCAATCCTGTGTTTTGTTATTGATTTTCTAAAAACATCTTCGGATTAGAATTTAAATTTGAAGATTTGCGAATTCTTTTTAGGTATTTTTCGATCTTTACTCGCGGATTGCATTTTAAACAATCCTTGATTTGTGAATCGATTATTTATATTAATGTTGAGTATTACTGCATGAACACGTGCTTGTTTATAAGGTATTGATTCGAACCGCACGACATCTTTAAAGACCTTTTCAGCTATGGAAGACCGTAATAATTTTTATTCATGGACTTCATTCAGCTGACAAGAAAAGTAGATCAATCTATTTATAGCAAAGATAAAACTGCAAATGCTTAGACTTATACTTCTAATATCCTATCCTTTCGATCCATCTTCATCGCAATGGACCAACGAACTTGCTACATCGTTAATGCGATTTAACAACGTACAGTAAATTCCATTGCTGATATCTAAAGTAAAGGTGTACCATGATAAACCAGACACAATAGACCACTTGAATGATTATACATGATGCGCTATTACCGAAAATTTAAGGCGTAGAGTTTTTGAAAATTACATCTTTCGATTACGCTATATACGCGCAACCGGGGGCATGTGTCCGGAATTGTATTTAAAATATGAATGCCAAAACTGTACCTTTATTATAAACCATATAATTGTAGAAAATAAATGTAATTTTACAGCCTAAAAAACACATGCTTATCTAATCACTAGGGCTATGACGACAGTATATTATTTTCATTGTTTTGGCTCTCGATTATATATCCGACACAGTTTAAACACAATCAATCAACCGAAAGCCACATCACTCTACATAAAAATATATAAGATATCAATGGATATATACTCGAGAGTAAAAACACGTAAAAGAATATGCTGTTGTCATAGCCCTAATAATAACTTATCAATTCCTGAGGATCACACGAGCACAAAGATTAAAGAGATATTCGATAAGGACTGAAGATGGATCCTATCTCACTTGGGCTTATTTTTGCCGGTGCTTCTTTGCATACGAACCTCAAAAACTTAAGGTGTAAGTCGTACATGTTTAACCCGCTCGTCTAAAATATCTATTGTCTGTATGGTTGGTTGATTCGTTGTTTTTGTTTTACGGCATATCAACCCTTTTCGGGTTATTTAATGCCGAATCCAAATATTTTGAAGAGCATTTTTTTAATAGAATATATTTGTTGTTTTCAAGCCGGTTTCTATTTAACCCATAGTTGGGACCCTAACAGGTACTACCACTCCGGGTCAGAGTGGACCTGGGAGCAATGGTAATTAAAGGGTGGCTCCACACTCCCCAAAGCCCACAAGCTGGGGCCTCACCACTGGATATAGTTTAAGGTCATTTCCAGGACCCCCATTGAGGGACTTTTACCCTCTGCAGGGGAGCAGTTGGTGTATTCTAATGCCTCACCGACAGGGCCTATCTGCATGGATCTTATAGTAAGTATCGAGAAAGAGAATTTATATTGCGGTTCAGTGTTCCTGATACATACATTTTTTTCATGATACAGATTTACACATGTTTTTCTTATTGCCAAATATTTAACAACATGCCTCATCCCATTCAGCCAAGGCTACGACAGATCTTAATGCATCAGTGGAGATTGTCTCATGAAATTTCCATGTTGTTCTCCAGATTCCAACCGCCATTGAACAGATCTGGTGAATTATAAAGATGAAAGTTTATGACGGATCTCAATATTTGTCGAGAGATAAATTTTGGAGGAGGATTACTGAAGTTGCTCCTGCTATAACATCATCTCAAATCCGTCGATACATACAATAAGAATTTCGTCCTTCAAAACTAATCCGGCGATTCTCCCTACTTTCCAATGTGGGAGCGCTTTGGATAACATATTATTAGTTATTTTAATAATGTGGAAGCATAGAGCAAGACGATATATATATATATATATATATATATATATATATATATTGAGTAAAACAATATGCGTACATAAAAATTAAAGTTAACAAATAAAATTAGCAGGTAGAAGGAACATGTCATAAAAGAAAGACATAGTTGCACTGCTAAAAGACAAGACTTGCTTTTAAAACACATTTTGTATGCACGAGGCACTAAAACAATAACATAATGCAATCTGCTTAAAGTAAAACCTAACCATTAAATGTTGATACAGACCCAACGTTGTGAATAAAAGTCTTGCAAATGAACAAAAAAAGGAAATCCCACCTGGTTATTTTATTTTAAAGAAAAGGAGATAATTCGGTACTTGTATAGTTTAAGCAAGGCATTAAAAGATGAAAATATTAAAAATATATAAATAATCTACGTACTCATTATGGAATAAAGTTTCCATAAAAAATCATTTAATTTAATCAATTTTTTTTACAGAGAAAAATCGAATGTTTATGAGATCGATCGATTCGCGGCCATCTTGCATATTTCATGGATGGGGATTTGGTGGCTTAAAACGAAAAAGTAATTAAAATGGACAAAATGAAAAAAAATATTTATTAAGGACTATAAAATAAATGAAAAAAAAACACTAAAATATCTATGTAGGTATTTTTATGTCCATATTTCAAAATGCTTCTTTACATTTTCATTATAAACAACTTTGTAGCGGTGATTGGAATTATCACCCCTGATGCCCCTCCTCACCCACAAAATAGACAAGATGGCGGCGACTTGAATATCTCACAAAAGTTTGTTTTTTCCTCTGTAAAAAGGAAACAAATCTACATATCTAATTAAGTGATTTTTTTATGAAAACTTCATTCCATAACGAGTACAAATAATATAACAAGTTCTCAATATTTTCATTTTTTAATGTCTTGATAAAACTGCACACGTCCATTATTTCTCTATGGTATTTTCCAATCTACGTCTGCATCTTAGTTTTACAAGTCTTTTTGTTAGCTGTGTGGTTAAAAAAAAAGCTCTGCCGTATCGAACGCGTGTTTTTTGTTCCTTCCCACGTCAACAAATCAGCTCAGGTCCAGTCGATGGCGCACATGTTTTTCAAATGGCATCGCTATCTCCACTAACGTTGTTCCAAAATTTATCCTTGCAGACGTGGAAATTATCGGTTATTTTGAATTTAACTTAGGTTGGCAATTTACCATGAAAAAATCAACACCAAAACATTGTGCGTAAATTTTGCATTTTTTTTTAATGATCATTTGAGACACATGATGAAAAATAATTTTAAAGTCTAGGAGTCCTAGGGAAGAAAGCTGTTACAGTAAAAGGCTGTCTTACGTGTGAAGATCTGTAGAAGGTCTTTAATGTTCATCGGGGCCCACACCATTAAAATACTTATAAAATAAGCAAAGGGATGCTAAATTTTGTCGATGAGACAGCTACTAAAGCCTAGCTGAGACTATTAGGTTGGCGGTTGTCTTTTGTACTCTGTCAAAGAGGGAGGATGTTTTCTGCGATATCGACGTTTGTCTAACAATTATAATCGGTTTCTCACGCGGAAAATATAGCGATAAATGTTGCGATTTCGGAATGTTCATGAATTGCACTATTGCAACTATAAAAGTTTGAATGAAATAAAATGACACCATTTTTAAAAGTGTTGCTTATGCTGCAAGAAACTATAATGGAATATTAAAAATGTGAGAAATAAAAAAAATAAAAAAAACAACGCCAAAACAAAATCCAACAAAAATAATAATGTCCAAATCAAAATAAAATGCAATTAAAAAATAAAACAGTCAACAAATATTGATGGCCGCCTTAATGAAATATAAAACAAAATAAAACGAAAACACAAAAAGTGTTGTTAATGTAGCAAACCATCAAAATAAAATATTAAAAATGTAAAATAAATAACAACATTGCAAAGAATACAAATTTCAAAATTAAATATAATAAAAAAGACAAAACGTCAATAACAATGTAATAGTTTTCTAAAAATCAAGAAAATAATAAATATGTGAATAATAAAAAATACGATTAATAAACTCAAATGAAAAAAATAATAGTGGTATTAAAATGTCAAATATTAATGAAAAAAAATTGAGAAAAATGATACAATAAATAATAAAAATTGCCAAAAATCCAAAACTAACAACTGAAAATAAAAAATAAATAAAAAATATAAAAAAAATAATGTCAAAAGTCAAATATCAGTTGTCAATGTAAAAATAATTAAAATGTCAAGAATTAAAAATAAAAAGGAAAAAATAATACAGGTGTTAAAATGTCAAATATTAATAAACAAAAATTGAAAAAGATGATACAATGAACAATAAAAATTGCCAAAAATCCAAAACTAACAAATGAAAATAAAAAATATAAAAAATATATAATGTCAAAAGTAAAATATCAGTTGTCAATGTAAAAAATAATTAAACTATCAAGAATTAAAAATAAAAAGGACAAAATAATAGAGGTATAAAAATGTCAAATATTAATGAACAAAAATTGACAAAAATGATACAATAAATTATAAAAATTGCCAAAAATCCAAAACTAAGAACTGAAAATAAAAAATAAATAAAAAATATAAAAGAAAAAAAATGTCAAAAGTCAAATATCAGTTGTCAATGTAAAAAATAATTAAATATCAAGAATTAAAAATAAAAAGGACAAAATAATACAGGTGTTAAAATGTCAAATATTAATGAGCAAAAATTGAAAAAGATAATACAATAAATAATTAAAAAAATCCAAAACTAACAAATAAAAATAAAAAATAAATAAAAAATATAAGAAATATATAATGTCTAAAGTCAAATATCAGTTGTCAATGTAAAAATAATTAAAATGTCAAGAATTAAAAAGAAGAGATTGAAAATTTGAAAACTCAAAACGTGGGGCTGTGGTAAATGCCGAAATAATAAGATAAAGACAATGGCAAAACAAAAAAAAACAAGGAAAGAAATAAAAGTGGTGAACCAAAATCAAACAACGATAAACATGTCAACATTTGTTAAAATCCTAATTTAATGGTTCTAGCTTATAGATTATATGTTATGAAAATAGTGTAGAAAATTAATAGTGTATAAAAGTAAATAGTGTATAACAATAGTGTATAAGAGTGATATTAAAATACTTGTTTTTGTAAAAAACATATATATATATATATATATATATATATATATATATATACATGTATATGTCAGTTTTACTTTTATAAAATCTCGTTCACATATGGTTTTGGCAACACAAATCGATTGCTCCAAGATGTTAGCCGATTCTAAACAAAATGGCGAATAAATATATCATTAAGAAAATACCACATTTTTCTTATTTATTGTTTATTATTGTCAGAAGTCTATAATTAATTAAAGCCAAAGTATCAATGGCGGTAATACTCTAGTATATTGTTAAATTAGACATTTGTGATCTCATTCAATTATTTCCAAAATTAATTATAAACCATTCAATTTCTTTAATGTACAAATTCATAGTTAGAAATAGTATACCAGATTTATAAAGGGTAAAATCTTGTATATGAATATTAGCATATATAAAACTTTTATTAGTTCATTATTGAAGTTAAATAATTATCTGCAAGAAACAATTCAAGAATTAATCTAACAAGTAAATATAACAAAAACGACTTTTAGTATTGTTGTCAGTTGTACATAATTTCTTAACTAGGCAAAACACTAGTTTATATTAAAAGTAGACATTATTTAAAATGAAAAATATTATACTATTTCGTTCTTGTACATAAAATTGTGATACATTATACGTTAGAAACGTGGCAATATATATATATATATATATATATATATATATATATATTTATATATAAGATTGTTGATTTTTTATTTATTTTTTATTAGCGATTAATTTCCTTTTTTTATTACTTCGTTCCCTGAACGTTTATATTATAAGAAAGGAGTTATTTGCCCTTTGTTTGCATTTTTTCTTCGCCCACATTTTTAAGACGTATTTACTTTTTTATTTTTTTTTTAAATATTACTTATTAATTATTAATTAATAATTACTACGTGCAGAAAAGTAAGTCATCAATATGCACGTAGTAATTATTAATTATTAATTAATAATTAATATATATATATTATATGTATTTAAATATGTAACTGATATAAGAATTTGATTATAAAATAGACAATAACAAATTGCTAAAACTAAAAAAAAACTAATCAATGTAAATTAAAAGTAAAATAAAAATAAATAGATAATGTTACAAGTTAACTAAATTTATGTTTTCAATGAAATAAAAATATTAGAAAATGTAGGGAGGGGATAAAAACGGACATTTGCAATTGAAAAAAAAACAATAAAAGAAATAAAATATCAGAAATAAATAAGGAAAGAATGAAATCAACCAGCAATTAAACATGTCAAGAAAAGAAAAAAAAAACGCCTGTTTAATCGTTTCTGTTTATTATACTAGACATGAATTACATGTTTAGTAAAATAGTTTATAAATTAATCTGTATATATCGTATATACTGTATCATATACTGTACAAACATCGGGTACTGTTATATATCAGTATCATAAAAATATATACAAAACTATTTACTTCAATAATAGTAACGAGATGTGGGAAGAGTTAAGTCAATTAGAACGCAAACTAACAACCGGTGTCAATTCCATAAAATCTCATCTACGTATGAATTTGGCAACACATATGAATTTCTTTAAAAAGATAGCCAAATCTAAGAAAAATGCCGAAAACAGATGTGATTATGAAAATAGCGTATTTTTCTTATTTATTTGTTGTTTATTGTTGTTGTCTATTGTCGATACGTAACAATAACGGCCATTTTCTAGTTTATTGTTGAAGGAGACATTTGTGAACTCTTAAAATTAGTTTTAATTAATTTCCTTAATTACTTGTAAACCATGCGATTACTCTACTATAAAAATGCACATATTTACAAATGGCATATCATATGTTTAAATCTGGTTAATATCTAAATATATGGATTTTATAAGCTTATTATTGAATTTAAATTCTTTATGGAAGAATAATCCAACAGAAATAAATATCAGCAGAATTAAATCTCATCTACTAGTATAAGGAGCATGTGAGTTAATCCAGTAAGACTTTGCTACAATAGGACTCTTCGCCCAACTCTACATTATTTGTCTGGAAGTGTTCTTAGATAGGGTTTGTATCGGAATGACTCTGATAAATATTGAAACCCGATGACCAAAAAATTCAGATTAAAGAAGAAACACTCTGATTTTGAACAAAGATAACCTAATATCACAACTGTATTTGAGACGTTTTATCACAGTACAAGCAAAACGGAGTAGTGTATGAAAGTTCTACTACAAGACATGGGGTTTAAAACGAATGTTTCTGTTTAGAGCTCAATTGAAGCATTATACTTGACATTTGTAAAATCAATTCCTTAATAAATGGGCGGGTATTTATGAAATTTGGATTGGATTTGAATTGAGCATTAAAAGATTGTATTCGTGACCAATAGACAAAAGCCAAATCTATAATATATTCAAGTTAAATAAAATAGCACAATATTCCAAGATAGTATAGTTTCATTTTCAGACTTATACATAATTCTCATTATTATTATTATTATTATTATTATTATTATTATTATTATTATTATTATTATTATTATTATGTTTACTTTTGACATTAAGTAATAGCTTAAGGTTAATATGTCATATAACATAATATACGAAACTCTAAAATTTTAACTCTAGATAATTAAATATTTTATTGTTATCCTGGGATGTTCGTCTACAGCCAAAATTATACTGTTACAAAGTAAATAAAATAACATAATATTTCGGGATTATATACTTACAACGCCAGACAGATACATAATCTTTAATATTATTATTATTATTATTATTATTATTGTTATTATAATTATTATTATAATTGTTATTTTTATTATTGTTATTTTTATTATTATTGTTATTTTTATTATTGTTATTATTGTTATTATTATCATTATTATTATTATAATTGTTATTTTTATTATTGTTATTTTTATTATTATTGTTATTTTTATTATTGTTATTATTGTTATTATTATCATTATTATTATTATTATAATTGTTATTTTTATTATTGTTATTTTAATTATTATTTTTATTATTGTTATTATTGTTATTATTATTGTTATTTCTATTATTATTGTTATTATTGTTATTATTATCATTATTATTATTGTTATTATTATTGTTATTATTATTGTTATTAGTATTATTATTGCTATTGTTATTATTATTATTGTCATTATTATTATTATTATTATTAGTAGTAGTAGTAGTAGTAGTAGTAGAAGTAGTAGTAGTAGTATTGCCACTGTAGTACATTTAACGTGCGTGTATTACGGTTTCCAGATTATAAATTATACGATCGCTAGATCGTATTTAATAATGGTTGGGGATAGGTAAAAATCAAATGCTGAAAATATTTACTTAGCATATGCCAATTTAATAGTTCTACTATGTTATTACGTTCTATCTTCCTTTTTAGTAAATAGGATCTCCCGATCAGCGAAGTTTCATTGTAAAAACAAATAAAAATCAAATTTAAAAATAATATCGCTTTATGGCCGTATGTGAAACTAAAATATACCTGCTTGGTCTCCTGGTTAAGATCCACGTGCAGTATCTGTTCTGTCTCAAGATGGTATAATGATATTTGTTTTTTTTCCGTTCGCATTGGCGCCTATACATATTTATTAGATAAATACTTTTACATTATTGTTATTATTATAATTATTATAATAATTATTATTATTACTATTATTATTATTATAGTTATTATTATTATTATTACTATTATTATTACTATTATTATTATTCCTATTATTACTATTATTATTACTATTATTATTATTATTATTATTATTATTATTAGCATTGTCATGAAGCATTAAATTATAGCTTGAGGTTGATATGTCATCAAACAGATATATGAAACTCTATAACAGTTTATTATGGACACTGAAATATGTTGTTTTTTTTGCTGTTTTAAAAATTTTTCTTTAGGTTCTTCGTCTTCAGACAAAACAATACTTTAAAAAAGCCAAATAAAATAGCATTATATTGCGCGATAGTAGAGTTTTAGTTTTAGACAGATAACAAACTATCCATTCTTATTATCGCTGTTAATAAAATGATTATTTTATATTTTCACTGAATATTACGATTACCATTGGTGCCATAAATGACCGCTTGAGTTCGATATGTGAGAAAACAGAATATACGAAACTCTACAACATAGACTTTGCTTACTGTGGAAACTTAAACGTGTTATTGTTTTCTTGGGGTTGTTCGTCTACACACCAAAATGACAAAACAGCAAGATACAGACAAGACCAAACACGGAAAAACTAAACACATTGAATTTGGATTAAAAATTTAAAAGGAACTGAATAATGACCTTCTCCATTGTTCCCTCATCTCCAGCAACTCGGCCCTTGATCTTACACGGACTTCTTCTTTCTTCAGTCTAGAAGAACAAGTAATAAAAAAAGACAAAAATACTTCTTTTGCCTCCATCTAATTTTGGACACGATACACGAATCAGTTTTGGATTCTTGCTTTTTTTTTAAGACCTGTCACGTCTAAAAACCGACCTGAAAAGTTTACGGATCTCTCTAAGATAATGAAACATTTTACATCATTTGAATTATTCAGACACGTTTTTCATCTTGGATGTTATTCTCACACTTTTTTAGCCAATATAACCCCAGAATATATTCAACTGAATTGTCTGTGACTGGCGAACTCGAGTATCAATACGGAATTTCAAAGAGAACCCCAATTATGTAATACAAGGAGATTTTTTTCTTATTCTATCAG
Source organism: Euprymna scolopes (assembly GCF_053919585.1). Taxonomy (NCBI): domain Eukaryota; kingdom Metazoa; phylum Mollusca; class Cephalopoda; order Sepiida; family Sepiolidae; genus Euprymna; species Euprymna scolopes. The sequence continues at coordinate 39,485,799 of NC_136507.1, read as the reverse complement.
TAGAATTTCAAGTATGCCTACAGAATAAATAGATAAATTTGAAAAGACGACATGATTCCATTTCTGTTTAATGAAAAGTAATATCCTATTTTGTTGCAGACCATGTACTAGTTGATTAGTTGTGTTCAACTCCCAATCATGCCTGGAAGTGACAGAATGTTCAACGAGCGAGAATGGAGATGCGCCAGTGTACAACGCATACTTTCTACCAATCCAAATTATTACAACATGACAATTTCCAGCATCCTCAAAATGCAAATCAAGACGGTTCAACGCTTGAGGACTAAGCATAAAAGTTTTTCCGACCACGGTTTTGGTGTTTTGGTGTGGTTTCAAGTAAGAACCACCTCATGCCTCTGCACATATTCGAAGTTGTCTTAAAAGTCAATACTAAAGTATACCTGTATATGATGAAAGTGCGGTTAACCCTTGATGCAATCATGTGGCACCTGGTGGACCATGTGTGTCGCAGCAGGATTCGGCGCCGACACACAAGTCCAAAGAGACCCAAACTTAGCTTTAGAAGGAGTGCTACCAATTTATACCCTTCTCTCACTATCCGTCTCTTCCTCTGACCTCGACCCGCTGGACTACGTCGTTTAGTTATATGTCGAGAACATCACTAACAGGACCTCCTACAACATCAAAGCCAGCCTGATCGCTGCCATCCGTCGAGTATTCGCCGAGCTCTCGTCGACATTTGTGGAAAAAGAATTTTCCCGATTCCGGACCCGTATCCAGGTTGTGATTGAGGCTGAATGCGGCTACATTGAATTGATGTCAACTCTACTACATAATTAAATTACCTGAATTGATTTTTTCTAATAAAAGATTTAAAATAAACTTGTAGTATTCTTTACTTTAGGGCGACTAATTTATCCTCTCTGTATTTTAGATGTCCCACTAATTAAATCGGCAAACTCTAGAAAACAACTTAACATGAATTATTAAACAGAATGATCAGAAGTATGACTAGTTGATTAGTTGAGTTCAACTACCACTAGAAGATAGTCTTGAAGATTCTCTTGATCCCATCGTCAGAACAGGCGATAGAATAGATAAAACCCAAAATATTACTTAAAACTATGACTCGACTATGTCTGCCAGAACGAGAAGCATCTACTTCGTTTAAATGAAGGCTTCAGTTTGAAAAAACGTACAGATTATAGAGATTGATCGAAACTTCGAGATAAATTTATCTTACCTACTGATTGATGGAAATTATATCAACCGAAAAATGCGAGAATAATATCAAAGATGAGAACAGTGTTCAGAATCGTTAGATTAATAAGAACCACTTACAAATGTTGATTTTAAATTGGGATTTGTTTTAGCTACGCAAATATATCTTATATAAATATCTATCTGAAATTACCTTTTTTATTGAGTTACCACAATATATCAAGACCCAGGATCCACCTAACGATAAGGGTAAGGTGTCATGTGGACGGCAAAACAGCGCCGTTATGACAAGTAATAGTAGTTGCGATAGAATTTGCTTTTTAAAATGCAGTTCAATAATGTTACTATTGTACTCTTAAAAGGCCAGTCTATATTTAGTTAGGGAACAACGATGCAGTATTCTGTAAAACAAAATGGTGGAAAAGCGTGTCTTAAACTATATCTATTAAGATGTAGCAATAGTTCTTCATCTGTTGACGTCATCAGTGACTTAGCCTCTGGAGCGAGACAATGATATAACCATTTTTCAAGCGACCGTGCCAACGTATTTGTTGTAAGTCTTCCATTTCATGTCTGGGTTGAATGTCTATCATAGAACTTTGTCAAAGCCGCAAGACATGTTTCAGTCATTTCAATGGTAGTCAAGTAGAGAACTTTTGTTTTTAAAAAAAGAAGTTTGATTCTGGACTGATTTAAAGTAAACATCCAGTGATTTACTTTAAATACCACCATGATCTATTTGTTAGAAGTAGGTATACTTTGCTTTATTTGTTAGAAGTAGGTATATTTTGCCTTATATTTTAGAAAAAGGTATTCTTGCTTTATTTGTTAGAAGAAGGTATACTTTTCTTTATTTGTTAGACGTAGGTATACTTTGCCTTATTTGTCAAAAGAAGGTATACTTTGCTTTATTTGTTAGAAATAGGTGTACTTTGCTGCATTTAAAAGATAATTGATCATTTAAATGTATCTGAATTTTCTGTTTCATAAATCGAAACAAATAGTTCAACGGTTGACATGTATAAAGATGTTCTTTATCCACATCCAATATTCAAACGAAATCTCACGATGATACCAGATAGCACTGTTAACTGGGGGTAGAAGGAAATATAATGACTCCATTGAAACTGAAGTTTTATTTCCAATATTTTGTACTTTTCGCCGTCATATCGCATTAATCTAAAGATTCTACAGCGTGGAACTATGAAATAGTCTCCGTAGAAAAGACTACATGGTTCGATTTCCGTTTGATTAAAACCTGTTTTCTTTTTGGTGCAGATCATCCCTAATTGCCAGGTGTGTACAAATTACAAGAGCTATAGAAGCCTTCTATCCTGTTTTAAAGTGAGACAATATCCAACGAGCAAGGTCTGACATGCGTCGCTGTACAACTCATTGTCTCTATCGATCAGAATTATGACAAAAAGACCATTGCCAGAACCTTCAAAATGCGCTGGATTGGCACAAATAATAGGCGCGTGCCTATGATGATGACAAGAAAGTTTCCAGCCACGGGAATGGTCTATGGTGTAATTTCAAGTAATCAGGTGGCCGCTGGCAAACCATGGGTGTGGCAGTAAGACTCGGCGTCGGTCCACAGAAACCTAGACGTGACTTCACACTGGCCGCCTAGTTTCCTGAACTCGCAGGAGTACTTCGTTTTGTTATACGACGAGAACATCACCAACATTACCTCACACAGCACGGATTTCAGCCTGATCGCCATCATCTACCGAGTACTCGTCAGTGCTTGTTGAAAAGGCATCGTTCCACCCTGTGTTGTTGGCATAGGTAACCCCGATATTTTTCTATTTGTAATTTTCTCTACAAAGAGGGACTACGTGAAAGTCGCCATCATTCGAAGTGAAAATATTTTTTGTGGGACAAAAGGAATTCGATCCCGTAACATCCTGGTTGCCAGTCTGTGTCGTAAACCATTGACCACCGTCACCCTCCCTTCTTCTGAAACAGCGCTAGATATATATCAAAATACAGTCATATTGCAAAGAACTGCATGAAGAATTGTGAAGCTCTTGTATGACGACATAATTTAATTATATAATTACTATTGTAAAATAAAAATATTAATTAAAATACAAACACATCTTCACGTTTTGCAGGTCGGTTTTTGCCGGTCCAGGTCTAAAAAAAACGAATAAAACTTTAAAGATTTATTATTATATTATAATTAAATATAACCATTTATGCTTAATATTGATCCGAGAATTAAAGCACTTTAATCAATTAAAAAAAGAAGAAAAATCTATCCGATATTCCATTATTGTTAATCAAGTTATTAAACATTAAATCGATTTAAAATTCAACATAATTAAATAGATATAGATAATAGAAAAGGTGTGCGTGCCCAGGTGTAGAAAATTGTGACAATCGGTGCAAGACATTTAGAAAAATAAGGTTGTGGTGGTTGGGTTAAAGGTTGAAGAGTTTCACGGCGTGGAAAAGGACGGATACAAGTGTTGTGCTCCAGCAAATAGAAACATGCACAAACAGGAAGTTTATGCGAGGTTCAAATTACCACAGACAAATGAAATATACATTTGATAAAAGAGAATGTCTTTATCTGAATATCTGAAATAAATAGTCTTCTATTTCCGGTTCGATATACTTCCTGTTCCGAAAGGTTATTAGATAATCTTTATAAGTTTATAACGCATCATTAAGTACTGTTGCGCAGAGGTGCAGGCGTTTATCTCACCATAACAAAGGTTAAATGACCCCATGTTTAAAAATGCAAAACATTATAAAAAAATGATAATTATATAATTTTCAAGATAGTTTAAATAGAATTTAATGCAAACATAAATAAAACATACAATTTAGCATGTATTGGTGGGTTATTAATATTGTCTCTTAAGTATATTGGTATATCCGATGATTTCAAAATATCATTACGAAATATAAACTAATTGTATTATATAAAAGAAAAAAAAAACGTTTTTTTTTTACTAAATGGCAAGCTCGTGACGAAGATGAGCGGATACTGAGTTAAAAAAAAACAAACAAACAAAGATTCGATGATGAAATAAGATTGCTGGTGGTGCTACATTGTTTGGCATTTGAAATCTAAAAAAGTCAAAAGCGAGATCATTTTTCGTCCAAATAAATTATTCATCTACATTAAATAAATTATTCGTCTACATCAAATAAATTATTCATCTACATAAAATAAATTATTCATCTACATAAAATAAATTATTCGTCTACATAAAATAAATTATTCGTCTACATCAAATAAATTATTCATCTACATGAAATACATTATTCATCTACATAAAATAAATTATTCATCTACATAAAATAAATTATTCATCTACATAAAATAAATTATTCGTCTACATCAAATAAATTATTCATCTACATGAAATAAATTATTCATCTACATAAATTAAATTGCTCGTCTACATAAAATAAATTATTCGTCTACATAAAATAAATTATTCGTCTACATCAAATAAATTATTCATCTACATAAAATAAATTATTCATCTACATAAAATAAATTATTCGTCTACATAAAATAAATTATTCATCTACATAAAATAAATTATTCATCTACATAAAATAAATTATTCGTCTACATAAAATAAATTATTCATCTACATAAAATAAATTATTCATCTACATAAAATAAATTATTCGTCTACATAAAATAAATTATTCGTCTACATCAAATAAATTATTCGTCTACATCAAATAAATTATTCATCTACATAAAATAAATTATTCGTCTGTATAAAATAAATGAATGTGGAAGCTTTCAATCAGATAACGTATATTTTAATTTTTGTATTTTTCAATAATAGTTCCATCGGAGATATAAATTTTCTTAGGGATACACATTGCATCTAAGTGTTGATCGCAGTAGTTTTTCTTTTTTTTTGTCCACCCACCTTTAGTCGGGGGACCAAAAAAAAGTGCATCTAGGTGTTGATCGCAGTATTTTTTTTTTTGGTCTCCCGACAAAAGGTGGGTGGACCTGTTATGTCCGTTCGTTCGTTTGTCCGTTTGTCCGTTCGTCTCTGCTTGTGTCGTCACTTTTCTCAATAACTACGCCTTGGAATTTTTTGAAATTTTGCACAAACATGATATGAGTAAAAAAGTAATAGAACGCATTTTCCGGGGACACTCCAGTTACTCCCGTAGGAGCGCCTTTCGGGTTAAAATGACTACAATTGACACCTTTGTGCTTATTATAAATAAATTGATTCCTTGGATTTTAGAAACCTTTATAAATAGTTGTAACTAACTGATTTCTATATGAAATGGCGCTATTTTAAAACTTATAAAAACACTCCATTTTGGGGAGTAATTTACCATATTTTTGCCAAAAATGTTCTGTGTATGTCTATTTAGCAGTTTCGCATGGTGCTAAACTCAAAATTCAATATGTTAAACCCTTAGGAACGTTCGGCGTTAAATATATTGGAGGAAATGTGTGTTATTTTTTATGCCTCGTTAACTGTGCACTCACAGTGGACAATGCATTCTTCACTTGGTTTTTGAGCCACAGGTAAATAAATGCGATCGTTAATTGAAAACTATTGGAATACTTGAGGTATCATTCCGAATTTGATGGATTCTGCACGTGTATCTTGTCGAACTCGGGAATGATGCTGTCGAACTCGAGAATGAGGACGGAATTTTTAGCGGAACCCTTTATTTACTTCACGGGTGTATTGATTTTATTGTCCAGGCAGCCATGACTTGATAGAGGTTTAAAGTTATTCGCAATTGTTTTTGTTTTTTTTTTGGTCGCCCACACTGAGGATTGAACCTACAACTAATTCTTACAAGTACACTAACCACTGCGCCTTAAACCTACTTTTATTTCTAGTTGTAAATATCACAATTTATTACTAATTACTACCCATATTAACGCATATCTATCTCTCCCTATATATATATATTAATGTTTTTACTTATTGCTTATACATATTATCTATTGTTTGTAATTAATGGTTGGGAACCAGTAATTATAAACAATTTACAGTAACTCGACCGAAACCTTCTGAAAATAACACTCAAGATGAGAACAATAGTCAGATGAATCCAAAGATTAAAATTCCTCATTAGAAACATCATAGAACTTCGATAAAATAGGATGGGAGACATACTTAGTTATAGGGTTAGGATAGATAAGACAATTATGAAAACGGTGTAGTGTAATGTGATATCAAAAAAGTATTCAGGAATGAGATATTACTATTAAAAAAGGTAGTAGAAGTTTGCTACGAAAAATAGAGCAAATTAATGCAATAGTATGGTAACAAAGCGGAGGCAAAAAAATCATTAGGAACGTCGGAGGGGAAAACAGAAAAAAAAGGTTTAAAAATTATTATGGATACTTTTTATTGCATTATCATCTCTACATTTATACTTTCCTCGTTGCTATGACGTCATTTTCAACATTAGTGTAACTGTATTATAGTAACAGCATATGACAGTCAAACATCTCATGCTATTTATCGCGCGCTGTTAGAGGTGTGTTTTCGCCCAGTAGACCAATTTTCATCTGTATTAGACATTTTTATTAGAAAGTTTTACCAGAGTGTTTCGAAATGTAGAGCTCACTCTATATTTTTTTTAATACAGTGATAATTATGAGTGAAGACTCGGGGATATATACGAAGGCAAATGTATATACGTATAACGATTATTTATGAATATATATTTACATATGGACATTTCTTGAGATGATTTACAGGCGCCTCTCCCGTAGGACGGAGGACGGACGTAGAGTCTAGCAGCATTGATGAGATGTGATACAACGAAACATGTATGTGGATAATACAAATACGTATATATATATATATATATATATATATATATATATATATATATATATATATATATATATATATACTGTGTGTGCAAAATGAAGACTTCACGACAAGGTGTTGATGCCAACAAACAGTGTATTTCATTTTACGTTACAATTGTTTCAATGTCTAGTTCGACAATTTTAAGCATTATATCGTTTGAAAATTAAAAAAAAAAACAGCATTTCTTCAGACTTTATGAATAAACACACTTTAGGCAATGTAGCATTTTTTGAATAGAAAGAAAAAAGGCGGGGGTGGATCCCTAATGGGAAAAGCATGCGAGAAACATTTACCTTGGTTGTGGTTACTGAAAATCCCGTTTAAATATTAATGTATCGCCTAATTTTCGTATCCTTATTTAAGAACAGAGTTATGTGAAGTTATTATGGGAAGCCCTAAGCCATTTAAAAAAAAGGTTGTTTTTTTTAAATATATCCCATTTGTTGGGTTCCTAAATTCCATTATTTCCCAATGATTGTTTTTTTTGTAAACATAATTTTTTAAAGTTTGGTATCTATACTTATATTATGGCCGTAATAACCTTGTAAAATGTTACGGTTAGTTTTAGTTTCGTATTTAGTGGCAAGTAATGTTTATATATTATCGTTCTATTGGTACATGGATATAATACCATTTCCGGTTTAGAAGTTGATTGAATATGAGAATAAAGTAAAATAGGTGCATTAAATATATATAAACCTTGTAGGACATTTCGGGTGAAGTGTTCTAATCTATTTACTGTCTGAAGATTCATAGTTATTTAACTTGAGAAATGTTTTTATGTCGTTGCTTAGGATGATTTGAAGGGAGATAATCCAATTAAGTTTTTAAATACTGTTATTTAATTCTGTTTGAAACTGGGTTGATTTTGTTTATTAAAATGGTTACAGGAAGGTAATTCAGGCCGTTTGTGTTTTCGGTTCATTGATTACTTGAAGGCGACTATGATTTAAATATTAATTAATCAGATAGGTTCAGAACGTGGCACAATGGCTTATTTAACAAATTAAGTATATAAATAAAGTTTTTGATCTAAAGGAATGGGTTGTGTTATTAATCACTTACGCTGCTCCTGTCATATAATTCATGCGTTGTGTTCTTGGGTTGTCTAAATAAATAAATTATTGTATATCTTCTAATTATTATTCTGACAGCAAACCCACCCATGGCTACAAGTGTGTTTTACTCCGATGGGAAGATATATATATATATATATATATATATATATATATATATATATATATATATATATATATATATATATTCCTATTTAACTATATGCTTATTTATTTTGGGTATTAAACATGTCTGTGTTTCAAAGGAATAACTCAAACCATATCAACTTTTATGTCTAGGAACGACGTATATATATATATATATATATATATATATATATATATATGTATATATATAATTGGACTAACGTACATATATGGACTGACGCACTTAGGTTTCGATGTAACTGTGGCTCACCAGGGTGAGGACTGACAGGATTGGAAACTTCAACTAAAGAGACTGAACTCAAGGGCTACTAAGCTAGGAAAATCTTTTTCTGAAATAAGTTAGGTTATTTTTACGTATATGTAATAGTATATTATCAAACTGCAGTTGATTTGGTTAGAATTCAAATTCTAACAGAACTAGCCAGGCTTATTTGGCGAGCCACGTACCACTTGATAACTATGCCGTCAATGTGTATGAGTGTATAAGGTGATATGTGAAAGAGAGTGTTTTATACGGGTAAACAAATGCAATAAAAATACAAAACGTTAAATTCTTTAGTGCAGACAATAAAAAAAAACTCTTTAAAAATGCAGTAGTCTTCTTATGTGTCGAAAGAGAGATTTTATTTTCACATGCTCCTTTTTCTGTATGTTTTTATAAAACTAAATTCCGATGGATTGCCAGGATTTATATGGTGAAATAATAATAAAATATTCGAAAAGAAAATGTCGAGAATATAATATCTGAACACTCATTATTTAAATACTGCATATTCGAATTTATTTCATTTATTCTCTATTTTTTATTACATGCAAGCAGCTAGGCAGAACGTATCCAGGTCACGGCACCAGAACAAACACTGTTTAATGGCTGAGGGGGAAGATTTATAACGTGTGTGAATGTGTGTCGTCTTGTTTTTATATATATATATATACTATCTAAGAATCTTATTGTTGAGCAAGTTAAAGTTGAAATCGAAAAACGGTCAAAAATGGTAGATTATGATCTTATAATTATTAGATATCTATTCAACGTTGTTTCTCGCGGTGTGTCGTGGGGTTAGTTCCTTGGAGATGGAGTTCGTGCTTCGTGGCTAGGTTCGAATCCCTTGCCGGTAGTAATCGTAGTAATCGTGTCACCCTGCACTGATGATTCCCGAAAGGATGAAACACTAGTGTCTGTAGGTATTAAAAATTATTATTGTAATATATATATATATATATATATATATATATATATATATATATATATATATAGGTGTATATATATATATATGTATATGGGGGACGTGTTGTGTATGTGTGTGTATGTTGTAGTACTAATGACTATCTATTGATATATGATTGTTAAACTGTTAAACGTTCTGATATGTAATTTTTCTAATGTATTATCTATTTTATATTGATGTGCGTATATCATTAAGAGATAATAGGCATCGTTGTCGGTTGGAATACCAGTTAAAGAATACAGAAAATCTTTCTTTCATTCTTCCTATCTACTGGTCCTGAAATTAAAGAGACTTTTGTCGGAAAGCGAACACGATCAAGCGGAAATTATTATTTGGTATAAACGTTTACTTTGTTTTCCATTGTGTTACATAGCCTATAAAGATCCTTGATGGGTTTTTGTAACGTATTTTTATTTATATTTAAGTTCTCTTAACGTCTCCCTATGAAATGGACATTAAGTTAACATTTTTGTTTGTCCTAGTCATGAAAACTAATATTTCCTTTCTATTGAAAAATTAAACTTAAATATTTTTTCTGTAAATAATAAAAACGATCACAAACGTAATATCCGTCAGTGATTACATTATATTTTTACAGATCAAGCACATTGTTATGACAAAAAATAATTAAGAGGAGAGGATAAAATAATTTACATTATTATTCTATTCTAAAACATCATTGCTAATTTTAGATAATCACCTCTTCAGACCGAACTATCCGTGAAATCCTATTACCAAAAACTTTTCGTAATACGAGAAAAAGCAATGTATAAGTCTCGAGTTGTTTTTATTAAATTTTCACAATGTGACACGATCAGGTATTTTCCTGGTACTAAATTATTATTTTTTTACATTTTTCATTGTATTTTTGTTTCAATACAGGTAATTATCATTTACTTAGTTTTCATTTTTTGTTTAAGTAGATCTTAAAATATTTTAAATTTAATATTTATGCGATTTTGAATTTGTCGTACACCTAAATAGTATGTTCCGCTGTGTATACGGTATACACTCCTCACATATATATGTATATATATATATATATATATATATATATTATAAACAATACTAAAATATATTGAAATTAGAAAATATATTTTTTTTTAGTATTTAGATGTGTTAATCAATGAAAAAATAGCCTGTACACGATATATTTTTTCCATGATTTAAAATTGATTATATATATATATATATATATATATATATATATATATATATATATATATATATATATATATATATATATCAGTAATACATTTTCTATTATAAATACAGTTTCCTATTATACCTTAGCTTCACTTGCGTGTCAAACTTTTATTCTATTGAAAAGTTCTATGTAATTTATAATTTTTTATCGTTCTTTCATTCCCCTACACACACATACATACACATACACAAACACAGACACACACAAACACACACACACACACACACACATATATATATATATATATATATATATATATACAGGATATCATAAAAGTCGCTGAATGATTTTGAACTAAAATAGATTTTATTTTTGATATCAATCTATATTTTAACACAAATTAAATAAGACATTAGGAAATTTAAGAAACGTTCCAAAATTAATTATGAAAAAAACTGTATTTTTCCAATTTCAGCTTCACATATTTGTGCACTTTTCCAAACATTATTCATGACAGATTGCAGAATCTTTGGATTGCGATTTAACTTCCTTTATTTCGTCTCCGACGTCTTCATTCAATTCTTGCAGGGTTTCGGGTTTGATGTTTTGATGTCTGGTAGCTAGCAGATGAAATAGGGGAGTTAAATCGCAATCCAGAACGTCTGCAATCTGTAATTAATAATTTTTGGAAAGGTGCGCAAATATGGGACGGTGAACATCGTCAATATTTTAAATATATTACGTTTAATAAAAAAACAGATTTTTCTACAATTTGAATTGTTTCTATAAAACTATTTGCTAATCCCCTAAACAGGCTATTTAAATTACAAGATATAATTAGATATATTAAATCTATTTTAGTTAAAAATCAGAAAATCTAATGGAAGGGACTGTACTAATCAAGGAAAAGCAAATTTCCAAAAAAAGTATAAATATAGTTATTTATATTTTAATCCCAACCAAATGAAAAAGCTCAATATAATCACTGAGGGTAGTAGAGCTGAAGATAAATAATAAGTTGTAAAGAAGAAAGTTTTTATTATTCGACAGAATACTCCAAAGTAAGGTTTTCCTTAATCTGCGGAGTTTCAAAGAATGCTATTTTCTCTCATCAGAGGAAGAAAATTTTAATGTTAAAACATTTAACCTGAATTTCTGATTATTTCACTAAAAATTTTTCCCTGCTGAATAATAAATTTTGTTTGTAAAATTCTACTTCACAACTCTGTTCGTATATATATATATATATATATATATATATATATATATATATATATATATATATTTATATATATATATATATATATAATTATATATATATGTGTGTGTGTGTTTGTGTGTGTATATATATGTATTGATATACATACATATATATGTGTATATACACATATATATATATATAATTTATATATATATATATATATATATAAATATATATATATATATATATATATAAATTTACATAGCTAAATGTACAAAAGAAAATATAAGGACGCATGATTAGCATTACCAGTTGTTTATTTCGTTTATGTGGCTAATGTGAAAAAATACCTGTAAAGGTTAAACCGATGTCGTTGAATAACAAAAAAATGAAGTTTTCTATCAGAACGTATAAAAAATAAAAGACACATTCCTTTTTGCTTTAATAATATACTTTCACATTAAAAAGATACGAATATTTCTTTGAATCGAACCATTCCCGAGGAAAAATATCATTTATATGAAATGGCTTACAATGGATAAGTTTCTTTTGAAGAATAGAAAAAAAATCTTTATTAATAAAAGAATATAACATATATGTATATATATATATGTATATAAATAAACATATATGTGTATATATATATATATATATATATATATGTATATATAAATTTCGCAATAAGGAAGATGATAATATATCACTTCTTTATAAGACGCTGTATTTTCCAGTGTTACAATCGTTTAACTGAAAGTTTAAAACTTATTTCGTAAAAAGATATTCCAAAATGGAAAATTTCAACGCAAAGTAACACATGCATATCCATAGGTCTACACATTTTTTGTATTTACTGATAACTCCAGCGAAACACACCTCTCTATTTTTCATTTCATCGGTTGATATATATATATATATATATATATATATAAATATATATATATATATAATTATTAATTGTCATATATATATTATTACTTACTATATATATACGTATATATATATATATATATATATATATATATATATATATATTTATATATATAAATGCCGTTTAGAATTTGTCAATTTGAAGGTTTTCCAACATCCCTGACACTGATAAAATTACTACTCTTACGGGGACATAAAACCATTTGGTCGTTCATTTAAAAAAAACTCGAACTTATATGTTAATGTATTTATAACCTTTAAAAAGCCCCACTTCATTCGATAACCTTTAAAAAGCCCCACTTCATTCGAAAAAAAAAGAAAAAAGTAAGTAAATATTATCTGTATGAGGAAATGATAATGAATTGAACTGGTATAAATATCACATGATATATATATATATGCATATATATACATATATACCTATATTATCGCCTCCTGACACGCTATATATATATATATATATATATATATATATATATATATATATATATATATATATATATATATATATATATATATATATATATATATATATAAAGCGTGTCAGGAGGCGATAAGGAATCCAATAAAGAGCTCGATCCTGGATGTGAGAGCTGAAGATACAATATTTATTACGAGACTATATATACATATTTCAAGGTTGTACCGTTGGTTTCATTACGCCGAATCAACCATGAGAGGTTGATAAGAGTTAGCGTAAATTCATCAGCAACATAGAAAAACGGAAATAATGCAAATGAACAGACAGAGAAAAAACTTTTAACGTTATGGTTGATTCGGCGTAATGTACGACCTTGAAATATGTATATATAGTGTCGTAATAAATATTGTATATATATATATATATATATATATATATATATGTGTGTGTGTGTGTGTGTGTGTGTGCGTGTGTATATATGTATATATATATGTATATATATATATTATACTATATTATAGTGTCGTAATAAATATTATATATATATATATATATATATATATATATATATATATATATTATATTTATGACTTTGTAGCGTAATGAATCAGACGCCGGACTAGGGTTAGATTGCTAGCAATAGTCAGGCTATGATGAAGAGGGGTAGAACCCAAAACATGCATGCCCGTAGATTACTGTTTTAAAAATTATAAATAAATTAATTACGTGCAAATTATAATAAGAGCGATTTTCTAAAGAAAAAAAAAATCTCCACGTGGAGACGCTAAATTGGCGGAGGAGTTTGGTAGAGTTCTCAAATTTCAAGTCGTTGAACTTTGACCCGTTACCAGCCAAATTTATGGCCGAAAATTGATTACAAATGTTTTCCCAAATCTCAATACCTTGTATATCAAGTTTCAAGTCTGTAGACTAAGAATTGACAGAATTATTGCGTAGGGAAATGTACACATACACACAGACACACAGACAGACAATCACGTTCACTTTTATAGATATATAGATATATATTATAGAAAACTTAAAATATTGCATCCTTAAGAATTGATTTTATAGTTTTATAAATCGAATTAAAAAAAATAATGCTGCAATATTTTAAGTTATACATTTATTATAATTTTTTACTACAATGTCTTTTCCTTTTTTCAAGTTTTTACAACTACTCCTTTACTTTTCTATGAGTTAACGTAACCATATTACTTTTCATGTTCGCATTATTCTACAATCCATGATTTTTCCAGGTTTCCAATATATTCACATGGTCTTTGTTTAATTTCGATCTTATTTTCCCCCCATAAACACATATGTACAAACAATGTACATCACTCATATGCTTTCAATGAAATACCCCCAATTATCTCCCTTTCATGTTTCACGGGTTACTTCTCTTTTCGCGACAGTAATTAAATCCTTCTTAAAATAAAATCCTTCTTAAATAAAAAAAAAAGTCCTTCTTAAATAAAAGAAAATCAAGTTTGTTTTCGACGATCTAAACAATAGGATATAAATGCGAGTGCAACCCAGGGCCCATCCTTGGACCTTTATTATTCTTAATATTCAAAAAAATATTGCCTCTGATGGGTATATTTGCTGATGAAAAACGCGCTCTATAACAGGCACGGGACGAAAACAAATGGACACATAGCTAAGAAAATGACAGAAACAGTAGAGGAAGACCTCCAATCTGTAGAGGAATAAAGACAAAAGTGGATGGTCACATTCAATGCAGACATGACTAAGATTTTTCCTTTTATAATTACAAGATACCTTCTCAACCACTAATAATAATGGCTCAAGATACATTACATGAAAATACGTGCTTAAAACTCCCTGAGCTAATTTTGCAAGGAGCATGAGTTATATCAGATACTTTGAGAGTATTCCATGGGCCGCTGCGAGGAAGGTGGGCTCCCTCAACCGTGCTAGAATATTACTGACCCCTGAAATTATAGTCTACTTCTTAAAGGCAACCATTCGCCCATGTTCGGCGTATTGTTGTCACATTTGGACTGGTGCATCTGCTACTAGTCTTTCGCTCTTGGATAGGATTCAAAAGAGAGTTGGCAACGTAGTACATCCTTAATTTTCATCTTAGCTTCAGCCTCTGTCCCATTGACGAAATCTTGTATCGCCCTGCCTGTTCTACAAGTATTTTAATGGTGGATGCTCCGACGACATACGAGGCCTTGTACCCCTTCGACATAAATACTCCTGATAAACCCGGCAAGCACCAAAACCTCGCTCCTACACTGGAGAGATCCTTAGGTGTAAGAAGGCTTTCTACTCTAATAGGTACTTTCCTTGAACTGTTAGATTTGGAACTCAGATCTGAGTTCCTGCTTTCCCAACCGTATTTAAGTGTTAGGTGAACAGATATCTTACCGTAGAACTCCCTACATAGTATCCCTGCAACTTATAGTTTTTCTGGAAATGGAATAAAAATAAAGATATATATAGGTTTTGTAGAACTGGTTTTTTCTCGAACGTTACTATTTATTAGGTCGCCAGACAACGATGTGTGGTTTTAAACGACCATGTGCCGGGCAGAGTAGCATAGTCAGTGGTGCGACAATATACATTTGTTTATTATAATAAAAATATATCTCACTCTTATTTTATTGAACAATCTTCATTTAATAAGCTCGTTAAATTCATTAGCTATCATTTTTGAATACCTTAAATCTACAATATATATATATATATATATATATATATTAATTTTATTTATACAAACATTAATGGCTACATATGTGCATACATGTTTCTGTAATCACCCGCGTTGGGGGATTACGTCTTCAGGCCAAGAATTACCGCCGAAAGTCTTGGCCCGGTAATTCTTGGCCTGAAGACGTAATCCCCCAACGCGGGTGATTACAGAAACATGTATGCACATATGTAGCCATTAATGTTTGTATAAATAAAATTAATATACCTGCTCTGTTTACTCATTGAACACTATTTTGGTGTAGACACATGTTGTTTCATTGGATGTACTTCTATGAAACTAAACTCTACTGGCTATATATATATATATATATATATATATATATATATATATATATATATATATATATATATATAATAAAACCTCGGGTACAGCGATCCTAGAACTTGTTTTTTTTTCAGGATAGGATGTGAAATGTGATATTTTTATGGCCCCTGGTTACGGTATCTGCTCTACCTTTCACTGTTATTTATATTCTTAGTTATGATAAACTTGTGTATTATATACTTTACTGTATTTTGTTACGAATTTGAATGCTGTAAGCAGAGATTTACTGTAGATATTAATAATTCATGTCAAAATGTGTATCATTAAATTAGCGCAACGATTTAAAATGTAAGTCCAATTGACCACGTGTGTTAGAAATGCCTCAAACAAATATGTTATATAGAATCAATATTTTAAGTATATAAGAGCAAACAAATCGATGGGACATGGGATAAAAGATGAAAAACATAAGGGAAAATTCATGATAGCTCATTTAGAAATAGGTCATACACAGAGAATCGATATCCGCGTCTACTGTAACCGTAATTTATCAGTCATGAATAAGCTTTCCATACGCTATAGGCGAAATATTGATTCTTCGTACATTCTTATTTATTGTTTTGTTTTCTTTTAATTGTCTTCGTATATACCGTGTTTTTTTTCGCCGGTATATTTTATCAGATTTTCCTATTTACTCTATATCCAAAAGACACCCTTCCACACACACACACACACACACACACACACACACACACACACACACACACACACACACACACACACACACACACACATATGCATATATATGTGTCTGTGAGAGAGTTTGTATATATATATATATATATATATATATATATATAGTCATCCACATACAGTACTGTTTCGCTGTTTCACAGCTCATCAGTGCAGCTTGACAACCAGGATCTGTCTATCTCTCTCTCTCTCTCTCTCTCTCTCTATATATATATATATATATATATATATATATATATATATATATATATATATATAGAGAGAGAGAGAGAGAGAGAGAGAGAGAAACAGATATGTAAGCGAGATAAGACACTGATAGAATTCAAATGAAAATCCTGATAGATATTACTTGAAGTAATACTTTCAAAGAGATCCTAGCCAACAAGGAAACGCTCAATATTTAAGAATAGAGCAATATATAAGTTTCGTGGTTCAATTTTAAATTCTAAAAAAACAACATATAGAGGCATATATTCGATTGAAGAATTTATTGCTTGACAAAGGAGTACTTAGACAGGGGTAAACTAATTTCCTTAATCCATGGATTTTCAACAATGGCTCACATCATCAGAGGAAATGAATTGCAGTTAGCAAAATGTTCAGCTGCGAATAGACGCTATTTTGCTTTCCAGCATAATTATTGAAAATAGTTTTTGAGCGGTTGTGAATAATTAGATGGAGAAAATTATACGAAAAGAGAAGTTGATACAACCTGGGTAGTCTATTATCAAAGGGGTCCAATGACATTCGGGGTTATATGCCATGTATTTGTTATTTTTCAGAATTTAAAATTAAACCACGAAACTTATATATATATATATATATATATATATATATATATATATATATAAAAAGAGAAAGAGAATTAGGGAGAGAAAGAGAGGGGGGAGAGCAAGAAAGAGGAAGAGAGTGTGCCATTTACTGACGCGATTAATTAGGAATTAAGAAAAACAAGTGTAGCATGAGTGGTCCCCCGTGAGTGCACAATAAACGTGGCATAAAAAGATTACAAAGTCAAATCCTGGTGAAAATGAATAAACGGTGCAGTTTAAAGCCTTCATATATGTAAAAAAAAAAGTCCAGGGTTTTACTTTCCCATTTAGCCCCAAAAGTCCCCAAGCCTTTATAATATTTACATTTTAGTTCAGAAGGTCATCAACTCCCCGTATTTCCTCCTATAACAGACAGCACGCTATGCAACATACAAAAATATCTGTGCGTGAGGTCGCCAAGCTAATCAAGAACCTTGATTCCAGTAAAGCAACTGGCCTGACGGCATCCCAATTATAGTGTTAAAAAAGCTTCAACCAGAACTTGCCCCCATAAAAACTCTTTAAGGGTTGCCTTAAAGTGAAGTGCTTCCCAACACTCTGGAAAACCTCATCAGTCTGCCCTGTATTTAAGAATTCAGTTGATGCGTCATCTCCCTCTGAGTACAGACTAATACGTCTCCTGTGTGCCTGGAATCCATATTAAATAGAGAAGTAGTCAACCACCTCAGTAGAAATAGCCTTTTCAGTGACATGCAATATGGTTTCCGTTCTGCCAGATCTACAGCAGATGTGTTAAAGGCCTTCAACAAGGTATGGTATAAAGGCCTACTTCACAAGATTTCCAGCTACGGTAAAACTGGAAGTGTTTTCTCAATCATTAAATCATTTCTCTCTGATAGGCTCATAAGAGAAGTGGTTGATGGGCAGAAATCAGAGGCCCTCAATATTAATGCAGGAGTTTCTCAGGTGTCCATCCTGGGCCAAACTCTCTTCCTGACATACATCAAATATCTCCCAAAACATATACTTAAATAATTCGTTGACATCTATGCTGATGACAAAACTATCTAGGGCAACAAAGTTCTCTCTGATTCTCTCTCCTCTGATCTTTAGCGTGTGGTACAGTGAGGGAAGAGGTGGCTGCTTACTTTTGATACATCTAAAACGAAGCTCCTATCTTTACATTATCAACGCTCTGATGTTATCTGGCATCAATTGAAATGTATGGCACTCGTCTAGGCGAGACTCCATGTTTAACAAGCTTCTGGGCTTGACCTTTACTCCTGACCTGAAATGGAACACGTACATCAAGTCAGTTGCCAAGGTCGCTGGAAAAATGGTAGACTCCTTTTACCGCTCTAGAAGCTATCTCACTGATGATGCAATTTTCTATCTATATAAAAGCCAAGTACGTCCAAGGAAGGATTATTGTTGCCACATCTGGGCAGGAGCTGCTAAAACAGCATACCCTGCCTTGACAGAGTACAAAATAGACTTCGTAGCTTAGTGGCGGATGCACTTTTCTCTTTCCTGCAGCCTCTCTCCCACAGGAGAGACGTTGCAAGCCTATCTCTGATGTATCCTTACTACCATGGCAGGTGTTCGTCTGAGCTTCAATCCCTGGCCCCCCGCGCAAATCTTTCACGATAAACTCCCGTCTAGTTGAAACCACTGTAAAAAAATTTCCAGTAGATTCCATGAACAAAGCTTCTTTCTTAGAACTTCACGCCTGCGGTACTCTGGTCCAGTTACCTGTTTCCCACCTCACTACAACCTGGTTTACTTCAAGTCTAATATGAACAAATCCCTGATGAACCGCCCCCTTAAGTAAGACTATTTATCAAATATCCAATACTAACATACTGTACACACAATAACCCTTAACCCCGAGTGGCTTCCGGGCCTTGATAAAAAATAACATGCGAAAATTGTAAATAAGCATAGACAGAAACTTTTGGACAACTATGGTAAAATAGTCCCCAAAAATGAAGTGTGTTTATTAGCCCTAAAAAGCCCTTGCGGTGCACCCAAAAGTTATACAAGCATATTATATAGAAATCAGTTTGTTACAACTTTTCAGAAAGTTTTATAAAAATCCAAGACATCATATTTTTTAATAACACAAACGTGTCAATTTAATCCATTTTGACCCGAAAGGCACCCCGGGTTAGGGGCATCGGAGTTTCCCCAGAAATCCCGTTCTGTTACAATTTTACTCATATCATGTTTAATGTTTGTGCAAAATTTCCAAAAATTCAACATCATAGCTATTGTTAAAAGTGCGGACAGAAAAATGAATGAACAGACAAACGAATAAGTGTGAATTTATAGGTCCACCCTCCTTTTGTCGAGGGACCAAAAATCATTGGTGCACGAATAGACAGCGTTAGGAATTTTTAAATATTCAATTTATAAGTACATTGAGTTTAATTCCGCCGGTACAAAACCGTTCCGTGGAAATGTTTTTGCCTGGTTGTAAAATTTCATACCACTCTAATGTATATTTTTATTACTTACACATAATTTCCTTGTATATTAATGAAGCATCATTATTTTTTCTTCATCTGGACTCGGAAACGACTGTTTCTCATCAATAAGTAATGGTGTCATCTTACACTAAAATAATGATTGTCTTCACACCGAACTACTAACTAAAGATTTCCTATAAGTAATGTAAGGCATGTTACTCCGTTCTGCATAATATATTTACATAGTCCTGTTAGATTATCACTTATTTCGAGGATTACAACGCCAGTTAGATAGACTTAGTTTAACATTACGAAATTGAACACGAATTGGGTTAATGTATCACCTTATGTCATACATTTATATGTGAGATAGTAAACTACTCTAGTTAAAGATAGCGTTCCTTAATGGTCTGTTATAATCTAATTTAAACTCAGGTGATAAGAAAGAGGATAAGAAAAGAGCAATTTTTCTTTACAACATCAAAGCTAACTGGAATCTGGGTAAGATATCATTCCAATAACCAGAAGATAAACTCGGTCGATGAAATAAAATCTAAGAAAAAAAAATGCGTATATTTATCATTAACGAAGCGCAAAAGAGATTCAATGTCGTATAAAATTCTAAAAAAAAAATAGCCCTTGATTAAAATCTCTGAAATAGCAAATGAATCCACTAATATTAATATATTTGGTTTCGTATTCCGGGCTCTCATAAGCCTCCCGAGGGAATTGCGACCTGTTCGCTGTATGGTAGCCCCCTTCAGTTTGATAGACTATGGATGCACACTATAAGGGTTGCTTTCCGTGTAATTTTTGAGACAGCAATAGTAAATAGCAGTGACAAGTGGAGGTTAAAGAAGACTAGAAAGAATGCCGTATATAAACACACACGCTGTACATGAACACACACATGCATATATATATATATATATATATATATATATATATATATATATATATATATATATATACAAAATTATAATAAATGACTTCCCAAACAATTCCTTTATGGCAAGCATGCCAAGGAAGGTGTCTGGCTCAAAAGCCTAAAATGAGATTCAAGGATTGTTTGAGGCCCAACTTGAAAAAAGGTGAGATGGCTGAGAAAACCTGGGAGAATCTAGTTTTTAATTGTGAATACTGGGGAAGGGCGTAGCAGTATTGTGGGCAAGTTTGAAACTGATCGAACCCAGTATGACCGACGCCAGCGTGATATTCGAAAAGGGAATGTGCAAGAAGCAGTTGATTAGCTGCGGCGCCAAATTGGTCGGGAGTGTGAGGCGTGCAGGAGATTATGTCTGAGCAGAGCTTGGCTGATAAGCCGCTAGACGGCTCATCAGCACAATGGACCACAAAACAGTCTTATGTTGTCAGATCTTACTTGTGTCAACTGCGGGCAGACGTGCAAGACAGCAGGCGGTTTGAACGGCATATGAAGTTTCATAGAAGTGACCATCAAACACGTGCTACTTGTGGCGCTCCTGTCTGCACCATGTGTGTCAAAGAATGACAGAGTTTGTTTAGGGCTGTCCTCATGTTTCACTATTGTAATGCTATATCAACTAATGGCGATATTCGAGACCGAATTTGCTGTCATCATATATATATATATATATATATATATATATATATATGTATATATATACATATATATATATATATATAAATTGGTTGCATATCTTCTATAAAGTATGAAGCGACGTTTGATCATTTTTACACATTACGACAAATAAACATGTTTTTTATAATTTACTTAACAATTAATGGCATTAAGAGAAGTGGTTAGGTTAAAAAAACAAAAACAAAAACAGACAGGATTCCATACAGAAACAAAATGGATAGTTTAAAACTCATATCTTGAAAGTATTAAAAATCAGTAACATCATTATTTCCCAGTATCATCAGTTTCCACCATTTCTGATTCACCAACAGCAGTCCAAAATGCTGATACTCTCCTGAGTACTTGCTCCGAAATATCATATATACACACCAGCACCGCTCGCTTCACTCGCACTTACGCGCAAGCAGTATTAATAACTTATAAACTTGTTCGGTGTCTTTGTAGAGATCAATGCAGTGGACAGTAAGACGTCCAGCCAACCGTAGCAAAAATGGTTGGCCAAACAAAGTCGAGACGCCGGAGGACAAAACTCTCTCATTTCCTCTGCAATTTCTTTTCATAAGATTATCACAAATTGATTTAGAGGATCTGTTTTGTTTTTATGCTTAGCCACTAGACCATTTGCCATGAAGCCAGTCGACGATGCGAAAAATTATATACGCACAAATATATATATATATATATATATATATATATATTTATATTTATATATATGTGTGTGTGTGTGTATGTATATATATAATGCAATTATGTTATCTAAGATTATATAAGCAAAACTTATCAAGATAGAAATACCTTAACATTATAAAGAAAAGCAATTAAATATATTACAAAACGATAACAGATAGAAGGTATATATTGATGGATTATATCCTCCAAACAAACAAAAAATAAGTAAAATAAAAATAAGAAAATATTTTTGGACCATGGCATTTCGAAGTTAACTGCCTTTCATCTGACGAGAAGAAAGTCAGAATTATAAAAAATGTAAAGAAATAAACACTGGTTTACTAATATGTAGATTGACATGTAAATGAAAGAATATATATTAAGATATATTAAAAGTATGGTAAAAAGTATGAGGGAAATACATTTGAACAATATAAACAATATAAATAATATAAACAATATAAAAATATCACTATGGAACAGGGGTTTAGTATATGCGTTTATCGATACGTATTAGTAATTAGAAAAAAGTCGTCACTACATATATATATATGTATATGTATATAATATAAAGCTGAATGTGTGTGTGTGTGTGTGTGTGTGTGTGTGTGTGTGTGGTAACGAATAGGCTCCTATATGGTTGACTATTTAAAAAAAAAACTGATTACATATAATGATAGAAGATTATCGAAACACAGGAATGGGTATGTTTGATCTGTCAGGACGGTGGTTCATTAAAATTGTGAGGTCTGCGTTCGCGCCTGGTCCACAAAGTATGGAAATAAAAAAAAAATTAAAAAAAAAACTTTCACAAATGTTTTTGATATAGATGTACATGATAATACTTTGATAAGTATGGTTTAACTTATATAGGGATGGTATAAAAAATTGTAGTGTCTGCGTTCGCTCCTGGCCTCCATAGAATGGAAATAGGCACACACTTTAATAAAGACTTTTCATATCTATCTGCGTAAGTATACTTTGATAATTATGTTTCAGTTTGAAGAAATATGATATAATAAAATTATGGGGTGTTCGTTCTCCATGACCTCCATCGAATGGAAATATGTCACAAAGTTTAACAAGGTTTTTTAATATAGAACGACAGAATATTATGATAAGTGTTTCAGTGTGAACAGGTATGGTATAATAAATTATGGGGTTTATCTATTTCATTTTTACTTTCATCATATTTTGCTTTCGTTTTGATATCTCCAAATTCGAAGCTATCTCCATAAAACCCATCCTTTTCATAACCTATCATACTTTCATAAAGTCAGAGTCCATTTTCTGTAGGCTATTTTTGAACCTAGTCAACGACGGGTACTTTTGCTTGTATATATATATAATCGGTATATATATATATACATATTTATATACACATACGTACATACATACATACATACATACATTTAGTAAGTGTCTGTTTTTTTGTGATGAGGTGTTTCATTTATTGAGATTGTAAGACTGACTTCCTCAACTTGGTTGTTATAGTCACAACGTTTCGCCCGTTTTGCCCCCCGGCCTTACTCAGGTATTTTGTATCCAACTGGGGAACCGTTTGTAAGGAGTCTCGAACCCAACCCTTTATTATTATTACGGGGGGTACCGTGTTCGGACTCCAGCTAGGCTCTTGGACATAATTGCTGGTTCTCTGTTTTGAATGTTACTAGTGACATATGTCCGAATGGCCGAGTGGTCCTAGACGTTGTAACAAAGTTTACAGTTATCCAAAACGTGCTGAGTTCAATTCTGAACGAAGGCAGTGAAAAGTAACTTCATCACATAGCGTATAAAATCCCCTAAAATCTAAAACATGACTTATTTTACAGGTTGGTATAGATTTAAAATAGTTCATAGGATTTTAAAAATATACTGATCAGCATACTTTATTTTCAGCATCTAAATCGACGTGTGTAGTAGAGCACGTTTGTGAAACGTGTGTGATTAAATAGAGAATCATCTGGAGAGGGTCCCAGATAAAATAAACAATATAAAGAATAACAGAGGCTGTTGTCTTCAGACAAATAATCGCATCACCTTGATTATCAAAAGTTTGTTTAAAAACAAACATCGACACGTATACGTTGTTATATGAATGTTTTAGGGAATTCGCAAGCAAAACCAAACGATTAATCGAAAAAAACTCGTTCAAAAATACAAAAAGAACTTCCTTGGGATTCGAATTGTGAACAAAATGGCGAATCACATATTTTCTCTTTTAAAATAAATCAACTTTGCTGGTAAAGGTGTCTATTTTAAAAGTAAACTAAGTACGGGTTATTAATATGGTATGATTACAAATACAACCATATTGAAAACTTCTTTACACGATGTGCCTTCAATAAGTTTCGAAACTGTTTTTTCGCAGGCATTATAAATTATCGCAGACCTTTTAAAATTCAGTATGTTTATATATATATATATATATATATATATATATATATATTTGGGGTAGAGAGGGCTCCCGTAAGCAGTCGTGAAGGCAACCTTTCTAGGAGAAGCAAATCTCTGATTTAAAAAACATAAAGCGGAAGACCAGTACGCGCATTAAGCTGGTCTGCATTTTAATTTGTTGCTAGCTATCTTGCTCTTGCTTGTTGCTGGATCTCAACATTTTGAACCGAGAGAGAGACTTAGCTGTCGTACACAGCTAAGACTATGTAACATCATATGTGTATAGATACTCCCTCAGGCATTTGGGCGCATGGATTTTAAATGTCTGAGTGAGTGGCACTCGTCTAACAAGATGTTGCAATCATCACATATATATATATATATATATATATATATATATATATATATATATATATATATATATATATATCTTACGAAACAACTGACCAATTTTTATGATTTCGGTTTCAAATGAGCAACTACAGCAGGCATTAGAATATGCTCTACTAAAGCCTGATTGCTAAAGCTGGAGGACACATTAGAAGAACGATATGCAATCAAATTTTTTTTTAAACTTTGAACAAATGCTTTCGAAAACGCATGGAATGCTTCAGACAGTATTTGCGCCATTTTGCCTAAATCAAGCATCAGTTTTTCAGCGCCAGTAATATTCAATAAAGGCACAGAGTCAGTGAAGGCTGAGGAGAGGTGTGGGATGAGTAAGGAAGTTAGAACACATGAGTTGATCGGCCAAATAAACAAAATATCATGGATAAGTACAATCGTGTGTCTATATAGTGTATAAGTGCTCAGTTTGATATCAATGTGGCAACTATAAACAATTATTCGTGAAGAACGTAAAATGCGGAACATTTTTTTGTTATTCTACAAGGTGGTCACCACTTATCAAGGCCTGAAATCTACTAAGGGATAAGTGTTATTGCATGTACATTACGTGTGGAGATTTAATAAAAGTGTCTACTTAAGAGGGCGGTTCATCATGAATTTGTTTACGTTGGATTAAAGACATCCAGGTTGTAATCAGGTGGGAAGCAGGCAGACGGAACAGAGTTTCACAGGCTTGCAGTTCTAAGAAAGAAGCTTTGTTCATGAAATCTATATTTTGATGTAGGCACAGATAAAGAGTGGGAAAACTCTTTGACAGTGGTTTAAGCTAGACGGGTGTTTTTCATAAAGGTTTGGCGAGGGGCGACCAGAGATTGGAGCTCAGACGATCACCTTCCATGGAAATAACGATAAAACAAGGATAGGTTCGCAACGTCTCTTCTGTAAATCTCCTGTGTGGCATGAGTAAGTTGCTGGAATCCATATTAAATAGAGAAGTAGTCAACCACCTCAGCAGAAATAACCTTCTTAGTGACACGAAATATTCTTTCCGTTCTGCAAGATCTACGGCAAATGTGCTAACGGTTATATCTCATAGGATTAGTGAATCTCTTGACAAAGGCTTCCTTTCTAGGGCAATTGCTCTTGGCATATCAAACGCCTTCGTCATACTTCACAAGATTTCCAGCTACGGTATAACTGGAAATGTTTTCTCTATCATTAAATAATTTTTCTCTGATAGGTTCATAAGAGTAGTGGTCGATGGACAAAACTCAGAGGCCTGCAGTATTAATGCTGGAGTCCCTCAGGCGTCAATCCTGGGCCCAACTCCCTTCCTGATCTACATCAATGACCTGCCTAAACACATACTTTAATCATTCGTTGACATCTATGCTGATGACACGACCATCTATGACAACACATCAAAGGCTTTAAATGGCAAATTTCTCTCTGATTCTCTCTCCTCTGATCTCGAGCGCATGGTTCAATGGGGCAAAACTTGGCTCGTTACCTTTAATGAATCTAAATCCAAACTCTTATCTTTACATCATCAACGCTCTGATCCCCATCTGGCATCAATTGACATGGATGGCTTTCGTTTAGGAGAATCTTTCATGTTTTGACAAGCTTCTGGGCGTTACTCCTGACCTGAAATGGAACACGTACATCAAGTCTGTTGCCAAGGTCGCTGGAAAGATGGTGGGATCCTTCTACCGCTCCAGAAGATATCTCACTACTGATGCAATTCTCTATCTATATAAAAGCCAAGTACGTCCAAGGATGGAATACTGTTGCCATATCTGGGCAGGAGCTGCTAAAAATAGCCTATCCTGCCTTGACCGAGTACAAAATAGACTTCGTGACTTAGTGGGGATGCCCTTTTCTCTACCCTGCAAATTCTCTCCCACAGAAGATACGTTGCGAGCCTATCCTTGTTTTATCGTCATTTTCATGGCAGATGCTCGTCTGAACTCCAATCTCTGCCCCCCCCTCGCCAATCTTTCACGAAAAACACCCGTCTAGCTTAAACCACTGCCAAAGATTTCCCCCACTCTTTATCTGTTCCTAAATCAAAACGCGGATTCCATGAACAAAACTTCCTTCTTAGAACTGCACGACTGTGGAACTCTGTTCCGTCTGCCTGCTTCCCACCGGACTACAACTTGGATGTGTTCAAGTCCAACGTTAACAAATTCCTAATGAACCGCCCCCTTAAGTAAACACTTCATAAAATCTCCACACTGACGTAATGTACTTGCAATAACCCTTATCCCTGAGTGGCTTCCGGGCCTTGATAAATGGTGATCACTGTGTAAAAAAAACAACAAAAAAACCTGTTTTCATTCTGCCATCTCGTACAGCATGAACCCGAAATATTTCAACCCACAACGGCTTTAACATAATGATTACACCATCATCAGGTGGGTGTATGGCTGCAAATTGGAGGAATTTCATGAATCAGGTTTTATCCAAAACTTGACGTCGGTACGATTACGGATGCCTTATGTGATTGGTGTCTCATGAGGTTCAGTCATGTACACCATGGCACCTTTTTCGTCAACTTCATAACATAAGCGTGAATATCCCAGGCACTAGGGAGCATGGCAGACAGAAAAAAAGATTTGCTCGAGTGTGTAAGAAGCAATATGACTGTATGCAACCTGGTTATTAACAATCCTTTTGGATCAGGTTGTATGGAGATCAATAAGAAACATTGGTGGATGCTGCCAACCTAAGAGTTGAGAACATTCACAACACCCTAAATACTAAAACTGGACGACGGAAGACAAACCCTAACAATGGCTATATATGAAGAATATTTATGTAAAATTATATCAGAATCTATTACAGAAATATTTTGCCTTTAATTTATTCAATCTTTTAAGAGAAATAACAGATTTTAAATATATTGAATTAAATATAAACACATTGATTATTTAACAAATTTTGTACAAAACATTTTTGTGTTCATCAGAATGACTAACGACTTGCGAGAAGTCTGCCCCTAATGCGCTCAGAGAAGGGCAGAAAAAAAAACGTCATAACAAATATAGGCATCAAGACAGTTGCTTAACTTTTCTAAAGTTCAGCCCTTACTCACTGTAAATTTTGATCATTCGCTACGCTCCATGAAAACCTCAGAAGTTGTCGTTATGAGACACATTAGATGAAAAATACTGTTATAACGATCACTGACATCCTCACACGGGAATACTCTCATGGAGCGTTCCAAAGTTGTCGGAATGGTATAATAAGTGTATTGCAACCAGAGGAGATTACTTCGAAAGGGACTACAGTTTCATGTGGATACTATCAGTAATAGTGCCTATACGAAAAAAAAATCTGAAAATTCATTAATGCTATCTCGTATATAGTGAACCTATTTTGAAAGGTAAGCCACAGATTTCCTAAACATCCTTTATAGAATATTGATAAATATCGCGGTGAATTCATACCTCGTGCGAACGGGAACTGAGCCAAGCTTTATAATAAAACTGCATTAAATCTTCACGTATGACTAATAACTGAGAGACGATCGAAAAATTCGCGCAGTTCATTAGATTGACAAGTGATGGCCGGAAAGACGTCTACCCAAGCGTAGTAGATCCGTTTCGAAAGACAAAACAGACCGCCCGAGGGTTAAGCAAGTAGATTTTCGTTTCCGCGTTTTCCTTCCATAAGATGGATTGCAAATTGATTTTGTTGGACTAGATTTTTTTTCTTTTTTCACTAACCAAACGGTTAACAAGGAGAAAAGTCGACGATGCAAAGAAATTGTATATATATATATATATATATATATATATATATATATATATATATATATATGTGTGTGTGTGTGTGTGTGTGTAGGCATATTTGTAGATGTATATATATGCATATATAAATGTGTGTATATATACCTATATATATATATATATATATATATTCGTATATGTATATGCATGCGTATTTGCGTGTGTGTGTGTGTGTGTGTGTGTGGAAAGAGGGAAAGAGGTTGGGAAGGTTATTATTCACGCATATTTATTTTGCTGGACGAGTTTTTTTTCTGTTTTTACGCAGTACACCATTTGCAAGGAAACACGTCGACAAATCAAAAGAAACATATATATTTGTATATGTGTATACATGTAAATATATATATATGCATACACACATACACACACGCGTATATATATATATATATATATATATATATATATATATATATATATATGGACATATATCTTTATGTGTATCACTGTGTATAGAAAGGGAATATGGCGAGATGCCTGTTCACACATATCCGACAGTGTGTTCAGGCCCAGTCCAACTGGCCTTTGTAGTCGTCTCTATTCGCAATAAATAAAATGGATTAGGCGTTGTTGTGCGACTTCCACATACGATGTGTAATATTAGATCATGTCTTGCCAATGGAGGACAGAAAAGTACATTAATTGAACGGTGACGGAGGGTTGTTCTACGAGATAAGAAAGCGAAAAAATGGTATATCACAAAAGATGTAGGCGGAAGGACATAAATAGTTTAAGAAAAAAATAATTAAAGAATAGAAAGGAACATAACCAACTGACAAGTGCCCGGATGATGTAGAGAATAAGTGCAGCAAAGTGTAAATATTGTTATAGTATGAGAAAATTAGCAAAATAGCCTGAAGACGATAAAGTGTGTTAAAAAGAGAGTGAATAAAATATATGTATAAATATAACTCATTATGTTCGTCCGTCTGTCCACCTCTGCTTTTTCAAAGTGTATCTTCCCCGTGAAATGTATCATTTAAACGTTGAAACCTGTTTATTTTTTAAACTATTTTTATTGTTAATCCGACGGCGATAGCTCAATCGGTAACTACTAAGGCAAAAACGTTAAATGTTTAGGTTTCAATTCCAGCTGATAGCACTCAAGTCACATACACTGTTTTTCACATTAGATATCACTACTATATATTGGATACTATGAAATAATCAATAAATAATTTGCTATATAAAAATAAATACCCAATCACCATAAATTAAAATATGATATTTAAGCCTATTTTACAACCGGGCAATTTGTATCTCTCTCTTTCCCTTTGTCTAGTTCTCTCTCTTCCCACTCTCTGTCATTCTTTCTCTCTCTCTCTCTATCTCTCTCTCTCTCTTTGGGTATATATATTTTTTTTCGTAATTTTAAAGCAATCGGTACCTTCAGTTTCAAACCTGCTATTAGGGAGCCATTTTAGGCCCCATTATCAAGCTATCTTCAGCCGATCAATATAATCTGTTTTTAAACGGAAGTGGAAACACACGCATATATTACAAGGTCTCGAGCAAATCTTTTTAAAAAACTTAATTTTCAAATGGTTAAAACTTATTAAAAATTCTCCGTTTAATAATTTTTAACGCAAAAGAAAAAAAAAGAAAAACAAAACTTGGCGTCTACTTAATATGGCCTATTAGTAATAACTATAATAAATGTGTACTTTTAATGGCGTCCCTATCTAAAATGATTTCCTGGTGGTGGGGGGGGAGAATTTCCAACAATAGGATGATAAGTATTTTCTTTGTATTCATGATTAAAAAGTAATTCAGGAGCTGCGATGAAATATTTTATTTAAAAGCAAAAGGAAAAACGAAGAAAATCTACATTTGCAATAAAACTGGCGTCTTATTTTTTATATATACTTACCTTCGTTTCATTTTCTTGAAGAAAATATCCTGACACATCTCTCGATATTTGAAGACTAAACCGGTCTACTACTATTTGTCTTGCTTCCCTCACCTATAAGTTTTCATTATGGATTATAAAAAAAACCTTTTCTTGTTAATTGCAATACATCCATACACACGTACCCACACACACACAGAGGAAGTCTCGAAATAAAGACGAAACGTTGATGAACACATAATACGGTTTGTTCCTTTTTATTTTTTTCTATATATATATATATAAAAGAAAATTCACATTCATGTGTAATCACGTTTTTCTTCACCATATTCCCTCTGCTTCACTTTTTTTGTTATCAAGTAAGGTCTTTGACTTACTTGTTGTTTCATCAAATACTTTTGCATGCAAAATCCGATCCCGCATTTTGCTAATTCCTACCCTCTGATGAGAGGGGACGTATTTCTTCAAAACTCCGCGGATTAAGGACTATCCACTTATCCAGTGTTTCCTTTTCAGATTAAATATGTTTTTAACTCTTTTTCAAAGTGTTTTTAACATGTTTTATTAACTGTTTGCTCGTATATATATATATATATATATATATATATATATATATATATATATATATATATATATATATACAATAGGTTGAGAGATTCCTACGAGAGACAGATGCACATTTAAATGAGTGAGGTCGCCAACAATGCGTGTGTATTTTTTTAAAAATTAGTTTATAATTTCGGATTTTTATTTTGATTTTTTTTATTATGTCATTGTAATATTTTGTTTTAAATCGTTGAAATGTTATATTCCAAATGATTCAGTCAGAATTACCTGAATATTACTGAATTAAAAAAAATACAACTTTAATCGTGTTACCAGTTGAAAAATTGCGGTCATCTTGTTTTTATAAAATGAATCGAAACGGAAATGCACCTCTTTTTAAAGTCTCTTTTGTCTTATATAAGCAAATACGGTTATTTTCTTCATATTCTTTCTTCTATTCTTTTAATACATAATTTTCTACCTCGTCGATGTTCGTACGTTTTGGATATAATGATCTTAAAAATACGAGGAATACGTAGATATAATTGTTTTCATCTAGATTTCCAGTATTACGATTTCCGAAATTTCGTTCTGATAGTGTAGAAGCGGCGGGCATTGCAAACCGTAAGAAGTGGTACAATGAAGGCCTAAAATCGTGTTTGGCATTAACTGGGGTATTTTAAAGTAAGAATCCTGTATATGACTCTTTCGGATTGCAATAAAATCAATAAAGAGTCTGCGATAAAAATTCATTACCCTCCGCATATTTTAACTGACAATGAATTAATCTTAAACATTCATAAACAATATTAGACTCTTAATCTATGAATTACGTTAAATATGTTAAAGTGAGATATCTCTTTTTAAACTTGATTTAATATAATGTTTCTTGTATAGAAATAAGCAATTTTAATAAACCCCTTGATTAATGTCGGAAATAAATTTCAAATAACTGGTTATAGTCAATTGAATTATTGGCAACTGCTGGATACGTTGAATATCAAATCGATTCAACGCAGGCAAGAAAGATATTCAATCATCTATACCTGGCGTATGATGGAGAATCAGGTGCCCAACGCTGGTATACAGCACCATATCTCAAAACGTGGCAGAAGGTGTGTGGTACCACCCCTAACCAGTGCCAGGGACAACTGGATCCGACGGCTCAGGGAATCGAGTTTAATTTCCCGGGGTCCTACGCTCTTCAATTGCCTACCACGTAACATCAGAGAGATCACGAACTGCAAAACAGAATCGTTCAAGTCGGCGCTGGATACCTGGCTGAAGTATGTACCAGACGAACCTCAGATCCCCGGTTATACCGCTATGAGACGCAGTCAATCCAATAGCTTACGCCACATGCTTGTCTGTGTAAAGAGGGACAGTGAAACGGTGCAGCGGTCTATTGATTCGACGCCGCCTATACCGTCCCAACTGGAGGCCGCTTGCCGCAGTGACCTTGAAGGGCTCTGACCGCCGAAAGACATCACACAAATTACACAAAAACATTATTCATCATAAATCTTACGTAATGAGGAATATATGTAATGAACCAAAATGTTTGATAAAGCTGACATTTTTGTTGACAGCGCACCTTTTTCTTGACAGAAAATCTCATAACACTCAGCAAATATGATTTTATTAACGTTTCTATGAAAAAATAGTCTTCCTTATATTTTAAATATCGAATTTGAATGAAATTAGTAAAATTAATAATACTAATACACATTGAAAAAATATTAGTGTGCTAGATAGTTCAATGCAAATAATAAAAGCACATTAGAATATTTCAGAGATAATCTTTAATTTAATTCGCGAAATATGACCTTTAAAAGGTCAAATAGATAATCCCGGACAGGAATACGAGAGTGCCATTGCTATGACGTTGGCTTGTTTTCAAATATCCTTATAGTAATAGATAATAATTATTGTAATCATGTGAAATAGAAACCTTTAGTCATTTGGACATATAGTGGCTTTTCACTGTAGAAAGAAACATTCGAAAGAAACATTCGAAAGAAACATTCGAAAGAAACATAGCAAAAAAAAAAAAAAATTGTCTTCCAAGCAGTTCCGGAGTGATGGAGGAAAAAAAGATTAGTTCTTAAATTGAGATGTTATTATTTGTATTGACTTATGTAGCACAATATTACGTTCTGAGTAAATAAAATTAAAAATTGTGACAGAATATGCTGTTCCAGATTATGCTTGTCGACAATTCATTTTCGAACGTAAATAGAGCAAACCCACCAACTAGTAGAGTATCTATGAGGTGATTAAACACATTGACAAGAAGATATGTCCTTTCATTTTGCGTGTGTGGCAATAGTATCACCATTTGAAACTAAAGTGTCATGTGACAAAAGGTCGACCGATAGACAGATAACGCGGAACGTTTTCTGATTACATGACTGAATTTCTCTATGGTATCATAGAAGTTGTGCACTTGATATATGTAGTCCCGAATAGAGTATTCCAAGTAAAAGTACTATCAGTGTTATTGTATTTAATTACCTGATAATATGGTATATATTGTACGCGTTATGAATCACCTATCAATGATAATCAGCAATAAATAGTGCATGAATAATAACTCTCACTTTATCGAGTATGCAGAAACGTTGTAGCAAAGTATGTGACAAGAAAAAGAAGACAATTAATAAACCAACATCATTTGAACTTTTGTAACAACGCGATTTATGTGCGTGTATTTTTCCGATTTAAACGAGATGGTTTTCCTTCACGTGATCCTGCCTCCTTGTCTCTCATCTCTGTCCTCTGTCCTCTCAGACATCATCTACGTCTCTAACGTGACATATAACATACTCTCGAACGTGCTCCTCTGTCTGTGCACACGTTCTATTTCATAGTTTTTTTTCTTTATCTGTACTATGACGTCATTTCGCCTTGCGTATGTATGTGCATACGCGCGTACGCGCACTGTTACATTACGTCGAATAAGTAAATAATATTAAAAAATACCTCACATTTATTTATTTCGAAATTTGTCGTTTTTTTTTCTTTACTTTTTTACATCTTTATTTACTTGAAATTTGAATAATGTTATCATCCATTATGTTGTTTATATAAAATTCCTTCTTTCTAAATTTCGTATTTTTCAATACATTATTTTTTTGCGTCAGAATTTTAAATCTGTTGTCATGCGATGTTTTGTTTTCAGTAAAAGTTAATAATTTGCCAGAAATTTTATTTTCTCCCTCTAAATATATATATATATATATATATATATATATATATATATATATATATATATATATATATTTATTTTTTCTACTTTTGTATTGAAACTGACAACACGTATCTTTCTCGCGTCTCTTCCCCTGCATGTCACATGACTCAATCATAATATCCCGACCATAAAAAAAAATGATATTTTAACTCACATACTAAAAAACAACGACAACTTAATAATGACACGCGATTATATTAATTTTTCAGTCGACCACTTAACGAAAGAAAAGCGGTTTACAGCATGATATTTTCATTCTCTCATTTGTTGCCTGGAAAGTTGTTTACTATTGGGCTTGGTAAATAAGATGTCGAATCTATTGTGAAATTTGTCAGAACCTCTGCACATCAATTGTGAATGCTATAAATAGAATGGTGACTAAATAACGTTAAGGTGCATCTACGCTGTTACAGCATTGCTCAAGTAAACATGAGGCGTAACGCCAGAGGAACGGTAGGTATCAATAGTTCAGTGGTTAACAACATAGACGAAAACAGGTGCAAACCAAGTTTGAATCCAGCTCGTTGCTCGTCGCCGAAGAGTTCCGCCCGGTCCCTGCTGGGAACAGGCATATATC
The DNA here is from genome assembly GCF_053919585.1 of Euprymna scolopes. Classification (NCBI taxonomy): domain Eukaryota; kingdom Metazoa; phylum Mollusca; class Cephalopoda; order Sepiida; family Sepiolidae; genus Euprymna; species Euprymna scolopes. The sequence goes on along the minus strand of NC_136507.1, from coordinate 39,450,571 downwards.
TCAAAGACCATATATGGCGACAACCCCCATATATAAGACCATTGGTCTTGAGCAATCAGTTATTGGTCAATGTAGAGGAAACCCTTCATACCAATTTTCACTATCCAGTTCCCTCTCGGGGGAACTAGTTCCCCTCACCTTCACTCAACACATTAAAAAACGGCCTTGTGCCTAATTTGCTAAGTTGGGCATCAAATAAATAACCCGTTCCTCGTCGCTGAAGATCAAAGTGTAGCATATGTTCCGGCAGATACTGCAAGCAAAAAGAATATGTGGGGGCAACCCCACATATAAGACCATTGCACTTGTAGCAATCAATGCCGGGCAATTGCTATTTTTTTCAAACCTGCCAGAGTGCCCTCTTGGGGGAGCTGGTTTCCCTCTCCACATTAAAAATCGGTCTTGTGCCTAATTTACTCAATGTGAAAACAAATAAATACAAACTCATTGAACTAAAAGTGTTTGTCTTAGTTTTTGGCAAATTACGTGGTTCATTCTATAAAAATCTACTGCCTTTCCGGACATAATTCTCACTACAAATTGCCATTGAAACTAAGGCCGACCAAACAACAATCTATCCATAATATGAATCATCATAAATAGGTTTATAGAAAACTTCTGTTGTGCATTTATTTGATACGTTAATAATTTGGACATCTGAGATTTGCTTTTTCAAACTATTGACCATGAATAAAGAAATATTGATTTTGAGTAAAGAAATATTGATATTGAAATGATAAAGTGAAAGTATGACAGCGTTTGATCCTTTTGTAATTGTTGTCATTGTAATTGTTGTAATTGTAATTGTTGTCATTGTAATTTTTGTAATTGTAATTTTTATAATTGTAATTTTGTAATTGTAATTTTGTAATTGTAATTTTGTAATTGTAGTTGTTGTAATTGTAATTGTTGTAATTGTAATTTGCAATTGTAATTTTTGTAATTGTAATTTTTGTAATTGTAATTTTTGTAATTGTAATTTTTGTAATTGTAATTTTTATATTTGTATTTTTTATAATTGTAATTTTTATAATTGTAATTTTTATATTTGTAATTTTTGTAATTGTAATTTTTGTAATTGATATTTTTATAATTGTAATTTTTATAATTGTAATTTTTATAATTGTAATTTTTGTAATTGTAAGTTTTGTAATTGTAAGTTTTATAATTGTAATTGTAATTTTTATAATTGTAATTTTGTAATTGTAATTTTTATAATTGTAATTTTGTAATTGTAATTTTTATAATTGTAATTTTTATAATTGTAATTTTTGTAATTGTAATTGTTGTAATTGTAATTGTTGTAATTGTAATTTGCAATTGTAATTTTTGTGATTGTAATTTTTGTAATTGTACTTTTTATAATTGTAATCGTTGAAATTGTAATTGTTGTAATTGTAATTTTAATAATGTTAATTTTTGTAATTGTAATTTTTATAATGTTAATTTTTGTAATTGTAATTTTTATATTTGTAATTGTTGTAATTGTAATTGTAATTGTTGTAATTGTAATTGTTGTAATTGTAATTTTAATAATTGTAATTTTTGTGATTGTAATTTTTGTAATTGTACTTTTTATAATTGTAATTTTTGTAATTGTAATTGTTGTAATTGTAATTTTAATAATTGTAATTTTTGTAATTGTAATTTGTATAATGTTAATTTTTGTGATTGTAATTTTTATATTTGTAATTGTTGTAATTGTAATTTGCAATTGTAATTTTTGTAATTGTAATTTTTTAAAATGTAATTGCTGTAATTGTAATTGTAATGTAACCGTTTATATTGTTAGTATCATCCTTGTAGGCATTCGTTTCCTCGATATTTTTCTATTAAGAATTATTTCTAGAATGGTATTAAGTACTTCCGGGGAGGAACGCGTGTAGGTTGCTAACGTCCTTAAGTGATAATATTTCTGCTTTTTATAGGGGGTGATAGAGTTCAAAATAAATTTCGTAACCTAGTAGAGGATGCTCTTTTCTCTTCTCTGCAACCTCTTTCCAACAGAAGAGGCGTTGTGAGCTTGTTCCTGCTTTAACGTTATTTTCATGGCAAGTGATCGTCTGAGCTACAATCTATGGTCCGACCTCGCCAAACTTTCACGAGAATCACTCATCACTATCAATAATTTCCCCCACTCTTTATCTGTGTCTAAACCGAAACGTAGATTCCATGAACACAGTTTCTTTCTAAGAACTGTACGCCTGTGGAACTGTTACCCCTTTTCCTGCTTTCCATTTGGCTACAAGTCCAACGTAAACCAGTTTTTGATGAGCCGTTCCCCTTAAGTAATCCAATTTACCAAATTCCCAATACTAACGATTACTGCGATATTGTCCAATAAACCACTGTACACTCTTTAACCATTATCCTCGTGGAAATGATAGGGTTTCAAACTATGGAGACACACAGGCGGAAAGACAAACAGACATATAAACTTTTTTATATATTAGAGGGGTAGGGCCTGGCCTTGCCCGGTCGTAAATTACGCTTAAATATGATATTCTCATTCGTCCAGATTTCGTATATATTATTATGGAATCATGATTTCAAAAGTAAATAAAAAAGAAAATAATTTGGGTGTCATCAGCAGGAATCGAACCCGAAAGTAAAACTGCAGCATTAAAAGTTGGTGATCTTACCACTGTATCAACGTGACACGCATATGAACTGAGTAGAAATTTAACTTAAAAATAAACTAAGATGAATGCACAAAATGTATAAGTCTTTTTTAAATTTTAACCTCGTTTTGACCTCTAACATTTTTTTTAATCAGCTAAAAACGCATAGATAGACGGTCCGTTAAAATCCAATTATTTCAAGCTCATTGCGCCCTCTGTGATTTTTAGTTTCAGGAGAGATAGAGTTTGAAAATATGGAGACAGATACACAGACAGACGGACAGACAGACAGATAGATATATCCTTTTATATTGGGAGCGTTTAATGGCTAGTTTATTGGCGAGACATTATTTTGTGTGTCAATTAATTGTTATTGTGGTGACGCATTCTGTGGTAATTTACTTACCGGAACTCGATGTTTAGGGGTGAAGCAATGGAATTCTGTGTGGAAGTCGTTCAAGCAAAAGGTGTGAAAGTGTTTGGTCGACTGCTTTTATAATAGTGTTTGTTTGTTGTCCACTCACGTGAGTCGGACTTCACATTTGCATAGAATCGACTAGGGGGTTATAAAAACACCCCTATCGGCGATATGTTTTAGTCCAGCAACCCGTTTCATAGTTACTATTACAAAGACGATCTGTCGTTGTAAGCAACGAGGCAATTCGTTGCAACTCCTGTTAACCAAGAAAAGGCGATTCACCACGCAAGGTAAGAGATTCATTGTTTTTTTCCTTCTACGTCGAGTTCTGGTTAAACCCGTTGAGTTGCAGAAACGCCTACCCCTCTTCCCCTTTTAGTCGGTCAAAATACGACACTTCGCATTTAGGTCCAATATATTTTATGTTCGTTTCATTACCAGCAATAGAGCAGGTTGAATCAATTATTCCTCAGAGAAATAGACGTGTCATTATGTCCGGTTATTTGAAGCATTTCAGGTCAAAAGTATTGGTAAGTTTATAGAGGACAGTTAAAAAAGACAAAAAAAAAACAAACAGAAAAAAAACGATCCTTTCAAAAGGGGTAAACAAATTCGAATAAAAACAAAATAAATATCCCAGCGAAAAATTTAAAAAAAACATCAAAATCAATAATAAAGAAAAATAAAAATGACCACTAACAGAATGAATGACTATAAAAGAAACGGAAACTAGTGAAAAAAAATAGTACTAGCGCCCTTAATGATCCGTGTTGAAATAATAACGTTGTTA
>NC_136507.1:39421742-39441742 GCF_053919585.1 Euprymna scolopes | reverse complement strand
CAGATAGGCTAATCAGGGCGAATACAATTTGGACGCTGAGAAGGTGAATCGGCTGAATGTAACCTTTGACCTCGTCAGACTCGCCCCGTTACTTTTCCATAAGAAGGTGTGCAAGAGCTAGTTTTAGCAGTTGTAGCTGAGATGAACTGAGATAAACAATTTTATAAGGAGTTGAATCTGGGGGATCCGTTCACTGGTCGAAAGTGAGGGACGAAAGAACGAAAGAAAAATGGACAATTGTTGGTCGCAAATGCTTTTTTCTGGTCGAACTGTACACGCGATTGTAATTCTCTGCGTTATCAAGAACAAATTCTACAGAACTTGGTTGGGTGTTCCGAAATCAGAACCTCCCAGAACTGCACTTACGTGCCGGGGAACACTTTGAAGTCTTCATCTGTTATATTTGCTGTGGTTTAACCGGTATACAACTTCGGGGTCTTCATCTTGTTACATATATATGTGTGTGTTTCAGTTTAAAAAGAGGACGCATTACTTTCACAATGGCGCTCATTTATATGTATATATATATATATATATATATATATATATGCATATATATATGTATATGTATGTATATATGTGCATATGTATGTATATATATATATGTATATATATCTGTATGTATATATATGTATATATATGTATATGTATGTATATGTATATATATGTGTATACGTATGAGTATATATGTATGTATTGTATATATGTATATATGTATATGTATATATGTATATATATGTATATGTATATATGTATATATATGTATATGTATGCATATATATGTATACATATATGTATATATATGTATACATATGTATATATATGTATGTATGTATATATATATATATATATATATATATATATATATATATATATATATGTAAATACATATTTTCACACACGCATATGTACGCTTGCATGGGTTTACCTTCCAACCTATATATATATATATATATATATATATATATATATATATATATATATGTGTGTGTGTGTGTGTGTGTGTGTGTGTGTGTGTGTATATATATGCGTGTGTGTGTGTATGTATATGTATGTATACTCATAATTTGTATTCGACTAAATGTACGCATTCACCTACAGATGTCATGTCAATAGAAAACGAGAAAACATATATATACATAATAACACATTCTATAGACATACGCAGACAGACACACTCGAACACGCACCCACGCATATATTTATTTTTTCTCCCTCTTTACATATATAAGGGTATATATATATATATATATATATATATGTGTGTGTGTGTATATATATACATATATATATGTATGTATGTATATAAATGTATTATGTGCATTGCATTCGGCGTTTCACTAATGAATCATCACATATACATTTAAAGTTCATTAGAAGTCGAGTTTTCTGTAGAAACATTGATTGTGCTTTGTGTAATAAACCTTTTTTGAAAAAAAAGATTTTATGACAAATGGAATTTAGCACGGCAAATGATAAAGCGGTGTGTTCATTAACTGTGCCAACGAACTATTCCTATTTTATTTGAAGGCGACCACTTTGTAATCTGGAAAGATGCCCTTCCGGAGAAGGTCTGTAAAAGTTAAGAAAACACGCTGATCATTTTTCACTTCTTACGTAATATCTTGAGAAAAATTCACGTAAATATAAAACGTTTGTAGATTTCTTAGATGAGAATTAAAGCTCTGTATAGATATGACAACGATTCTTTCTTTTAATGCTATTCTTTAGTTTCTGTCGATGTAATACATAACCATCTTACATAGAGTGTGTTCTTAATCGAAAAAATATAGGGAACTTCTAGTGTAGCACTTTATTTAATTGATAGTTTTTTTCTTGCATCACTAATGACTCCCCTAACGTTTAAAGTCATACATTTTATTTTATTATGAGGTACTTGTGTGTGTAGTTACGGTTTTTTCTCTTAAAACATAAGAATTACACTTTGAAATTATGGGAATTCAACATCTTGGTGATATTAACTAATAAATATATAAAACTCGCAGGCCGCCCGGCTTTGCCCGGTCGAACAATACGCATAACAATTATATTTTATTTAATGTAGAATTCTTTTTGATTATAAACAGAAATTTCCAGTTATTAAACGTAACTTAAAATTCCGTTTTAAAAGTATGAAAAAAAAATCGAAAATAAACGGAGACATGTGCATGCAAGTACTATGTTAATAAGTAACAAAAAATATCAAGCTGCGATCGAAACCAAACTTAAAGACAGTGAAATCCTTAAAAATGTTTTCAAATCTACTAATCATTGACATAATTAATCGCTAACTTATGCATGATCGATGCATGAGCATTTTTTAAAACAGATTACGAACAAATAAAAATCCAATGCCCCTGCAAGTATTACTTGTTCAATTCTGACGTTTTAGCAGCCTATTTCCGGGAAGAAAATCGATTAAAAATGTGTCCACACGCCTGAATACCCAAAATACAAACTCCTATGTGTTTAGATGAAGAATTCGTTGAGTATATGGGTTGAGAAGTGTCCTCACACACTGTCTTACTTTTATTGATATATAGACCGATTTTCGTAACACCTGTATGTGGCCATGAATGACGGACAAGAGCTGTCTACATGCATTGCTTTAATAAATAATAAATATTTTTCTTGTTTGACATAAGGATACACAAATTCTGGAAAAAAGAACACAAGAAATGAGAACATCAGTCGAAAGTGTGTAATGAAAACATTGAATAAAAAAGTCCGCGTGATCCAAATTATCTGAATTTCTATTATTGTCATTATTCGTTACTGCCATATTTTTTTGCGATTTTTAGTGATATTATTAACTATTGTGTTTCCGAATGTTTGATGACGATTGATTATTTGGAAAATTCGGACTACCATTCTAATCTTGAGCGTCGTTCGTGCAATGTTCCGGCCGCGGTAGTCTACGACCTTCTTTAAGCGTATCTTGACTTACTCGAAAAATATCTCTGTCAAGCTCAGGAATGTGCAAACAAAATGACTGTCGAAATCCTTTGTACAATCCCGAGTTCCACAGATCAATTCCCGAGGCAGATAAGAATAATTCCGAGTTCGAAAAAGAACCCCTAAAGAAGCTCGGAAGTTTCATTCGCAAAAAAACAAAACAAAACAACAAAAAACATTGTGCAAATAACACTAAAGATGAGAACATTATAATAAATACAATAATACAAATATAATAATACAAATATAATAATAATACAAACCTTAAATAGTACAAATAAATAGTGACTATTAAGACAAACTGACCATAAGAGAATTCATACTATCCATAAGTAAGTGCATGGTAAATAAATCAATCGATCAGACCAGTCTGCCTGATGTTCTACAAACTATTAGTGGGTCTCTCATAGTTAGAATCTATTCTTTTGACCTTTGCCAAAGCCATTAGCGCTACTATAATTTATTTTACCAAGCGTGCCAAGCACAGGTTTAGTTATAAAAGAACAAAAAGAAAATGCCGCCATTTTTGTGAAAGCCTCGTTTCCATTTACTGTTTGTTCCAGATGATAACGACGGCTCGATTGTGTGTAGTCGACATGAGACTTGTTTCCGGGACATTTGGCTGATTCCCAGGTATTTGATTAACATGTGAACCTACCGTGTAGGAATCACATGGCATATGTTTGCCATGTTTGACGAATCTTTGCAATGGTTTTGAAAGCAAAGCAAACAGTCTTAGGTAAATAAGGAACGGCTCTAGGACATAGACTGGAGCTTGTTCATTTTGAACAGGCAGTAATCAGTGCCTTTTTCTTGAAATAAAATCATTGGAAACAATTTAAAGAAACGAATTTTTTTAACTTTCTTACTAGATGACGTATTTGGTAAGTTTCTCAGATCTTTTTCGTCGTCACGTCACTTCAAATGAAAGAAAAATGTTGTTTTTTTGTGTTATTTGCAATGACTGTTTTCTATGGATTATTTAGTTACTGCTGCTACTGCTGCTGATGATAATTATGAGTGCCATGATGAGGATGATGATGATGATGAGGATGATGATGATGATGATGATGATGATGATTATGATGCCGTTCATCATGATGATAATGATCATCACAGTGATGATGGCATAACGCTGATGATTTTTCTGACGATGATAATGATGATGATATGGTGCAGATAATTATGATGACCATACTAGATAAGGAAATTACTAGAACGATATATTCAGAAAAATAGTCTAGTATGAGATTCGAACTATGAAAGACGTCATAAACTATGGAATATGTAGATTAACAATTTAGCCAAACCGTCTGTTATGAAATAAAAAAGAAACAAAAAACAAACATAACGTATTTGTATTTTTAAAGCACTGATTCAGCGGGTATATATATTTTAATTGGAATTCATTATTGAGATGAGTATTATTTATTAATCAATTTATTTATTGCGGACTATAATCCTCATCTTTTTTGATGTTGTTTCACGGCGTTTGGACCAACTATTCTTCTGGTCTTGTTCAGGTAATAACCGCGACGGGATAGGAACTTCGAACCTCCTAACTGCATTGTCAGCTATTACTGCCATCCGTAATTGTCATCTCACCACGTTTTGGCCAAGTAACTCTCTGGCCGGCTTTGCGTAGGATTGAAACCGCTATCTTCAGACAATTCTCACCTGGTAGAGATTCAACTGCGCCACGGAGGCCGAAGGGCGATCAAGGTTGTATTTTTTGGTTTTATAAATCCACGTTTATTTATTATCTGTTCTTCCATGGTCGGGTCCGTACGGAATTGTATATCTATTATTTTAATTGGAATTCATTATTGAGATGAGTATTATTTATTAATTTTTATTTATTGTGGACTACTATTCTCATCTTTCTTAGACGTTCTTTCACGACGTTTCGGTCAACTATTCCTCTGGCGTTTGGTACGGACCCGACCATCGAAGATCAGATAGAGAGCGCAGAGGTCAATTTTTTTAAAACTTTGACCACAATTTTGACCCGGCAAAATTTATTGTTTTGGGCTAAAATCAAATTAAAACGTTTGATCCATGTCCAAGTAACGTAAATCTAAAATTTAAAGTATTTGAACCGAGGGTTAGTGGAGGAGTTTGGTAGCGTTTTCAAAGGTCAAATCGTTGAACTTTGACCCATTGACAGCCACATTCCTGGCCGAAAACCGATTAAAAGACGTTTTCCAAATCTCAATACCTTTTATGTCATATCTCAAGTCTGTAGACTCAAAATCGACAGAGTAGTTTGGTAGGGAAATGTACACGCACAAACAATTTCACTTTTATTGATGGATATATATTATTATAGAGTCGAGATTTCAAAAAGGTATAACAAATGTATTTAGGTGCCATCAACTACTATGGAAATCGAAACTATAGCAATCAAAGCTGCTAACGTTACCACTGTACAAACGTGACACACATATAAACTAAATAAAAATTAATAATAAAGAATAAACTTAGATGAATCTATAAAAATGTTTAATGATTTTTGCAATTTGTATCCATTTTGACCCCATAAAACAATTTTAACCACCTAAAAACCTATAGAAGAACGGCCCGTAAAAAAATCCAATCATTTGAGGGGCCTGGCACTGCTTTGCAACTTTTAGTTTTGTAGTAGATAGAGTTTGAAAATATAAAGACAGACAGACATATAACCGTTTCTATATTAGATTGTCATATTTCATGTGCGATATTGCTGACAGAGGGATATAATTGATGTTTTCTCGGTCAGAATACATTTATTTAAAACTTATGAAAGTTATGAAATATTTGAATTATATTTTAACTCTTTGCATAATGTTGCTTCATGCCTTTTTTAGAGGGAATTACATAAAAATATACATCGGTTAGATGTATACATCAATGTACAATGCGTCAGCGTTCATCCAACGAGCTAAGGTTATCTACTATTAAGTAAAATGTTTTGTATGCGATAAAACCATGCAGGAACCGCTTGACAGTTTATTTTCTGCGTATGTCGTCGACTCTCACATTGGCGATTGTCGTGCGGAGAACGCATAGATTCGCAAGTATAACAAAAACTGAAATAAAACACGACACATTCTGCAAATATCAGAAGCTCTCTGCGCATGTGCGTGTAGCACCATCGACTCTCCACTCACTAACCCCATATCTATGTGTTATCTATCGAAGCCAAAATCGTCATTCGTTTGATCCAATAATTTGACCAACAATCCCACCCCAGTTTGTATCTGCGTATCTTGGTGAAAAAAAATTATATCCAATGTTTTTTCCAGCAGCCCGGTGTTCTTATAACCTTATTTACGAACTTATTTCATCGTTAGAATTATAGTTTCTTTTTTTTCTTTTTTATCACTTGTAGTACCATATGCACGCCAAATACAAATTAAAGCTGTTATATAGTAATACATTTGAACATAATTTATACCGTCTTTATAATTTGATTTTAAAATAAGACAGTGAAAACGAGTTACCAATCTTATTTCTGTGCCAGTTTCTCGCAGTTTTTTTTTTATCAAAGAAACAACTGATTAAAACCAAATAACTCCATATACTTTGACGATTTCGACACCGATTGGATGGAGGCTGTGTAAGTTATCGTCGTCAGAGTTGTTGCTGTGGAAACTACGGATGGGAATAAAAAAAGACTTGAAAGAATATGACACAATACGAAGAAAAATTGGCATCATTTCTCGCGTAAAATTCTTTCTCATCCTTTCACAAAAATGTTCATAGTAAGGCATTTTTTATTTCATCAAAAGTAAGAAATGAGAAAAAAAAGGAAAAAAAAACAACGTGCATCTTTGATTTGCGTCCAATCAACATATGCGTTTAACGCTGAACAATCTATTTCAAACTTAAGCGTCACAAACAAAACAAAACTATTTCATTTCGTATTTTCTACGCGTGACACACCAACACAACTTATATTGAAAAGGTAAATGTGACAGACCAAATATAAAATGGAATTTTAAATCTTATAGAAAATTATTTCAAATTTATTGTGACTGTCCGAAAAAATATTTATTTCGAAATTGAAGATGACAGAGCAACGGAAATTGTATTTCAAACTTAAGAGTAACAACTATAGAACATTTTATTTAAAACATCAGCATAACAGATCGGAAGAAAATTTTATTTCGAAGTTAAGGAATGGCAGGCCGAAGAAAATGTATTTCAAACTTAAGTATAAAAACGAAAAATGGCTTTGGCGATGATAGATAAAGTAAAATAACGGTTTCGCTTATTATCGCGGGTATTCTGAGACAAAACTTAACTCAGATAACTCCAAGACTCACACACTGAAATTCCGAAAATTTTAAAGAAAATATGTTCAGCCGTTTCAGAGTCTATAAGCAACAAACTCTCAAACAGATAAAGTTGCATTTATATAATTGTAGAGAATATATATATATATATAAATATATATATATATATATATATATATATATATATATATTTATATGTACGACCTGTGAGCAATAGGTAATGCCCCTGCCCCACTTCCCATAGCAGTAGAATAACGAAACTTGGCACAGTTATAACCCTTTCCCTACATGAGAACCACCCAGACTTACGCATTTCTATCATCGTTTGATGCAGCTCTGGAGACCGTTTTTGTAGAACACCCCAGGCTGGTCCTCAAACCACGACGTGACTTCACAAATCAAGGCTGCATCATCTGGGAAAGGCTTTACTTTAAAAATCAACTTCATTGCTGGGAAGAGGTGAAAGTCAGAGGCTCCAGGGCCAGGAGAGTTGGGATGATGGGGAAGATTTCATAACCACACGCCCGTGCTTTTGATCTGACGACATGCGAATTGTGGACCGGAGCGTTGTCCTTCAGGAGGAGGGTACCTTTGCTGATCTTGCCCCGCCTATTGATTTTGATCGCTTCCCTTAATTTCCTTAGAAGTGAAGCATAATAGGCTCCTGTCATTGTGGTACCAATTTGCCAGGAAATCTGTCATCACTACTCCGTCCTGGTCCCAGAAGACTGTGAGCATGACCTTGCCAGCGGAGGTCTGCACCCTTGCCTTCTTTGGAGGTAGTGAGTCCAAGTGCTTCCACTGCATTGATTGGCCCCTGGATCATAGTGATGGACCCAGGTTTCATCCTGTGTAAGCAGTCTTTTGAAAAACTTTGACTAATCTTCTTGGTACATCTCCAAATTCATTCTCGAGCACTCGAAGCGTTCTGGTGTGAGCAACCTGGGAATCCATCTGACAGACACATTATGCATATGCATATGATCTTGAATGATAGTTTTAACAGACCCTGTACTAATCTAGATATCTTGAACTATTTAACGAATGTTAATGCGCCGATCTTCCAAAATGGTAGCCTCAACTTGATGAACAGATGCCTCATCAATGGCAGAAGGGGGCGACCAGGTCTGGGAGCTGTTTCAACAGACTTCCGGCATGTTTGAATTCACGATGCCAGCGTTTTACTAGGTCATATGATCGGGTATTATCACCATAAGTTTCTTTCATGTCATCAAAAGTCTCCTGTGGTGTGCGTCTTTTCAAATACAAAAACCGGATCACTTCTCGACGTTCAACATGCTCCATTTCACACCTGACTCAGCTCAAACACCTGTAAAACAGAAATTACAATTAGTTGAGAGCTGTAATTTGCCGCATAACTTGTAGAGTTATAAATCATTGCCCATGCAAAATTTCAGCTAGATCAGACAACAGAAAGTGGGTCAGAGGCATTACTTATTGCACGCCTCCCGTAAAAAGAGTACAGGAATAAGAATATATTATTCAATAATTAAGTTCGACTAACATATAACATCCTAAGAAAAGCAAAGCTTGACAGAGCATGAAATGTTCTAAACTATCTCAGCAGAATGGACAAAAAAGTTTTTTCAGGCACTATGTAATTAGACAAAGGCATGCTATTTGAGATTTACGTGTGAGAGACTGAGAGCCAACTAATTAAAATTTAACTCATTCCAGAAATAATTCAACAATCGCAAAAAACTAAAACTTTAATTGAACACTCGTGCCAACAACTTAATAAAAATGCATACATTTATTTCGTGGTCAAACCGATATTTGAAACTCACACTTAGACGGAGGTAAGTTAAATGAACTCTTTTTTTCAAATAAATCACTTGAGGATCGTCCTTATGCTTTATGTACCTTTAGATATGCGTCGGGTTTAAATATTGCAATAAGGTTTTAGTCATTCATTGGTTTATTTTTTAATTCAGATTTCCGATTTCACACCTCAAGTCAAACGGCGTATTTCGCGAAAACAATGTATACTTCTGCGTATATTTTGTCTCAAGGATTCAGAAAAACGCATGCATATATAAACGGAGCTACGAAAGCAACACACGTATATATGTCTTCATCAACGTTTAATCTTTATTTAAAGACATCTCCTGGAGAAGTGAATTGAGGAAAATAAAATACGAATAAAATATTTGAAATTGGTTGGTTGGTTGTTTTTGTTTTACGGCATATAAACCCTTTTCAGGTTATTAAATGCCGAATCTGGTGATTTTGAAGAAAAACAATTTTAATAGAATATATTTGTTTTTGCAAGTCAGTTTCTATTTAACCCATAGTTGGGACCGTAACAGGTACTATCACTCCGGGTCAGAGTGGACCTTGGAGCAACGACAATTAAAGGGTGGCTCCATACTCCCCAGAGCCCGCAAGCTGGGGCCTCACCATCGGATATAGTTTAAGGTCAGATCCAGGATCAATATTTGAAATATCTTTTAAGTTAAACAAAAGTGAGATATTTGTTCTAATTCAGAAGAAAAAAAACGTTAGTAGAAATTTAAAAGAAAGTTAACAGCGTTGTGGAAGAGAGTAAGAAATATTAAACAACGACGGGGTGTCTATAATTTGTCGCCATTTATAAGTACACTTTTATAAAAAAAACGAACACATGATTATATTTTAGACAAAGTAAAACACTTTCATGTATAATTATTAGTACATATAATCAGCCAATAATTACATCACAAAAACACATTTCATTTCAGTGTCACATGCACATTTGAACTTGGACGGCCATATTTATTCATAAAATATTTTATATTGCATCATAACATTTTTAAATACATCAGTATCTATATGACGTTTAAAAAATCTTACTCAATTTACAACCCTATAACTTTTTTTTTGAATTTTCAACGAATTTTTGGTTTTGAAATAGAACAATGTTATAGCTAGATTACAACAAATATATGTTCAAATATTGCACTGGTATATTATTTTCTTAAATTCATTAAGTCAGAAGATGCCTTAAAAACAAGACGTTAATAAAAATAAATAAATCAACAATCTTCAATTTATAGCTGTAAAAATCGTGTATAAAAACAGATGAGGGCCCCAGGGTAGTGTGGTAAAAACGTAAGACTTCTTATCAATCTGGTTGAAATTTTTAAAGCACATTGGCCATGATGAGGTGCAAATAATTAGGGCATCTGTTCAATGCGCAGTGTCAGATTAACAGGGATTAGAAAAAATAGGGTTTAATGAAAAAAATGTCTACTAATTTGAACATATCCGACCATTAATTTGGTACAAAGGTAATTTCTCAGTCACTAAAAAAATTCTATTGACTACACACGGGTGCGCGCGTAAACACACACACACACACACACACACACACACACATATATATATATATATATATATATATATATATATATATATATATATATATATGTATATATGTATATATTGGCGAGGTGATTTCCGGGCGCCACTCCCATGGGTCGATCGGTAGAATTGCTGACTGTCAACGCGATGATTCTAGGTTCAATCATTGGATTGGGAGAGGGACTAGTCTAACGGCACTGATGGGTTGTGATACAACGAAACAAGACTGTATGTCGCTGACTACATACATATATATATATATATTTTTTTTTTTTTTTTAATTGTATTATTGTATTTTCATACGCAGTAACGTGTTGCTATATAGTCGTTAGCATGTTTCTGTCCGCTTGTATTTAGTAACTAAAGACCTCTTGGGGCAATCACGCCTACATTGAAAGGAATCAGTAATGAATCTGAAAGTCATCTTGCAGGAAGAACGTTTTTTTATGAAGACGGGGGCAGGGGTGGGGTTCAACCGTGCGTAAACATGTTTGATTGGATTGTTTTACGCAAAGCTAAACTCTACTCCTGTCTCATTCTTTATAAAAACATTTTTACTGCTAAATGATTTTGAGATTCATTACTGAATTCTTTCAATGTAAGCCTGATTGTTCTTTATGCAAGAAAAAATTAAAAATATACCTTACTTTAGTTAGATATTGAGAACTTTTGTATTAACCTTGTTATATTTCACTGGTCATATATTATTATTATTATGGAAAATAACAATCCCAAATTATCTATAATATAAATCTCACCTGTCTATTTAATGTATTTATGTATGTATGTATATATGTATGTCTGTCTAAAACCTTTGACATAGCGACGGATTTTCAGGAGATCGGTATCGTTTTAGAACACGACCCCTGAGGCGACAAATATCGAAGAATTGTCCAAAAACATTAATTCTGTCACGATCAACTGGGCATGATTCTACAAGGAGGGTTCGATTTTATCGCCGATATTATTGAAAGTCGTCCCCACTTTTCGATTAATTACGCTTAATTTAAACTTTTGCCAATTCCAGTTTGGCGATGTGTGCAACAGCGAATACGTTACGTGTTTTCTTGTTCTTTTCCTCCTTCGCAGTACGGGTTCGAGCCTACCTAACTGCGTACTACAACTTTTTTTGGTCAACACACACCTCCAGACACCCGGGCAACGCTGACCACCCAGGATAGAATATATATATATATATATATATATATATATATATATATATATATATATATATATATATATAAAGTTTCATGTTTAAATTTTAAATCCTGAAAAACAATATATAGAGACATATATTCGATTTAAGAATTTATTGCTTAAAGCTGAACATCTGTGTGTGTGTCTGGTCACGAGTAGACTCATATATGGTTGACTATTATAGAAAACTAATACCATATAATGGTAGAAGATGCATCGAGACACAGGAATGGGTATGTTTGATCTGGTATAATGATGATTCATTACAATTGTGGGGTCTGCGTACGCGCCTGGTCCACAAAGTATGGAAATAAAAAAATTAAAAATTAAAAAAAAAAATTACGAGATTTTTTTATATAGATGTACATAATAATACTTAGATAAGTATATTTTAACTTTAATAGGGATGGTAAAACAAAATTGTGGGGTCTGCTTTCGCGCCTGGCCCCCATAGAATGGAATAGACACCAACTTTAATAAATATTTTTCATATTTATCTGCGTAAGTATACTTTGGTAATTATGTTTCAGTTTGAAGAAATATGGTATAATCAAATTATGGGGTATTCGTTCGTGCCTGACTTCCATAGAATGGAAATATATCACAAAGTTTAACAAGGATTTTTTATATAGATCCACAGAATGTTGTGATAACTGTTTCAGTGTGAACAGGTATGGCATAATAAATTATGGGGTTTATCTATTTTATTTTTGCTTCCATCATATTTTCCTCTGGTTTTGATACCCCCAAATTCGAAGCTATCTCTTTAAAGCCCTTCCTTTTCATAATGTATCATACTTTCATAAATCAGAGTCCATTTTCTGTAAGCTGTTTCTGAACCCAGACAACAACGGATACTTTTGGTAATATATATATATATATATATATATATATATATATACATATAAATAAATCCGTATTTCTGTATGCTTGCACGGGTGTTTGGAGGTGTATGTTGAGCAGAAAAAAACAGTTGCAGTAGGAATGCAGGCTCGAACCCGTACCACAAAGAAGGAAAAGAACAGTGAAAACAACTGACGTCCTTGCTGTTACGACCACCCCGGACAAAATTAAGGCTAGACAATGGAAAGGAGAGGATGACTAAAAATATCGGCCAAAAAATCCACCTCCCTTTAGAAAACTGCCCAGTTAAAGGTGTAGATATTAAAGATTTTAGCCAATTTTTCGATATTTGTCGTCTGAAAGGCCGGACTTCAAAATGATTCTGAACCTGGTAAAATCTGTCGCCTTGGTCGAAAGTTGTAGACAGCCATGCAAACATACATACATACATACATACATTTATATATTGGTAACTAAAAAGCTTCGACCGAAACTGATTAAAAAGCTTACACTATCTCTGAATACCCTTTATGTACTATATCAAATGTTTAGACCAGATTTTGTCTGAGTAATTTGGTAGAGACCGCAGCGGTTAATTTTTTAAAAGTTTGACCACTATTATGGACCCTTTATATTTTTGGGGGGCCCAAATCAAGTTAGATCCATATTCAAGGGACCTATATCTTAAATTTTAAGTGTTTAGACTCAAAATTGTCGGGGGAGTTTGGTAGAGTTTTCAAAGGTCAAATAGTTTAACTTTGACCCCTTAATCGTCAATTTTCTGGTCGAAAATGGATTACCCAGATTTTCCTAAATCTCAGTACCTTGCATATCAAATTTCGAGTCTGTAGACTATAAATTGACAGGGAAATTGCATAGGGAAATGTATACACACAGACACACAAACAGATACACAGGTACACAGACACGTTCGCTTTTATAGATATACTAGCATTTCAGCCTGGAGTTGCCCGGGTGTTTGGATGTATCTGTTGAATAAAAAAAAAGCAAAAATAAAAGTGATAGTAGGAAGGCAGGTTCGAACCCGTACTGCGAAGGAGAAAAAGAACGGGGTAAAAGCCTAACGTCCATGCTGTTACGACCACCGCCAAACCGGAAGCGACCTTTTTAAAAATTAAGGCTAGACAATCTACAGGAGAGGATAACTTTAAAAAATCTCGGCGAAAAAGTGACCCACCCTGTAGAAAAGTTTCTAGTTGAAGGAGAAGATATTAATGTTTTCAGGCAATTTTTCGATATTTGTCGTATGAAAGGTCGAACTTAAAAACGATACTGATATTGGTAAAATCCGTCGTCTTTGTCGAAGGTTTTAGACAGATATGTAAACACGCATACATACATTTATATATTGGTAACTAAACATGTTCGACCCAAACCGATTAAAAAACTTGCACTATCTCTGAATACCTTTTATTTAAAATTTACAATTTTTAGACCAGAAAATGTCTGAGTAATTTGGAACAGACCGCAGAGGTCAATTTTTTTTAATTTTGACCCCTTTTTTACCCCTTAACATTTATAATTTTGGGCTCGAATCAAGTTATAAGTAACCTATATCTAAAATTTCACGTATATAGACCCAAAATTGTCGGAGGAGTTTGGTAGGATTATCAAAGGACAAATCGTTGAACTTTGACCCCGTAAACCCGAATTTCTGGCCGACAATGGATTACAAAGATTTTTCTGTATCTCCGTACTCTGTATATCAAATTTCGAGTCTCTAGACTTAAAATTGATAGAGTTATTGCGTAGGAAAATGTACACTCACAGACACGCAGACATTAACATGTTCACTTTATATATACATATATTTATATATATATATACATATATATATGTATATATATACATATACCTATATACATATATATATATATATAATTCACTCTTTGTCTCTGTTTTACACTCTATGTTTGCCCTTATCTGCTTGACTGTGTCTATATCGCCTTTTTTTCTCTTTCAAAATATCGTTTTCACTTTTAATTCGTCTCGCCTTAACATCGCGCCTAGGTGTATAATTTTTTTTTTTTTTGTGCGCATATTTTGATAAATTACATATTTATCTTTTTTAGTTTAAGTTTTCTTCTTAACGCCATGTTTTTTTATTTTTGTTTTTGTTACTCGGGCATTTCCTTCGGGTTTTGTCGCTCATTAAATCGCTCGATAAATATCGGCGGTTTATTATCCAATAAAAAAAAGAATCCACATTACAAAGACCTTTGATTAACGCCATTCGTTGATTTCTTCTAATTCCGCGATTCCATCCGCGCACATGTTATTATATTCGTTGCAATGCTTATTTTTGCTGATTTTGGATCGGCAATCGAAATTAAACGGAGGAAAAACCAAACGTTTTTGTCCGTTTTTCATTTTTTATTTAATTAATGCCTATGAATTGAAATATGCGAAACTAATCACATCGATTGCGAAAATCACACGGTTTAAATTATAATACTTAATACAACATATTTTTAGGTAATAATAAAATGTACTTTTTCATTAAGTAAACCTATGATTAAGTTGATAATTAAAAACTTGCAAAAATATGCCTCCATCTGTCGTATGTATTTGCTATTTGGTTTAACAAAATAAATACTCATTATTTTTCCTCTTTTGTAGAAGGCTTAATGGTCACCAACACAGGCTGACAAACTAGCTGTATCATGTTCAAGTCCAGTTCGATCTACGGAAATATTTTTAACAACCATTCTCAGGTGAAGGTAAATAAAATAACAGTTGATTTTTTTTTTTTTTTGCATGAGTGAATCGTATTGCAAAACTTTTATTAAGACGGAATATAATATAAAGGACATTGCAAAGGCTGCTGCAAAGTAGGTGTGTTCCCTATGTTCAACTAGACGACATCTAACACGTGAAATTATCCATCAAGGCCACCATTCGCTCATGCATTGAGTAGTGTTCCCACATCTGGGCTGGTGCATCTACCACTTATCTCTCACTCTTAGAGAGGGTCCAAAATTATTGTCAATCTGATCCATTCCATTTTATAAACTAAGCTCCAACCCCTGTCCCATCGCCGCAATGTTACATCACTATGCCTATTTTACAAATATTTTAATGGAACGTATACTGATGAACTCGTTGCACTTGTACCCCCTCGACGTGCATATCCTCGAAAAACCCGTTTAGCAATAAGATGTAACCCCTTTCACTGTTAGAATCTCTGAATGCCAAAAAGCTTTCCATTCTATTAGTTTCTTCCCTCGAACAGCTAGACTTTAGAATCCCCTCCTTGCTTCCTGCTTCCCTGGCTATTCTGATATGTAGTAGTTTTAATGCTACCTTAACAAATATAGTGTTAATCTTTCATAGATGGCCCCAAACAATAGCCCCTTACGTCCAAGTGGCGATATACTTATACGCTTACTCCAGAGATGTAATAGCCGTAACGAGAAGACACTCGTGGTTGGTGAATGAGGAAATAAATGCTGTATCACGAAAAAGTGAGTTCGAGTTAGTCTTTGTCTTGATCTCCTTTGCGACTTAAACTGCTACAGCGTGTATGGTCTGCGTGTGTAAAATCTATTTAACGTTGCATAAAGTCATAAAATTATGCTAGTAGATTTTTTCTTGAACTCTTGTTCCAATTCTTATCAAAATCTCATGTTCATTTCTCCGTTTATATGCGAATGTAAGGTTAGATTTTACGAAATCAAAGAAATATTAAAATTTCTATGGTTTGGTTTAATTAATCTTTAATAATTATGGATAAAATTCAATCCAAAGTTCAACTATTATATAAAAGAGACTTTGTGTTTGCGTGTGTACGTGTGCGTGTGTGAGAGAGAGAGAGAGAAAGAGAGAGAGGGGGAGAGAGAGAGAGTTCTTTCTTCATGGAATCCAAAACGGCTGAGCCTATCTTTTGTAAATTGATACGAAAGCTAATTTATAGGTTTGGCAGTGTTCTTGTTGTATTGTCACCATAGCAAAAAGGGGAATGTTATATAACCACCAAGAAAAGAGTTGATGCGTGTTCATCATCTTAATATCAAATAGGTCACAAATCGAAAAACGTATATATTTTGTATAATCATGTCGAAGTTGTATAAACTGGACGTGTGTGCATTTGTAAGGCACCAAATTTGCTGGGTTGAACTTGTGTTACGCGGCCTTACTGAATGTCTGTGATTCTTAAGTATTTGGACAACATGTGGTCTTATCTCTCTCTATACGTAGCAATCTATTTCTTAGTGTTTTTGTGCGCGTGTGTCAGACATGCATTATACGAAATACCTTTTAAACGTCTATTGTCGGTCGCCTGTCTTTTGAGCCGACCTGGAGATGATTTCCGTACCCGTGGGAGCAGGAATCTGTTAACATTAAACGACCAAAAATGCTGATTGATTTTATATAATTTTTTATTTCACTTCCCTGGTGTCGTTACCCAGAAGAATAGAATTGAATTTCTGGTTTCTGTGTTTCACCTAGCCTCCGTTTTGGGACACGTCACCTTTCTCTCGTTTAACACATTCGCTCTATTCGACGTCTGTAATCCAACCCACCCAATCTTACCTAGTTTCACCAAAATCGGAAGAACGGACATCTCTCTCTGTTTACTTCTCCAATTAGAGAGTAATTACATAAACATTTAGATAAACAGATATATAGTTCGATATATATATATATATATATATATATATATATGTTTTTATTTGTTTTTGTTAGCGATGCTCATTGAACGAATTCAATTATTTATACGAAAGTGCATTGTTTACCTAAATGCGAGTTGGGAATAATTTTCCCTTTGACCAATTTGGTACCCCCGTAAATAGGGAGCGGCATATATTATTTTTAAAATATAACCATCCACTGACACGTGTTTCGTCATGTACGACTCATCAGAGTATCTGAATCCAGCGAGATTCGAAATCAGGACCCCATGATAAGAAGCCTAAACCTCTACCACGGGATCACCTCGCTCGGCTACTGAATGTATCGCGTTTTTATGTAGATGTTTTTATTTGTTTTTGTTAGCGATACTCAATTATTTATACGAAAGTGCATTGTTTACCTAAATGCGAATTTATAATCAACACTTTTAACCGTACTATTATCTTACATTTTTAGATAAGTTTTGTACAGAATTCCATCCGATAAGTATTGAAAGTCGAAAAAATCAATAATAAAAATATTATCCAATATAAAAATAGTATTTTCCATTTTAGAGCTTAAAAAAGAATTTTACATGGGGAAAATTATACGTTGCACCGGCTTAGGACAATAATAATGCGCGAACGGTCAGTTCGTTCTTCATTTTAAATAGCTAACTTTGCCGCGCATAACATCTGTGTCGCCTTGGTCTAATCGATAACGTGTTCCCTTAAAATTTAACTTTTGTACGTGTGCGTCCAGCACGCGGCGTTTTTTAAAATTAGTTATTTTATTTATTTCTCTTTTCTAGCGTTCCCACGACGCGGCATTATTTCATGCTAAGATGAAACTTAATTTATTTAAGGGTATTTCTCGATCAGACAACGCCCCCCCCCCGCTATTATAATATATTTTGAGTTTGGATTGAGAGGGTTTGCTTTAATTATCTACCCTTGAAACGCTTTAAAATATTCAAAACCAACTATGCTTTAGAGTATATTATGAAATAATAAGAGGGTTATTGATTAAGTACAGATACTTATATATTATCTGATTATTATTGATTAAGTACAGACATATATATATATATATATATATATATATATATATATATATATATATATATATATATATATATCTTGTGACTATTTCCCTGTATCACAGTTTTTCAGTACAGGCATATATATATATATATATATATATATATATATATATATATATATATATATATATATATATATATATATATATAACTTGATTAGTCCTATTCTTTTTCTTCACTGCCATCTCTCTTTCACAATCTTTTTACGAATAATATTGTAATGTGTGTGCTTTAGAATAGTCTGGTCTATTATTTGCTTCTCTTATTCCAACTGGTTTGGCTCCAATGATCTAGTAGTGTCTATCAAGCAACTATTTTAATAGATCATTGTAATACGACTTTCCTATTTCCAAGAAATGCAGGTTTGTGTAACTTGTTTTCTCTTGTCGAAGAAGCACCCCTCTTTCCGATAAATATCTTAAGTTCTTTTTAGCTACTTACATCAACTGGATTCCCACTTCGTCTTAAAACTCATTCAAAACAAGAACATTCATCAATCATAATAATGAGAAATGATGTTTTTTTTTAAATTCTTTATGTAGATATTGAAAGTTTTACCAACCTTATTTCCCGCATACAACACAAACAGACGTCTTTAAATCGAATGTAAACAAATACCTACTTTCCCTTAATAATGAGAGGGTTCTTCACTTCTTTTCTATGTTTCCTCATCCTTCGAGTGATAAACACTAAATCTTACTGATCCTTATCGCTGTCCTGATCTTGAATTTGTAACTTGGTGCCGAACTGCAAAATAAAATACTCTTGATTTTTTAAGGTACAGTAAAGCAGGTTCTCAAGAGAGGTTCTGCAGTGTTTGTTAGTTTTCTTGTAGTATTTGCCTCTTAGTATGATAACGAATTTTATAAAAATGCCGTAAAATACTCTTAAATATATTTTAATTAATGCCAATTCAGTATTTATTATCACACAGCCAATTGCTATTAAACCGTGTATTGTAGCTAATATATAGTACTGATTTAAAAGAATTAAAACAAATGATTTGGGCATCGTCAGCACGAATAAAACCAAAAATATTTAGCGCTCAAGCCGCGTTCCCTACTGTTTAAATGACCAACAGATAGATCATACAATTAAAAATTAAAGCACTTTCAGCTATGAATAAATTTGCGCATACACAAAAGTAATAGGAATATGTACGCAAGTTGAAATGAACAGTTTGAATTTAAACTTGTCGACATATTTCTGGATGCTTTATTCATCCAAACAAACAAACGTATTACTCGTTTTAAACCATCGCTTGTCTATAATATTATTTCTTGTTTTTGTTTTTTTGGTGCCATATGACTCGTAGATTTCCAGTTTATCAGTTAAATATTTTCACACAGACACACCTCTTTTTTATTTATATAGATTATCATGGTAGACTTACCATGCATTAGTATGCATTACTATCCTGCCTTGACAGAGTACAAAATAGACTTCGTGGCTTAGTGGGGGGGGGTGCCCTTTTCTCTACCCTGCAACCTCTCTCCGACAGAAGAGACGTTGCGAGCCTATCCTTGTTTTATCGTTATTTCCATGGCAGGGGCTCGTCTGAACTCCAATCTCTGGTCCCTCCTCACCAATCTTTTAAGAAAAACACCTGTCTAGCCGAATCCACTGTGAAA
>NC_136507.1:39389242-39416742 GCF_053919585.1 Euprymna scolopes | reverse complement strand
TTGCTTGAGATCAGGTCAATAGTCACACCTGGCACGATAAATAAAAATTGTGGGATATTTTTTTTTTATTCATTGTTATTTTTATGCTAGTAACAAAAGGAATTTTCGATAGGAAAATCGAATGAGCGAAAGTCAAATGGATCGAAATAATTGCTTTCTTTTTCAATAGTTTTTTTTTCTTAGAAGGGGAAAAACGTACATAAACTCGAAGCAAAGTATTGTAATTGCCACAACTTGTGAATATACTGGTATACATTCGATGTATAATTGTAAATATGAGAATTCGTAAAGAGAAGGAAGCTTTATATTATTCTCATGAGTTTTCTAATACTAGATACTTCCGCACTGGCTTATGATTAATTTGAAGCAGATGTTTTTATATTAGTTTTATTTTTCACTTTAATACAAGTATAATGTAGGTTAAACCAGCTTCAGAAGAACGAAGATGTTTCATGAAAGTGTGAAATTCACAAACAGACACCAGTCGCATGCATATCGCCGTTTTTTAGCAGCTTTTGTGTCAAAGATAACCTACATACGGCGCCTGGTATTGTGAAATTGTTCATCCACATTTCATAATAAATAAGACAAAAATAACTGTGCTTCGCCAGTTCCCCGTAATATTATAATTAATATAGCATTAACTCTGAACAGTGAAGAAGAGGAATAAACACGAAATAGTGTCAAAATTAGAAAACTTTAGAAAAGCAATCCTACACGGAACGAATAAATCGATATAGATAGCGGAAAGAAAAATAAGGACGAAAAGCCGCAATATTTTAACAGTTTGTAGTAGTAAGCAGTGTATTTAATTTCATTTCTAAATTCCCTTTCTTTCTTCGTTCATACATACATACATATACACAAATACACACCTACGCCCCTCCACAACCACACACACACACACACACACACACTTATATATATATATATATATATATATATATATATATATATATATATATATATATATATATATAAGACTATGAAAATAAACATAGCAATATTCTTTAAATGGTAACTTCTTGATATAATAGATAGCTCAACAATGTATTTGGAGCTTACATACGAGAGAAAAGTTGACAACATATATATATGTATATATATATAATATATACATATATATATACTGTATATATACTACTGCATATTTATACACTATATCTATATCTATATATATATATATATATATATATATATATATATATATATATATATATATGCTGCATATTTATATTATCATAAACACGGAAAACAGATAATTATGTGATATTTAGAGAAGCTGAAAGATTTCGCTTCAGTCGATATTGGGCGAGATATATCTTAGTGCAAAAAATGATAGAAAAACGGAAAATAATATAATCACACCTGTTCTTTTTAATAATACTTATATATATATATATATATATATATATATATATATATATATATATATATATATATATATACTAGAGCGTACATAATTAAACCATTTCTTGAGTCAAACTTTTGTATGATTATTAATTTATATGTATATAGGTTTTTTTTTATTCTGCATGTATATTTTAATTATTTAATGTTTTGTTTTCGTCTCTATTTTTACATTAAATATTTTATTCACTTGTTTTTATCGAAATCTTATATCTTGTTTCTTAAGAATTTCTCTCCCCTGTATTAGTGAATAGTATTCCACCCCCCACACACGTATAACTATACATATATATATATATATATATATATATACATATATATACATATATATATACATATACTTCGATTTGGCTTTTGCATAAACAGTAATTTCTTGCTACACAGTCATGAGCATGTTTCGGCCCTCTATTATTCAGTAACTAGATACCTCTACAGGCAACAACGCTTATATTCAAAGCGGAATTCTTACTGAAAAATCATTAAAAATTCCGCTTTTGAATATAAGCGTTGTTGCCTGAAGAAGTCTCTAGTTACTGAATAATAGAGGACCGAAACATGCTCATGACTGTCTAGCAACAAATTATAGTTTAAACTGGGAGTGTAACTTGCTCGACCTCCGTCTTGAGCACTCTTGTATTCATCTTGTTTTATTCACAGGTTTCCTTACCTTTGAAAAATAACAACCTCAAATTATATATATATATATATATATATATATATATATATATATATATATATATATATATATATATATATAAAATATTGTAATTTAAAAAAAAAAGTATTTTAATGGCAGTATTAAAGGGCGAATGGACACATCTCAGCCCGGAGATCACAGGCCAGGTCAGAAGATATAAGTTTCCCAAACTAAAACAACACATCTATTATGACCACTCACTTTCTATATTGGCACACTTCTAACGCAACATTGATTGTTCCTTTAAGAATAGGAATATCTTTTTCTTGATAAAATCTCAGAAATTACCTATAAAAATAATAGACAAACCATAACACGATTATCCCTGAATTATAGATAGACAGAGATAGATAGGTATATATCAATATAATATGAGTGCGAAACAGATAGAAGAAAGGTATATATCGTCCACTGGTCGTTAGAACTTAGAAAATGCCCCAAAAGGATTCTCCAGCATATTCGTCCCTGCACTTTCAACCAAAGTTCCATCTCTACCTTATCGTCGAAATACTTCATCCCTGTCCCTTTTTTTTACAATTATTTAAATGAAATGTGCTCTAATACACTGAAAGTTCTCATACACCTTCGGCCTATATAACTCTGATTAACCTTACGGACAACAAAATACCAGCTCGCAACTGCAGACGTCCCTAGATGCCGTAAAGTTTTCTACTCTAATCGTTTCTTCCCTCCAAGCTTCCTACCTTCCTTACTTATCAGAGATGCAATAATAACAGCCATCTCCTTGCTCAACTGCCTACATAGCGCGCTGTATGTTTGGTTTTAATTAGTAGCACCTTACGTACAAATAGCAGTATGCCGTTTGGTGTGTTAAAATCATTAAAACAAGAGAGAGATAAATATAGGAAAAAAACACAGAGGAGTAGAATTAATGCATATTTTAATCTTTTCTGGTCAAAAACGAAAATGTTCCAATGTTTTTTTTTCATAGTTTTCACCACTTATAAAGGCCAAGCGGCCACTTGAGGATAAGGGTTAAAGAGTGTACAGTAGTCAAATGAACTATGCAGTAATCGGTATAGTAATATAAATTCGATAAATTAGTTTAGTATGTCTCTACTTTATCCTTATTTTAATGGCAAGTGTTGTGAAGGGGTGGAATTTTACTGCTTTTCGGGTTTGTCGGGGGGTATTTACGTAGAGGGGGTACAAGTGCTTGCAGTTTGTCGGAACATTCACCGTTAAAGTATTTGTAGAACAGGTAGAGGGATGTTACATTACGTCTATGGGACGTCGAATTTCAAGTTTAACGTGAACCGACATCTTGCTGGCCAACTCCCCACAAGTACCCCTGTAGCCGTTGTTCCTAATAGTAGCCCCCTACGTCAAAGTTGCAATGTGCCTTGTTTGGAGTGAAAATGTTATTTAAAAAAACGTGGAACGGATCATCAAGAACTTGTTTACGTTGGACTTGAAGATAACCATATTGAAGTCAGCTGGAAGACAGTTCCACAGGCGTGCAGTTCTAACAAAGACACCTTTTTCATGGAATCTACGTTTAAGTTTAGGCACGGATAAAGAGTATGGGAAATTATTGATAGTGTTTCTAGAAAGACGATTGTTTCTCATGAAAGTTTGACGAGAGGGGACCATAGATTGAAGCTCAGACGAGCACTTGCCATGAAAATAAGAATAAAGTAGAGACAGGCTCGCAACATCTCTTCTGTGAGAAAGAGGTTGCAGGGAAGAGAAAAGGGTATCCCATCCTACGCTACGAAGTCTATTTCGAAATCTATGAAGGCAGGATAAGTCCTTTTTAGCAGCGCCTGCCCAGATGTGGTAACAGTACTCCATCTTTGGAGGTGTTTGGCTCTTATCTAGGTAGAGAATATATCAAGTAAACATAAATAGAAGTTACAAGAAATTAGCTGGAACTCAGCCAGAATTCACACTTTTGATCCGTGTCTCTATTGATTCGAGTTCCAGTGTTTGTTCGTTCGATCAATTCCACGTGGAAACGTAAACAGAGTCATCAACACCTTTAAGAGCCTTCTCCGTTTCTTTCCGTTAACCAACGAACGTATACCACGGATCTTTTGGTCACGCAAACTAATGATTTGTTAATGTATCATATAGACTGTTTATTGGTTGGTGTTATCGGAATTACGACTTTTGCGATTCATCATTATTATGGTTAAACTATTATAGGCCGCGATGAAGAGGCCGAGTTTGCAATTAAAATGACAGCAGATGTAAACATAACACTGCGGTCTTAATTGTATCGATCACGGAATATTATCGATCATGGAATCTCATCGATCACGGAATATTATTCGGTAAACAGTTATAAACACATTCTGATTTCCCTTAGGATGATGCTTGTGGATTATTGTACAAATTAGTCAGGTTTCGAGCCTCGTCTTTAAACAATCATAAGATCAAGCTACACTGAACAGCAGCGATAGAGTGAAACCACTTCTAATAGTTGACTGCATAAACATAGATACACACTCGCACACACACACACACACACACACACACACATATATATTAAAGACAAGGTTCACTTATATATATATATATATATATATATAATAATTTAGAAATTTAAAATTTGTGATTTGAAAAAGTTAAATTTCAAATATAGAAATGCTATTGTATGCAAGACAAAGAATACAGAATGGTAAAATGTTTATATACTGTATTCTTTGTCTTGTCTACAATAACATTTCTATATTTGAAATTTAAGTTTTTCAAATCACAAATTTTAAATTCCCAAATTATGAGTTATTTGCTCTATCTAGTATATTGAACAATTTTATGTAGCTGGGATAGCCTTATATAAAATATTACATCCAATAATATTTTGTAAGACTGATAATCACTGGATTTGCACACCAGTTGATTTGTTGTATTCCACTATTCTGAATAATTACATATATATATATATATATATATATATATATATATATATATATATATATATATATATATATATATAGGAAAACAATAAGAATGGAAAATGAAGTCACAAAAGCCATACATTGGTAAATATAGAATGGTTCATTTATTCAATCGGGGTATACACGTTTTGTTGGGGAATAGAGGCAACTCTTTATGCCAAGGCATTTCGAAGCCTAATGCTATTCTCATCAGAAGAGTAGAGAAGACGCTAGGTAACATAATGAGGATGCAACTTTTAGCGTGTGAGTCATCAGTAACGAAATAAATCAATATATATGTAGTTATATCGAATTCTAAGATAAAGGAGGAGCCTATTATATAGAGTGTAATAGAAAAAGTATATAGGGTCTCTATTATAGTCTTAAATTTATGTAGTATATGTTTAAAGGCTTAGAGGGAGGTACAGTGTGGATTGGTGGTAAATCTATTTTATCGGTGTGTAAGATGTCTATTATCTATGTAAGGGACATTTATTGACAGATACAACTGAAATGACTTTGAGGCGGTGTATAATTTCATGAGGAATATTATGATGATAACTTAAGGCGAAAGGGTGTATTCTAAGCAGGATTGAACAAAAGTGATTACATGGGGCGTCTAACACCAGGGTTTTTTATTTAGTAAGGCGATGGAAGGTTTGATGTAAGTTAAATGAGTAAGTTATGAGGTGGATATGAATGGGTAGCTGTAAGGCTGTATTATTAAAATGCAGAATACAAATATATATTAGATAATTGTAGTATAATACTAGGGTTGCTCTGTTATTAGATGCACAGGGAGTGGGTTGGGGTTTAAGGCAGAGGTATAAGGATTGGGTAGCAATGTTTTTGGAGGTGAATAAAAGGACAAATATATTTGGGCGTGGACGATGTGCGTGGTGGGATTGAAGAGAAAAAATAGGCTATTAATACTACTACTACTACTACTACTACTAATAATAATAATAATATAATAATAATAATAATAATAATAATAATAATAATAATAATAATGAACAGGTAAATAAAATTAAAGGATAAACAATAATTATGAACAAATATATACATATTTCTGTAAAAATCTGAGGAAGCTACAGACGGCTAATAAAACGGCCGAGTAACTGAAAAAATAATGTAACTTAACAGAAAGATACGGTAATGAAAAATAAAACGTATATATATATATATATATATATATATATATATATATATATATATATATATATATATATATATATATATATGAAA
Organism: Euprymna scolopes; assembly: GCF_053919585.1. Taxonomy (NCBI): domain Eukaryota; kingdom Metazoa; phylum Mollusca; class Cephalopoda; order Sepiida; family Sepiolidae; genus Euprymna; species Euprymna scolopes. The sequence continues at coordinate 39,410,484 of NC_136507.1, read as the reverse complement.
TTTAGTTAAATGAGGACCGGGTTGAATATATAGGGTCCCTGCGTACAAAAGTGAGGCACAAAGGAATAATGTATATATATATGAATTTAGCCAACTAGGCAGAGAGTTCGGTAGACAATACCCCGTAGAATACAGATCTCTAAGACAGGAAAATGTTCGCAGAAGTCAATAATATAGTCCGGAATTTCCTGACTGCAAGGGCCAATAACATAGGTTATTTATGAACAAGCAAAATATGAACAACAAAATTCATTCATACTCGTTTATAACGAGAAAAAAATATTTCCTGTGTAGCTTTTGTGTGAATTGTTTGCAAATTCACAATGAAAGTTTGTTTTATCAAGAGATATGGAGGGAGGAGACATTACCTCTGGCCCAAAAAAGATGATGAAAAGATTGGGATTTATTTAATTCCAAGGTTGGCGTTGGTGTTTCCACGTTTGTCGTGTATATTCCTTGTTATATTATTCCGTGGGTGTTCCTTAGTTAGCGTTGATAAAATGTAATCTTCTGTCCTTTGCGTATGGGGAGTACATATTTAACATAGCAGAATCAGGCCGAGTTTAATCATTAGGTCGAGGCAGCTACCTGGAAGCCTGTTCAGATGCTTTCAACTCGAATGAAGGTCAGAGTCTATTTAGTAGTAGCGACAAGATAGCTGGGTGGAAGGAGGTTGAAAGGCTATGCTAAGAATGAGAGTGGTGGTGGTTAGATGGACCTTAACGGACACTCAGGAATTTTAGATAGGAGATGGGAGTATGGCGCTATGCGCTGCGGGCGAATTTCAAGGAGATGAAAGTCGGTAAAATATTATTAGTAAATTTAAATATTAATGTTTCTGGATAGAACGGGTGCGTGTTATTTATTCTAATTACATAAGTTTACGTGTTAATTGTATAATGTGGAGGAGTTTAAATTAGTTCGATTTGTGGAGGAGGGTTACAAGTGAAAAGGGGCGGTGTTGAAGATATCTTAGTATTCTTATTTTTGGTCTGAGGTTTGAGGCCCGGTGAAGATATATATATATATATATATATATATATATATATATATATATATATATATATATAATGTTTATTCGAAAGTAAACAGGTACATTTGGTCGCAACAAACAGCCGTCTGTTTCAGTTAATGAGAATTGTTAAGGGTCACCTGTTTCAGGGTTGCCTGTTTCAGGTTCTTCTGACGAAGTCTCATTGACTGAAGCAGAGGGTTGTTTGTAGAGACATTATTTAAATGTTTGCCTTCGAATGAATAATAAAAACATATTCTGCTCTTTTTATCGGGCACTATCTAACAACTTGTTGGGTTCATTACTTCCTACTTTTGAGTATCTGAAGGCAATATATATATATATATATATATATATATATATATATATATATATATACACACACGAGCAAACATTTAATAAAACATGTTAAAAAACATTTTGAAATGAGTTAATCCGCGGAGTTTCGAAGAAATACTTTCCTTCTCATCTGAGGGTAGGAATTAGTAAAATGCGGGATCGGATTTTGCATGCAAAAGTATTTGATGAAACAACAAGTAAGTCAAAGATCTTACTTGATAACAAAAAAGTGAAGCAAGGAGAATTATTATTTATTTTATTGGTATGAAAATCCAGTGATTTCCGGTCTTACAAAATATGGTTAGATCTAATATTTTATATAAGAAAATTCAAGCTAAAAAATTGCTCAATATACAGAATAGAGCAAATGAATCAAAAAGGTATTTCGATTTTATGATTTTAAACGGTTAATCCTCAAATAAGGAAATGTTTATTGTTTGAAAACAAAGAATATAAATGAGTTTCCTTAATGCGTTTTCGATGCTTATTCATCTCCTCAGAAGAAAATCTTAGCAAATATTATTTCTTGGTTTGCACTTTATTTGCTGAAAGCAATACACATAGAACATTAAAGTTATGAAAAGTTTTTAAAACGAAAACATTTTAGATACATAGAATAAAGAAAATGGACATTGAGGCAGAAAAAGGATAAAATTTAATTTAAATCCAAAATGAATGGAAAATATTAAAATGAAAAATCCTGGTGGTAAAGAAATCCTTCCAACCATATGCCACAATATTTCCATCGTTTTCTGCACATTAAAACCATCAGAAATTAGAAAAAAATTACATAAATTTCGAAGCATTTGTTTAAAATGCGCAAAAATCAGTGAAATAAGGCACCTAGTCATGTTCTTTCAGTGTCCAGAATTTACCTCTCTGCGTTTCATAGATATTTCATTTTTTTTTTACATAAGCATCATCACTTATACAGGTCAAGAAGCTACTCGAGGATAAGGGTTAATTAAAATAATATTTCCCTGCAATAAATCGATATACAGGGTTTATATATATATATATATATATATATATATATATATATATATATATATATATACTTCAGAATAGTTTTTTATTTAAAAATCAGTTGTTATGGAAACGTGAGATTGTAGGTTTACAAAATATTACTGGCAGTAATATTCTATAAGTTATCCCATCTAAACAGGAATTGCTCGATATGCAAGATAGGGCAAATAAATTAAATTGTAATTCAATGAATTTAAAAAAAAAAAACTCTCATTGAAATGAAATGAAGTGGTTGAGTTTCATATAAAATAATTTTTATTATTCTAAGCAAGACAAAGAATTCTTTAGAAAATTTTGACGTTCCAGGTCTCACTGACTTTAGCAAATAGGGTGCATACCTTTATAAGTATTTGCTAATATTTTCTCTCCTCTGATGAGATGGTAGACATCGAACCCCTATAGGTTAAGGAGATTAATTATCTAAAACATTCTTTGTCTTGCTTAGAATAATAAAAATTCTTTGATATGAAACTCAACCACGTCATTTCATTTCAATGAGAGTTTTTTTAAAATTCATTGAATTACAATTTAATATATATATATATATATATATATATATATATATATATATATGCACCACAGTTCTTATTTCACTCTTATTTATAATGTCTATAGATAGTTGTTTCTATAATAATAAATGCGTAATCTGAATTTACATATCATATTAAAATATATTTTACTACCGAGCAAACCCGCGCGGCCTACTAATATTATTATAGATGAAAAGAAAGAAAACCATTAGGTTTTGTTTCTGAATATATTACAAGCTTTAATTGTATCTTCTACACGTGGTAGGAGCAAATTGTTTCCAAAGCCTAGATGCAGCATGATTACTCCATGTATAAGAGGATAGAGCTATAGGACACTAGCAGGTGTGACTAGTTTTAGTAAGTAGTTAAACGGATCAAACCTGGACAACAGCTTAATGTCTGTAACACCGTCCTTAGTCAATGCATGGAGTATTGATCCAAACCTCTGCGGATACACTCATCACTGATCCCCTATTCTTGCTCAAGATCCGAAAAAGAGTGTTTTAACTTAGTGGTGTGCGTTTTAATAATTCTATTAGCGATGTGATCGAAAAATCAGATAATGGCAGATTGTGTTACGCAGAATCGGTGAAACAAGTGTTAAGAAATAAATGTTTTATTTCCTTCCATATCTTTTTTACAAGGTGCTCTGATGTATACAGAATGGCGCCAGAGATGTTATCGAATCCACTTTAACTTCCGGTGTTTGCACTTTTGAATGAACCTGTCAAAATTTTGTTTTTGTTCTATGCTGTTGTAAAGTTCGTTGCTGATGCGAATTATCGGAATTCACACAGCAAAAGATCAATGCAATTCAGAAAAAAAAAACCGACGGGATTGGATGATATTTGAATTCTAAAAGCGAAAAAAAAAACGATTTGGAAATATTAAAGTCTCATAAAAATTTGTGGAACACAGCAGAAAAAGAGAAAAATCGACAGCGTTGATAACTTTGATCTGTAAAACCATATGCACATATGTAATACATGCATATATTTCTATAAAATAAGTTTCGTGTATTATTTTGTAATGTATTCGTTTTATTTATCATTTGTTTTATTTTTTTACTGTTCGTATTTATGTTATTTTATTATATATATATATATATATATATATATATATATATATATATATATATATATATATATATATATATAATCGCTGAGAGAATAGAATGAGATAGATTCCCCAAGACTTTTGGGGATAATGTAAATTGTTTTGAGCCTATATAGAATATGAAGACTAAAAAAACGGGAATATAAAAAATATATACTGACACATAGATTTTTATTGTTTCTTTTTTAATATAGACGTTACATAAATTAGAGATGTAGGATAAATAAATTATTTATACCTAGGTGTTTCGAGGCCTAATGCTTCTCATGTGAAGAAGAGAAAAACTAGGTAACACATCACAGATGCAACGTTTAGCGAAAACTACATTACCAGCGAGATAATGAAGGCGTGTGATAAAGAGTATAACATATTAACCTTCAGCCTTTCCTTCTGATGAGAAGCATTATGCTTCGAAACATATAGGAATAAAGAGGTTAATTATTCTAAAGCTCTAATTGATGTGTCGTCCATATTGAATGAACGAACAAAACTATATGCATGGGTGTATATTTTTGTATTTTAGTGTTTATTCTTTATACTCTCTCTCTCTCTCTCTCTCTCTCTCTCTCTATATATATATATATATATATATATATATATATATATAATTTGGGGTTGCTATTGAAATATAACGAGGTTCATACAAGAGTGCTCCATACAGAGGAAGAGCAGGTTACATTTGTCTTGAAAAAAAGCAGTAGTTTGCTGCCATATATTAATATATATATTTATATATGCATTTATACACATATATATATACATTTATATATATGGATATTTATATATATATATATATATTTATATATATACATTTATATATATGGATATTTATATACATATATTTATATAAATATTTATATATATATGTATTTATATATATATATATTTATATAAATGTTTATATATATACATTTATATATATATATATAAATATATATATATATAAATAGCCGCACTGATGAGCTTTTAAACAACGAAATAGTACTGTATGTGGATAGCTTTATATATATATGTATATATATATGTATATATATGTATATATATATGTATGTATATATGTATATATATATATATAACTATTTCATTTATTCACATAAATTTACTATACGAAAGTATAGATTTATGCGTAAACTTTAAGTATTTACTTCAAAAGTGCTCAATACGTAGGCAGAGCTAGTTAGTAATTTATATATATATATATATATATATATATATATATATATATATATAGTAATTTATAAAATATATATGGCGATTAAGCTACACTGAATATTCTGCGTTTCATCCAACTATAAGCCTGACGAATCCTATAGTTGGATGAAACGCAGAATATTCAGTGTAGCTTAATCGCCATATATATTTTATAAATTACTATATATATATATATATATATATATATATATATATATATATATACAGTTTGTTTATTATTTCTTTCTTTCTCTCTATTTAATATATTATGCGGGTCGTTCCAGAAGTAAAAGCTCCTATTTCTGACTCAGAAACTTAAAACTTAAAGCGATACGAAAGCTGCAATTGTACAAGATTGTCTGCTCCCCTTTATTCCTTCATCATTTACAATGCATTTCATCTAACGATGAACGATGCCGCCAGCTTTGTATCACATATTCCCGTAGCAACTCTCAACTGAGGATAGCCATGTTCATAAGGCTGTCGCCCTCAACTGCGTGGGCTCCGTAAACATTATTAAGCGCTGATATATGAGATATTTGTCTCATTTTTCTGCATAGAAAAAAATTACCGAGATATCTCTGCTTCTGACGCAGGTTTAAAACAAGTGATACTTTTTATGGTCTAACACTCTCGACATTCAAAATAGAGAGATGAAATATTCAGTTCATGAATGCATAAATTCAGTCCTCATAACAATGCAATGTGTATCCTTTTCTGATGGTCCCATGTCTTATCAAAACTAACGATTAAAATATTAACCCATTAATGCCTTATAATACAGCACTCTGCTTGAATCCTGTTTTCCAAAAATATAATATGCGCACACTCGTCTGTGTGTGTGTGTGTGTGTGTGTGTGTGTGTGTGTGTGTGTGTGTGTGTAATCTTGATGCGTTTACGGCGATAGGAAGAAAGCCGCCTCTAGCTTTATACCGTTCGATAGAACCATCTGTCTCGATTGGCTTTAACGAGTTTCGAATCATCCCATGGCGATGAATATGAAAGCAACCATCTGCCGTTGTTTAGAAAAACGTAATTAAAATATACTTCAACTCTAACTCAAACATACACTAATATATATCTAAATCAATACCAGTAGATGGTTCCGGATGGCAACCCATCACGTAAGCTGATCGGGGCTTTGCTAGTTGGATTGCACGTAGTTAGTTTCTGCTAATTGGATTCTGACATGTATGTGTTTTTTTTCCCCACGTTTTGGTAATTAGATGTCTGACTCGACGTGGAGAGACAGAAAACTGATATTTGTTTCTGACCTTTGGATGTGTTATTCGTATTATTTGGATTCTTCTGGGCTACACACCGACGAAATCATAGTGAACGTGCTAAAAACTAAATGCAACAACATAACTATATACTAGAAAACCTACAGTTAATCATACCTCAAAATCTCATGGATAATTTAATAGGCAACGGCGAGCAAAATATATGAATTATTAATTTCACACCTGCTAATTTACATGTGTGCTTTAACGGCTGCTGCTATTGATGTATTTCACACATGCTCATACGTTAATCCCAAATATCAGATGACTTGATAATGTAAACAAACACAGACGAAATTTGATGAACAGCATTATTATTATTATTTTTATTATTATTATTAATATTATTATTTATTTATTTATTTTTATTTATTTATTTATTTATTTATTTGTGAATAAGTCTACCGTGCAAATTTTTCCTCGTAATATATAATAATCAGTAGAGGATTAGTTCTATAATAATACATATGCTATCTGCACAAATTTAAATATCATATTTAACCGCACGGTACTATCGGGAAACTCCGGGCGTCCAACTAGTCTATTATAGACCAAACTTGAACAGAAGACGTTATTGTTTTTAAATGTCGAATTGCGTAGTGATTTGTAGATTGGAAAGTTCAACATATCAAAAACTGAGCCATATCTGCTCAGCATCTAATTCTAATAGCAAGCAGAAACACTAAAACCACTTTTTGACGATTACGCCTGAAAGTAAAATGCGTGGGAAGGATCGAACAGTCTCATTTTAGTAACAAAAACAGTAAAAAAATAATAAATAATAAATCAATATCAAATAAAAAAAAATATCGCAAAACGACATCGATGGGAAAATAATTTGCAGGAAAATGCAATATAACTATATGAAACTGTAGATGGAAACGCTCATGCTGATTCTAAAAAAATAACGTAAAATTATTGCGATTTTCTTATTTTTATCCAATAATTCAGCCTGAAGTGAAAATCGTCAAATTCTTCCATTAAAAACTAAAAGAAAAAAATACGATTAATTTTACTTTGATTTGAATATGTCTTCATTAACGCAATCGGTATTGGAAGAAATGACTTGAAATCTTTTTTTTTTCCAAATGTTTTTTTCATATTTAACCTAATGCATTTTGTGACATTTATAGGTTCATCATAAAGTACAGAAATTTCTATATGAATTGCATTTCTCTTCTTTACTGTCTTTCTCCTTCTACAAGGTGATGTTGCTAGTTTCAGTGTTTATTTTACAAGGTTGCCCACTTAAAAAATAGCCCCAATTGTAGCAGACAAGAAGAAGAAGAAGAAGAAGAAGAAGAATCTTTTATTGCTTAAATTATTCTAGCAGTATTTAACCCGTAGTATTAAAATGATGCGGGAAGTGCTCCCCGTTAATGTATATAGATTGCTGAGCACGTTTAATAACGTTTGCAGATAGTGTCTGTATATCTTCTCCACTGATGTTCCTGATAACGTTGGTTATATTCTCCTTTAGTTTGTCTAGATTGTGAGAATTATTTGCATGAACTATTTGTTTTAAAGTCTTCCAAAGTCACATCATAACAAGTCTGGAGCACGCGGTGGCCATAAGCCTGTGCTTATTTTTCTCTCTTCAATAAACATGGCATCAACACGTGTCAGTAATCTGTGAGACGAATGGCAGGTCGGGCGATCTTGAAGGAAAAAGAATTGCATTTGGTTTTATGGTGTTGATTGCTGGTTAATAGAAAGATTAGAGAGATCAGGACACTTTAAAGTGGACCAACCTGTATAAATATGATAATAGCACTTGTTGTTCAGAGTTGTCTGATTTAACCTTTGTTTCAGCTCGTTTGACTCGTTTGTTTTCCAATTGTCTTCAGGAATTCACTGATTTGATACCTCATTGTAATACAGTCTTATTTACAGTCGCTTCTGTCCAAGGACCATAAGGTTTCTAGAAAGGCTCTCATCTTGCATGTAGTTTTGATCACTTCAAGATCTAGGCCAAGATGCCTTTCGTGTCTTTTCGCTATGAATCTCGTCTTTCTTGTAAGCTCTTTACAGCAACTTACTGCTTACATCAAGTATTTTCTTAAATCAATTTTATCTTTACATCAAATTGATTCTAAAATCAATGTGATTCTCACATCAAGTTCGTGTATACATCAAGCTGCTCTTTACCGCCTTGCTCCTTACATCACGTTATTCTTACATCAAATTTCTCCTTGCATTATATTGTTCCTTACATAACGTTGATGCTTACATCTACTTGATCGTAACATAAGATTTACCATTGCATCTAGTGATTCATTACACGTTGGTCTTTACGTGAAGTTGCTTTTTGCATCAAGTTACTATTTACATCAAGTTTCTCTTTACATCATGTTGCTCTTAACATCAAGTTGATCCTTGCATCAAGTTGATCCTTGCATCAAGTTGATCTTTGCATCAAGTTTATCTTTGTATCAAGTTGATCCTTATATAAAGTTGATCCTTATATAAAGTTGATCCTTGCATCAAGTTTACCTTACATCAAGTTGATCCTTACATCAAGTTGATCTTGCACCAATTTGATCCTGACATCATGATTGATCATTGATTCTCACACCAGATTACTCTTAACATCAAGTCGATTCATACATCAAATTACATAAAGTTGATCCGTGCACCAATTTGGTCCCGATGACAAGTACATAAAGTAGCTATATGCTTACGCTAAAAAGTCTGACATAAATACTCTGTATATCTAAACAAAGCCAGTATTCAAGCGCGCAAAGAGTATTTCTGACACATCCGGTTGCATGGACCTCTAATCATTCCTTCCTAGACAAGCTAACATAATATATAAAATTATAGATCCCGTTTGGCACGTTTCATACTTGTTTCATTGTCGCAGTTTTTGTTTAGAAGTATTTTCACTAAATGTACTCTATTGCCATTATTGCACTTCTTCCCCATAAGAAAAAACAATCTAAACTCTCCCAACTAATTTCAAACAGCTTTGATGAATATATTAAACTCATCTTATCTAAGACTGATAGTGTGAAATTAATACTATAAAAATACCTGTTTCAATAAGGAAATTATTGCCCCTGGTTACCGAAAGAGAAGTGAATATGCTGAAAATCTGCGAAAAGTGTACTTATATGTAAATTGAATTTCCCTTCTTTATTCTCCCTCCCCTCTCACAGAATGAGGTTACTAGTTCTTAAACACTTGAAATTTTAGATGTAGGTAAAACTTTTTATTTTGATTTGAAACCAAAATAATAAATGTTAAGGGGTCAAAATTGGGCGTCATAGTTATAAAATAATTTTCTCAGCGGTCTCTACGAAATTACTCAAACAATTTTTGGTTTCAACATTTGAAAGCTTACATAAAGTGTATTCACACGTACACAGGTTATGAAAAGTACACAGGGCCCGAACAAAGCCAGGCTGAATTGCAAGTCTATCTATATATCTTTAAAAGTGAACGTGTTTGTATCTGTGTATCTGTGTGTCAGTGTGTGTACATTTCTCTACACATAATCTGCTTGACACGTCCTTTTGAGAATTATCTGATCTAACCGTTGTTTCAGCTCGTTTTTTTCGTTTAATTCCGTGAATGCTTACATCAACTAGCTACTTAAATACAGTTTACCATTTTATCAAGATGATTCTAAAATCAATTAGATACTTACATCCAGTTCATTTTACCCCAAGCTGATCATCTTTACACCAAATCACTCCTTAAATCATCTTGCTCCTTACATCATGTGTGACGTGACCGTCACCGGGAGGGGTAGGGTGCCACATTTGGGGGTGGTTGAGACTACCGAACAACTGGAGAAAGCCGGGCAAATATGATTGTTTTATTGTCAAGTATTATTGTATGCCCGAGCACCGGAAATCAACTGAAAAGCAAAGGTAACTATTAAATTTTATTATTTTTATGAAACCGACACGTGGAACTGATTGTTTCTGAACACGACAAATTGATGTCACTTTGAGAGATATAACAAAACACAATTTCGTTTCCGATGCTAACGAGTGCAATACATCACCGAGAGATAACGGAGTTTACTTTTTTTGGTTGTGAAAAACGGGTCTGAGGGAGCTTGCAGATTTAGAGGTACACGCACCCACAGGGATTCCACTGAGGTGGCGTACTTACTGGCGATTGCTCCAGGGAGCGACCGAACCTATCCCGTCACCTCTGTACATAAGCGCGTCTCCACGCCCAAAATCGGCAGTTGGAGCGCAGTTACACATGATATTTGAGCGGATCTAATACTAAACGAATGGTCGTCAACCCGTCTCTCTCTTCCCGTTTTTATTGACGCAGTGTCTGTTTATAAGAATTTTCATCAAATGCACTCTATTGACTGCACCTATTCACCATACAAAAACACTCTCAACCAATCCAGCTAATTACACCACCCTACACCTTTAATAAATATATAAATAGATAGTGTATCTTTATTACGGTAACAACATCTTTCTAAAGACTGCTAGTGTTAAATTAATAAAAAAAACTGTTGCGATAAGGAAATGATTATTGGCTAGGGAAGTAAATATGCTGAAAATCTGTGAACATTTTCCGTACTAAGATTCAACAGAACAATACTTGTAATCGTCAGAAAGAACCGATAATGGTTTTTAAATAAAAAAGAACTAAGAATGAATACATAAAAATAATCGAATGCTGAAACCAATTCAGATAAATTACAAACACTAATCAATCACATAAAAATAGCAACAGAAGAATAACATACAGATGGATGAAACACCACATGAGAAGTAAAATCACAAAGCCAATGATAAACTCTGTTACTAACAAAAATGCAGGCGAAATAACCATGATTTTAAGCACATGAAAAATAAAAATGCTCGACTGAGCTCCAATTGATGTTCACCATTGTCAAACTTTTACAACAAAGACACGCCGAGCTACAACTACTATAATCGATTTCCCCAACTCCCTATGTTCCCCTAAATCTAAACAAAGATTCCGTGAACAAAGCTTCTCCCCCCCCCAAAAAAAACAAGCCAACTTTGGAACACTACTCCGCTGTTCTGCTTCCCGGTTGAATGCCAGAGGGGTAACCTTAAAATCTAGCAGAAACAAGTTTTTGTTGAGCCGCTCCAATAAACAATCAAATTCAACCCAACTTACATTAACTACCACGTACATTCATTAATTCTATTCCTCGAGTGGCTCTAGGATATTGATAAGTAAAATAAAGAGAGAAAGACAGAGGATAAAGGGTGCGTTAATATTTCCCAGAACTGCCCACCTGCGGACCTCGGACTACAATACAATCACCTTCAAGTTTAATGCAAACAAGATTCTGTTGAACAACCTAGTAAATAATCCATTTCTACCCTATTTCCACCACTAACTATTAACCGCTTTTGTCTCAATGACTATTGTGCATTTATTAAGCCGTCCTCGTATGGATTTCAGGCCTTGATAAGTGGTGAATCCCATGTTAAAAAAAACAACTCAATTGTAATAGAAAGAGTCTGATAAGATGCTATTGTCAATGAATACAAGTGACGATTTATTGTCAAGAATTTAACGATGAGCACATGTTGCTATGTAATAAGACTATGTTGAAATAAATCGAGAAAACTCAAGATTACTGGAATTAAGAGAGAACTGTTGTCTCCAGGACTCCCTGGAGTTACTACTCATCCATGCCCAAAATCCACTGGGCGACTAGAGTTAATAATTAACCGGTAGTCATTGAAACGGAAGCGTATTAATAGTTAGTGGTGGGAATAAGGTAAAAATGGATTATTTAGAGGAAGCTCAACATAAACCTGTTTACATTGGACTTGGCGACGAGTATATTGTAGCCAGCTGAAAAGCAGGCAGTGAAACAGTTCAACAGGTGGGCAGGACTGGGAAATTTTAGTGCACTCTTTATCCTTGGTCTTTCTTTTTATTAGGATAGCCATCACTAATCAAGGCCTTAAAGCCACTCGACAGTTTAATGAATGTAAAGTGATAGTGTAATAATCGTTAATCGTATGAATTGAGTAGCATTTTATTATTTATGGGGACGGCTTAATCGGAACTTGTTAACGTTGAATTTGAAAGATACCATGTTGTATTCGGAAAGCAGGGTAGCTGAAAAGTGTTCAACAGGTGGGGAGCTTTGTTCATGGAATGTACGTTTAGATTTACGCAGGGATAGAGAGTGGAGAAAATAGTTTATAGTTATTGTAGCCAATGTAGTGATTTTGTGAACGTTTGGCAATGGGGTAACTGTTTTTGGAATTCAGTCGAACACTTTTATTTTTCATGGATATTTTGTATTTTTTGTCGTTTAACATATTTTATTAGTCTTTTTGCAGTTTTACTTCAAACCAACGTTATGTTTTTCTTCTGTTGTTGTTAGTTGGTTGGTGGTTTGTACTTTACAGCATGTCAATACTTTTCAGGCTATTTGATGCCGAATCCAGTGATTTTGAAGATTTTTTTTTTAATAAATGCATTTTTTTTATAAAGTCAGTTTCTATTTAACCCATAGTTGGGACCTAACAGGTACTAGTACTCCGGGTCAGAGTGGACATGGGAGCAATAAAAATTAAAGGGTGGCTCCACACTCCCCAAAGCCAGCAAGCTGGGATCTCACCATCGGGTATAGTATAAGGTCATATCCAGGACCTGTTGTTAATTATTGTTTGTATTTTATCGTGATTATTTTCAGCATTCGATGATTTCATGTATTTATTCAAATCTTTGCTTTTTATATAAAAGTCGCTAATTCTCAGTGGGGGGGGGGCGACAATACAATTGCGAATTACTAAGGATAACTATCCAGCCGCGCTTGACGAAACCAAAGCATGTTACCACGACGAATAAAGAAAGTTCCGTTCGAAATTCCGTAAAAAATGCAGAGTCCGGCAGAAACATTCCCGAGTTTTACAAGGTACACATGAAGAAGGTCGGAGGTTAAATCAATCGAAACGGAAACGTTGTGAAAACGACACTCAAAACGAGAATAATGATCCGATGAATTCAAATATTACGAATAACCACACCTTATCTTAAACATTCAGAAACATCGAGGAAATTTAATTAAGACTTGATGTCCAAGAGAACTTTGTAATAAAATAGTATTTATCAAAGTGCGTGCAGTTCTTCTATTTTAACCCGTTATCTAAATTAAAACGACAAGCAAAAATAATTCCGACTTGGCATTATTGATGTTTCGCAAAACTGAAACTAAACTTTTTTTTTCAACGTGTACAAACGACCGGATGCTGACTTGATCTGCACTCGTTCCCCAAGCGCTACATTTAACCATACTGCATTTAGTTCGAAAAAAATAGTTATGGAGTAGAATCTATTCTGATGGAGAGTTAAATCCGGACGGAATACAGTGCAGGAAACAATGGCAGACAAAGAATGTAAAATTAGTTTTAAAAATACGCAGAGCTGCGGGAATATTCGTTTGTACAGCATGAAGGGATGATGAATCAACCTCGAGAAATAAAATACTATTTTAGTAATGAAAAAGTGAAATCAAGAATGTATTTGTAAGTGTATGCGCGTGAGTGCACTCGCACGTGGGTGTGCACGTGCGTGAAAGTACATGGGTTTTGCGTAACAGATTGAGAGAATGCTGGACTATATCCCAGTAAGAAAAAAATACTTCTATTATTCATCTTTTTTGTTTGATACCATTTCACTGGCGTTACGATCACAGTCAACAGACCAAGATTTACACACCCACACACCCACACACACACACACACACACATACACACACATACATATTTCATTATTTAGGAATTTCAAATTTATGATTTGAAAGAATGCAGAATATTTTTGTTTTGTTTACAATAAAATTTCTATATTTGAAATTTAACTTTTTCAAAGCACATACTTTTACTTCCTTCATTATGATTTATTTGGCCTATATAGGATATTGAGCAATTTTATTTAGCTGGGATTGCCTTGTATAAAATATTACATCCAATAATATTTTCTAAAACCGATAATCACTGGATTTGCATGCCAGAAGATTTATTGTATTTCACTATTCTGTATAATTATATATATATATATATATATATATATATATATATATATATATATATATATATATACGAGCAAACAGTTAATAAAATATGTTAAAAACACTTTGAAAAAGGGTTAAAGTCATATTTAATCTGAAAAAGAAAACACTTGATAAGTGGATAGTCCTTAATCTGCGGAGTTTCAAAGAAATACTTTCCTTCTCATCAGAGGGTAGGAATTAGCAAAATGCGAGATCGGATTTTGCATACAAAAGTATTTGATGAAACAACAAGTAAGTAAAATATCTTACTTGATAACAAAATGTGAAGCAGAAGGAATATGGTGAAGAAAAAGGTGATTACAAGTGAATGGATACTCTGGTGAAAGATAAATAATCCAATGACGGTAAAATCCAAAAATATAACTTCAAGAAAGTTAATTGAATATATATATATATATATATATATATATATATATATATATATATATATATATATATATATATATATATAATGTACCTATTAACTATGCCTCCCCACGGGACAGAGTTAGACACCAGGGTCGTTTTTTAACGTGGAGAAACGGTACAAAAATAAAAATTGTCTCAGTCGTGAAGGATTTCTCCTCCACTGAAAGAGAACAAGAAATAGAAGTGCAGCATCTGAAGAACAGATGCTACACTTTGATCTTGACCAAAGCCTGACATATAAACTCAACAATATGTTCTTTGATATACGGACGCGTTCGGCGTGAAAGCAGAAATACTATATATGTACATTACAACGGACACTGTTTTCTTTTATTTTTAATTGTATTAATGAACTTACTAATACATTAAAATATACTCTTCTCTTTAGACTCTTGTTCTAATCCCCTCAGAAGATATCTCTCTCTCTCTCTCTCTCTCTCTATATATATATATATATATATATATATATATATATATATATATATGTATATATATATATATATATATATATATATATATAGATATATATATATATATAGATATACTAGCAAAATACCGGTCGTTGACTGGGTTCAAAAACAGCCTACAGAAAATACACTCTGATTTATCAAAGTATGATCGGTTATAAAAAGAAGGGTTGTAATGAGATAGCTTCGAATTTGAGGGTATCAAAACCAAAGCAAAATATGATGAAAGTAAAAATAAAATAGATAAATCCCATAATGTATTATACCATACATGTTCACACTGAAACACTTATTACGGTAGTCTGTCGATCTATATCAAACAACCTTGTTAAACTTTGTGACATATTCCCATTCTATGGAGGTCAGGTTCGAACGAACACCCCATAATTTTCTTATACCATATTTCTTCAAACTAAAACATAATTATGAAAGTATACTTACGCAGATAGATATGAAAAGTCTTTATTAAAGTGCCTATTTCCATCCTGTGGAGGCCAGGCGCGAACGCAGATCCCACAATATTATTTTACCATCCCTATTTAGTTTAAAACATATTTATCAAAGTATTCTTATGTACATCTATATCAAAAATACTTGTAAACGTTTTTTTTTTTCATTTTTAATTTTTTTTATTTCAATATTTTGTGGACCAGGCCCGAATGCAAGACCCACAATTTTAATGAACCACCGTTCTACCAGATCAAACATACCCATTCCTGTGTCTTGATCCATCTTCTATCATTATATGTAATCAGTTTTTAAAAATAGTCAAGCATATAGGAGACTATTCGTGACCAGACACACACACATACACAGAAATTTTACTTTATATTATATATATATATATATATATATATATATGTATATACATGTATATATATATGTATATATATATATATATATATGTATGTATATATATGTATAATCATGGTCGTGTCACCGGCGACTAAACTGGTTCCCCCACCAGACTTGTTTGGTGTGGAGGGTGGCTAGTCTCCATGAAAGATTAAAAAAAAGACCTTCCAAAGGGCGAATGAACCCTTTTTGTAGTCAACGGCCAACTAGCACCGTGTGTGTTTGTGTGTGTGTGTATGTGTGTTGGGGTGGAGAGAACTCCCGTAAGCCGTGGTGAAGGCAACCTTTCTAGGACAAGCAAATCTCTGATTTTAAAAACCATAAAGCGGGAGACCAGTACCCGCATTAAGCTGGTCTGCAGTTTAACTTGTTGCTGGCTATCTTGCTCTTTCTTGTTGCTTGATCTCAACATCTTGAACCGAGGGAGAGACTTAGCTGTTATAGAAAGCTAAGACTCTGTAACATCATCTGTGTATAAATACTCCCTCAGGCATTTGACTATAAAAATGGTCCTGTGGCAATGGAAGTCATTTTCGGGCTCATGGACTTTAAGTGTCTGAGTGAGTGGCACTCGTCTGACAAGACGTTGCAATCCTCATATATGTATGTATATGTATATATATATGCATATATATGTAGATGTATATATATGTATGTATATATGTATATATGTGTATGTATCTATATGTATATATAGGTGTATATATGTGTATATATGTACATATATATGTGTGTGTCTAGATATATGTATATATATATGTATATATGTGTATATATATATGTACATATATGTATATATGTGTATATATGTATGTATATATATATGTATATATACATACATGTATATATATATGTATATATTAACATATGTGTATATATATCTGTATATATATGTATACATATATATATATGTATATATATATGTATACATATATGTATACATATATACATATATATACATATATATATGTATACATATATATATGTATATATATATATATATACATATATATATATATATATATGTATATATATACAGTAAACCCCGGGATATGGTGACCCTGGGATTTTTTCAGGGTCCGATTCGGAGTACGATGTGCCTTGGCCCCTGGCCACAGTATTTGCCCTGGCGTACGGTGTTTATTATGTTATTTATTTATTTACCTGTGTATTATATACTGTAATGTAATTTGTTACTAATTGTTAATGCTGTATCCCGGGATGGTACTGTACAGTTGAACTTAATCTAAGTTGATGTCTTAACTTAGAATGAATAAGATCAAGTTGAACAGGCCGACGCAAAAGTAACATTTGCACCTAACTGTTTCCCATTTACTAGCAGAGGCACTTACTATAAGAGAGAAAGACATCAGCAAGAAAGAAATTACTGCGAAAACGAAATCTTAATTTCAATCTGCGCCATTTGTGGACATTTGCCAGAAAAGTCAACTCAAAAATCATAATTGGAATCTTCTCTTTCTCTTGCAGATATGAAATATCAGATACACGACCTCGTAAAGTTTCGTTGCTTGTCCAAAAGTCATATATATTAAGTTATTGCTGAAAGTCCTTCATCATATGTTGGCATCTATCGCATTGGCAATGTGTGCTTATGCAGCGGCAGATCGACTTATTTTGTTGCAAAAAATACTGACCTTTTTATGTTTTTAATTTTAATCTGTATAATACTTGCTGGTAGGTCAGCGTTGCCCGATCGTACAATAAGCTTTATCATATTTTAATTCATGCAAATTGCGTATGCATTATTATAGAATCAATCCTCTATTGATTTTTATATATTACGAATAAATAATTTGCTCGATGGACTAATTCGCAATAAATAAATAAATAAAAAGTGGAATGGTCTTAATTAACTTTTGATTAATATTTAGTTTTAAAATATACAAACGAAAAAATGATTTGCGGCGATTTAAAATGGCACCTCCTCTATCGTAAACTGAGCTCACTAAAAAGAAAAAAATTAAAATAAAATGGTGAGGTACGCGCTACTTGAACAGAAGATTATTACGTCTGTAGTCGAATTTCTTTACCACTAAGCTACATCCCTAGATTTTAATCAATCTCTTTTGAGGGAAAAAAATTATTTGCTGAAATGTTATTATTTTTCTTACCCGGTTAAAATTAAACGTTCCCCCTATAAAAATTATTCTTTTTTTTATCTATAAAAGAGAAAATAGTGTTAAGATCGGATTTATTTTCGATTTTTGGATGAATTTCTGTACAAAACATATCTAAGAACACTGCCAGGCATATAAATTACCTTTGTTTAAATTTGCTAAAGATAAGCTCAGACGTTTCGGAACTTATGAGGAATGAACGCACGCACACAAAATTATTTCTATAAATCGTAGAGATTCTGATGATGCATTCCTTAGTTAGTCCGTACTTTAAGCTTTGAATGAGACCAAATAAAATACGCGAAAACAAAACTGCTACAAAAAGGATTAAATTAGTGAAATTTTGCCTTAAAAAGCGAATACGACAAACATGAGCACACATAGAAATTATGCCCACTTTTATGATGCCTCCTTTTTTAATTTCAGAAAATAATAATGCATACTCATTGTTGTGATTGTGTAGGAAAGAAATTGGCATTAATTTCGACATGCAACCTTTCTGAATCAAAAAGAAAAGTTACTGAGACCGTTAATTTAAATAAGAAAATTCGGAAAAAAAAAAAAACAGGGACAAAAAGGAATATTATCTGGTATGAGGGGCATGACTGGACGAATAAATTTAAGATTTTCTCTAAGAATGTAGTTTTATTACTTATATTGAACTATGTAGCACAACATTGCTTTCTGAATGTGTATTAGTACAACTCTAAGAATACGAAACTATTTACGTAGCCAGTAATATTTCTCATTTCTCTTTCAATATGCCTAACGAAAGTCGGAGGATACACGTTAAATGACACTCTAAGTGGAAACAATGATCCGACCAAAACACTTATAAACAATCAGTCCCCATCTAAAAATTTTTAACTGTTATGTCGAACCTGAAAATCTAAATAGAATACTATTCTCAGTCGTTTGCAGTATTCAACTGAGCGAAATGCAGTGAAGGCGAGCATGTGCTAGCTATGGCCAGCGTGCGACCAGAAGAAAGAGGTCAGTTGAAAAAGATGAATGTATTAGAAAAATCTCTCTACGGCCGGCGTGTTTTGGAGCTGAATCGGGAGTCTTTTTAATTGATGTCGAGACGGAGTGTAACGGCAATAAATAATTGTGTTATCGGATGTAATTTATTTATTTCCATTTGTGTTTTGTTTGTCTTTTTTTTTTAACTACGATGTCACACGTAATGCACCAAGAGAAAGAATAAAGTTTTACAGAAAAATGTTGAAATTACTTACCACGTGTATTTCTTTATTTTATAATCGATTATATACGAGTTAGAAAAGTAATACCTCCGGTCTTTATTCTGCCCGAATTGAGCAAAGAGGATGATAAATGGCATAGTTATTAGGATTAAACTTATGCATTCATGATCTGAAAGACTTATTTCTTTGTTGCAGTTGTTGACGGTGTGCGAATCTAAGAAAACAACTCTTACAGACGTGCGTCAGAAGCAGCGTTGCGTTATTTAATTCCTGGCAATGTGCAGTGGGATTGGTGGTGACTACAGAGATAAATAAATCCTGGAGCAGAAAAGGTCGCTCGTTTCATGGCACTATCTCCGTCTTCGTAGTTCTTCAACATTAAACTTAAAATAGAAGGCTTTACTATCGTATAAAAAACGCGTATGTATTGAACCACCTCCATTTTATATTTTTTTCTGTGGCGATATATATGTTTAGGAGAGAATTTTTCTGTATCCAAATCAGACTTTGCCAACTTGGTACAGTAGAAATTTTAAATATTCTCATTGTACCATATTCCGTATTACCAACATTTCTTTGTGCGTACCATACATAAAAGCACGGGACAAAGATTATTTTTTCACGTTTCTGCACGTTAAACATCAATTCATCTTATCGACATAAAAAAGAGCTTTTTGAATAAAAGGGATTCAATTACACGATCAGAGACATTGTCCTTCAATGAATGACTGTGACGAAAAGGGAGCTCTTTTGTGTAGCTATGTACTGTTCGTGTACAAGTTGGGGGGTGGGGGTTATCTGTGTGCACTTGGTGATCTATGGCGAACAACATCGCGTGCTGCGAGTGAACTGTTCGAACTGTAAGGCCAACCGTGTCAGTGCATCGATGAAGATCGATAAAAATGACCACTGTGAAAATGACGTCGTTCCTTCTCAAAAAATACACGTTTTAAGTATGAATAATGCACTTTCGTATAATTTGTATAATTAATTCCAAAAAGTATAGCAACAACAAAAAATTACATCTGAAGATTGATAATAATAGTAAAAATAATAATAATAATAATAATAATAATAATAATAATAATAATAATAATAATAATAATAATAATAGTGCGATTATACAAATTAAACCACTATAATAATATGAACTCTTGAAAACTGAAACGATATTATTGTAAGATACCGCCCCCTTTTGTTTGTGTGTGTGTCACCAGAAACTGGGGCTTCACGAACATGTGAAGAAGGGTCAAGGAGGATAGTCAGGCCGAGGAACGAAAAATCTTTCTAGACCTCCACCGGTTAGGTGCAAAGAGAACTTGGACCTTGGGGAGGTATGACGCAAAAAAAAAAATCCAATGATTAATCAATGGTAATTGGCTGTTGCGAAAACACAAATTATTTTGTAGAGGGTAATGAAAGAGGTGGAAGGTATATGAAATCTGAGGGGACTTGTTCTCAAAATGCAATCTTTGATGATGGTTTTGTGAGTAAATAATAATAAAAATGATGCTGATAATAAAAAAAACACTAAGAATAAAAACAATAGTAGTAATAATAGTTAATTAATAACTAGTAATTATACTACTATAAAAATTATGACTACTAATAATAATCATTACAGTTT
>NC_136507.1:39364242-39384242 GCF_053919585.1 Euprymna scolopes | reverse complement strand
TATAGAACATTTCGGCTTTACTGTAAGATATATCGTTGGTCTTTCTTATTCTTTTTCTTAATCTCTCTCGTTCTCTTTCTCTGTCTGTCTGCCTCTCTCTCTCTTTATATATATATATATATATATATATATATATATATATATATATAGAACATTTCCGCTTTAATGTAAGATAAAACGTTGGTCTTTCTTATTCGTTTTCTTACTCTCTCTCTCTTGTTCTCTTTCTCTGCATGTCTGTCTGTCTCTCTTTCTCCCTCTCTTTCTCTCTGTCCTCTCTCTCTCTCTCTATATATATATATATATATATATATATATATATATATATATACATAGAATATTTCGTTTTTAATGTAAGATAAAACGTTGGTCTTTCTTATTCTTTTTCTTACTCTCTTTTTCTTGTTCTCTCTCTCTCTCTATATATATATATATATATATATATATATATATATATATATGCTTATATTTCTTCATCGATATATGCCATTTTTTTATTTAGACATTGTCCGAAAATAGAGAAATGTGTGTGGAAAAGTGTATAAGAAAATCGAAAAAATGTATATTTGTTTTCTCGATGTGTTGATAGCAGTTTCCTGTTTCCGAAGAATGGCAAGTATATTAATTTTCTTTGTCACTGATTTTTTAAAATTTGTTTTAACTTTGAATTGAACAATAAAGACATTTATATTTCAAGAAACATATACGATCCCAAAATAGACATGCAAATAGCTGTTAAAACAAAAAAAAGTACAAAAAAACCGTTTATTGCAACGTGCACTGATTTAAGCATTAACTTTATATAACTATATCCTTTTCCATGAAAATCTTGCTGTATATATATGCATTTGATATATATATATATATATATATATATATTTATATATATATACATATATATACATACATAGTAATATGATTGATTGTTTAAAATTCAAATTAGAATTAAAAATTAAAAATCTGTTTCATAAGAAGGAAGACAATAAAGCCAATAATTTGTACGGTCGTTTCGGAAACGATGTTTTTATTGGGTTAGACATTAATGTCATCGACAATAATTTTTACATATAGTTTTTTTTAAAACAAAGTCTCCTCATCAGCAAAAGTATTGGGCGTTTTTTTTAATATATAAAATACACCATAAATAAACCTAGCATTTTTTAAGTAAGGCAGATGTATCTTTTAATTGTTCGCCTTTTGAAAACCGTAATTATCGTCAAAACATTCATTTGGATGTTGATTGTAGCTTATAGATTTATATATAATAAAACACCCAATACTTTTGCTGATAAGGAGACTTAGTTTCAAAAAAAAATCTATATGTCAAAATTATTGTCCATGACTAAATGTCTATCGGAATAAAAACATCGTTTCCGAAACGATCGTACAAATTATTGACTTTGTTGTGTTCCTTCTTATGAAAAAGATTTTTAATTTTGAATTCTAATTTGAATTTTAAACAATCAATCATATTAATAAATATATATATATGTTAAATTAAAGTAGCTCTAGTATATTTGCCTATCTAGATTATTATATATCTGCATTAGAACGAGCAATTTTTTCTTTAATTAAATTAGTAATTTTACTAACACATAAAAATACTCTTTAGTCTACTGATCTAACACTCTTTCAATATATATATATATATATATATATATATATATATATATATATATGAGTGTTGTTATTGTGTTTTCTGCTCGTATGATCAGGTAACATTAAACAACTACTAATCAAAGACCCATAATGTCCTTATATGAATGTATACTATCTACAATCGCGAAATAAATTTATTGATTAGAGGCAAAACGCGGCCTGTTTTAGCCACTAGACATTGAGGGAAAAATAGAGAGAACACTCGAGAAAGAGAGAAAGAGAAAAGGAAAGAGAGGCAAAGAAAGATGGGGAGAACGAACTCGAAAGAGAGAAAGGGACTAGATTTTTGTTCATAGGCATCACCACTAATCAAGGTCCAGAGGCCACTCGAGTATAAGGGTTAAAGAATGGACAGTAGTCAATTGGACAATATAGTAAATCGTTAGTAATGGAAATTCGGTAAATTTCTTAACTTAAGTTGAACGGAACATCCAGAACTTGTTTACGTTGGACTTGAAGACAACCATATTATAGTCAGCTGGAAAGCAGGAAAATGGAAGACAGTTTCACGGGCGGGCAGTTTTAAGAAAGAAAATGTGTTCGTGGAATCTACGTTTAGGTTAGGGCACAGATAAAAGGTGGGGGGATTATTGATAGTGTTTTCAGCTAGACAAGTGTGTCTTGTAAAGGGTTAGAGAGGTGGGATCATAGATTGGAGGTCAGTCGAGTACTTGCAATGCAAATAACGGTGAAGCAGAGAAAACTCGCAACATATCTTCTGTGCAAAAGAGATTGTCAAGATAATGTCATTAAGCACAATATTTCACATGTATTTAGTTTTCTATCGCCTCCAGTAATGCTAGGTATTTGTGCCTGTTTACAATTAAGCATAAAATTAGATTTAATATGATTTCACTATTTTAACCAATACATTTAATTAAATAGACTACATTTTTCCAATCGATTTATTTCACAATTATTTGTAATCATTTTTCGCCTGCATTTTTAACCCCTGAATTTTGCGTTTAATTATTTTTGTGTTCGCAATCTTAATGCGACCGACATATCTTTAGAAGCATAAACAACAATGAAATAATTGCTAAAAGTTATCAGTACAAAAATATCAAAAACTTCTATAAATGTAAACATAGTAACCCCCCCCTTAAATTCTCCTGAACAGAAAATAGAAACGAGAGATGCTTTTCACACACCGAATCGAAACTCGTGCGTGCATAAGTACTTTGATAGAAACACTTGCACCCGGCTTTCTTTCTCGTTTTCCCGCTCGATATAAAAGCAGCACAAATAAACGGTAAAGATAGACGGAGAACGTTTCGATGGTTAAAATAAAGATTCCGAATACACATTACAAACATAGGAAATGCATAAAATGACTCCACCTTCCCGTTGTTTGCAAACATAACACCTCGTTTAGATACGGAGTATAACACAAATCAAATAGACGTCTCCATGAACAAGGAAAATGGAAGTATTTAACTTTCCGGATCAAAACAACTCGAGGGACCAACATGGATGCGACTTTCTTCCAATATAACACGAGATGCAATTTCCCTTGACGGAAGCACGCATCACGTCGTATCCGGTGTCCTTGATAGACGTCCTCAGATTGTTATATGCGTTCATGTATCTACGCAAGGAGCTAAGTCGATCGATAAATACAATAGATAGAGACGTTATGAAACGATTTTGAATAGAATTGTAGTTGCTAAAGTCGTAAACTTATAAAACCTATGTAAAATAGTTACGCTTAGTTATTTCTTTCAAAGACTTAAATAGATTAAAGAATGGTAAACGAACATATTAAATAAGGGAGGTTATTTTACAAATGTACCCGCCTGTTGTATAAGTGTCGATACCTGCCAGACTATCACCATGCTTTTTATAGAGAATAAGCTGTAACGTTACGGCACAAATAGACAAAATAAAATCAACTAAATAAATAAAAACCGGGGTCGGCATTGTTTTGTTTTTTTATAAAAAACCCTTTAAATTACAGTTAATTTCAGCGCAAGTTAAAATAAAAAAAATCTCTCGCTGTAAAATGTTCATTTTACCAGGATTTCGTTTCTCCTTCCACCAACACGTGGCTCATTCTGGTTCTCGCTATTAACACGTCCATTTTATTTTTACGTCGACGTTCTTACGCCGGCCATATGCCAGCCATACGCCAGCCATACGCCAGCCATATGCCAGCCATTTCTCGCCTGCATCTTTACACGCCCGTTTTCCTCGACGCCGACTTTTTTTTTCCGTACAGGTGTTGCATTTTCTCTTTTTTTCTTTTCTCTTGCACACATTCTAATTTGCATATGAGTGGTTTTCTGCTACTGCTGCTGCTAACCTCTTTGTATGCTAGCCATCTGTCACTGCTGATGATAATTTTCAAGCGCTTACATGCACTACGTTAAAATACCAGGAGTGCTTAATCCTCTGAAATAGTGAACAGCAGTCAATGTAGAGTATCTTTCATAAGTAAAGCTTGATCCTGCTATCTCTCCTAATACGGAAGAGCACATACAGCCCATAGTATTTCATAATCGCCACCCGCATTACTATTTAACAAGGTATATACATTAGTTGACATCCGTGATCTAACCGGAACCGGTAGTTAGACGTGATTGTGCTGCATATATTGAGCACTCCATGCATCGATCTGCCGTACTTAAATATGTAATACTATCCTCATATTAAGGCGAGTATATTAAACGGAGGTATCTAAAACAAATAATGTCCTGTCTGTTGTTTGGTATCGTACTTAATTCCAAGAAGTATTTCCAGTAGCTAAAAGACACCCTTATGTATTTTTATAAACGATCTCTTTGGAAGTTGGTTACTTATCTTTCGATTTGAACAAATATCTCTCTGATCAACTCCCTATGTATTATCTCTGCTAGTCTGATCTCGAACATTAGCGCCTTAGGTTTTAGTTGAACTATACTTTGTTTGTGGTGAATAAAATCTTAAAAGAAAAAAATGAATATTGGAAAATTGGATTACTGAAGAGAAACGGCTCAACAAGAACTTGTTTACGTCGGACTTGAAGACGATCATGTTTTAGTCAGCTGGAAAGCAGGTAAACGGAAGTGAGTTCCACGGGTGTGCAGTTCTTAGAAAGAAACTTTGTTCATGAAATCTATGTTTAAGTTTAGGCACAGATAAAGAGGGGGAAACTTATTCATAGTGTTTTAGGTCAGACGAGTGTTTTTCGTGAATGTCTGGCGGGGGGGCATAGATTGAAGCTCAGACGAGTACTTGCAATGACAATAACGGTAAAACAGAGAAATGTTCGCAACGTTTCTTCTTTCAGGAAGAGGTTACAGGGAAGAGAACAGGGCATCGCTACCTAGGCTACGAAGTCTATTCTGAACTTTGTCAAGGCAGAATAAGTTCTTCCTAGCAGCTCCTCACAGGATGTAACATCACTCCTCGGTTCTTGGACTGAACAATGCAATGAACAATTCAAATTAAATTATATTATTTAAAAATAGGTTAGAGTTATATATTGAGGATTCTTTTGTTTGTCAAAAGTGTGTTTTGGACAAACATATGTATAGCCACGTGAAATTAGTCACATTTGAAAAACACATTTCTCACGTCATAGACAAAGGACATTTCTTCATATTGTGCGTTCGGATTTTAATTAGTCAGAAGTCAGTCAGAAAGACAACCAGTCAGTTGGTCTGTCAAAATATTACATGGAGAATATACGTCATGGAAAAAAATGTTCAATTATAGTAAAATGAAAATATTGTCAACCTGTTAATGATTTTTGGACATCCTGTAAAAACCTTAAGATTAATGGTATCATTTGCATTCAGTCAACATAGAGGTAGTTATTCCCCTTTTAACAAATGAGACATCCATTTTATATACGTCCTCCAGGAACCAACACGTTGTAGCATCAGTCGCAAACAAGACAAAGAATACAAAAATAGCTTCAACTCAATTTTTTGTTTACAAACGACATTTATTTTATCATTGTTTCGTTTTTGCTGTGACGTCCGACATGATCGTCTTCTCGAATGTGATCTCTCCTTTCTATAGCATGTTTTTTTTTTCCTTGCCGTGTAGTAATTTATATAATGTTATAAGGTAAATTCATCTTATTTACAAATGTGTCCAAGTAATTTATACATACAGCTCTGTCTGTATACCATTTTATCACGTATCATCAGAATAAAATTCGTATCGTTATATAAAAAAGTGCATTTCGTAGAAGAGGTTTAGGAATAGTCGTCCTAATATATTGACGCAAAGATCTAATTTGCAAACCCTGCATCCTCGCCGGTGGCACATCGATGTTAAACGATGAAAGTAGATAGCGATACTTGTTATTGATCGCCTGCATTCAATGCGCCTCAGAATGCCGCACTGCCTCGCAGAACGAAGTCCATTTCCACAACGTGTCCCTATCTTCTGCTTCGCTTACCGCCCAATCGAGCCAATCCGAGCGCCGTTCAAAGCGATTCCAGATAAAGGTCTACGATCAGTTTTACAAAGGTAGACAAGTCATGCGCTGAAAATTCTCTGAAGATGTCCAACACGTAAATGTGAAATTAATTCAGCATATATATATATATATATATATATATATATATATATGTGTGTGTGTGTGTGTGTGTGTGTGTGTGTGTGTGTCTGTGTGTGTGTGTGTGTGGGTGGGTGTGTGTATGTGTGCGGGTATGCGATTTCTGTTACATCAAGGCGAATGCGTAAAAATCTCTCCTTCTCTCTCTCTCTCTCTCTCTCTCTCTCTCTCCATATATATATATATATATATATATATATATATATATATATATATATATATATATATATATACATTTCTGTAGAAATATATTTTCTTATTATATATCAATCCTTATAAGTAGCTCAATGTAATTACAGAGCAATATAGAGAATACATGACAAAAGGTTATATTCCAGATTTCATGATGTTTACCATCTTATAATTTATTCTTTTAATTCAGTTGACTTATACAATTCTTGACAGGATCTGTTTCGTAGCGCAAAATCAATCATTTGATTATTATATCAATCAGTGAATCTAATGTGCCCGTAACTCATCAGAAGAAATAGCAACGATCAATCCGTCAAAAGGAATTGAAATGTGATTTGAAATGGTGAAAATCCGAAAATTGGAAGAGAAGCTGCAGTTACCTTTATATTTTTCATTACGCCATATTGATTTTTATTTAATGTGGCCGTCTTTAACCAATTCTGGTGTCAAATTTTTTATCAGATGGAATATAATATTATCGACGGGCATATTAGTAGACGGAATTATATATATATATATATATATATATATATATATATATATTTATGTGTGTGTGTGTGTGTGTCTATATATGCAACACTGTCGAAAATTTACAGCAAAGTTTATATTTTTTAATTATTCTAAAAAAAATAAACCCCCAAAATATTTCCGAGTTTTGGCTTGTTCTCTTTAATAAACGTTAAGTGAAACTGCATTTATACAAATATACACCTTTTAAGTACAGTAATAAAGCTTGCAGCAGGTAATACCGCTCCTTTTATTCGTTATTATGATTTTTTTTTTGCTTATAATAACATGTGATATAACTGCGCTTCCTTCTGGTATCTTCATGCTATACATGTGAAAAGTTATTGCATTTGTAGGTCTTCAGAAAAAAATATAATTAATATTGCTAGTTCAAAAACTAATTCATGTTTTTGTTCTTGCTATTTAGGCATATATGATGATAGGAAACATAATAAAATAAAAAAAAAAACATTGACAAAATAATTTTGTCCGACAATGTTACATCGTTCTTTTTTTTTTTTGTATTTTATTTTTTTCCAGACCAAACAACGAGGATTTTTACTCAGAAGGCAAAATACTACTCCACGGGATTATGTCTAAGATAGGACCGCGGGTAATTGTTAACGTTACATTTATAATTCTGCCGGTAATATTAGGCAGAGAGGCAGTAAACCGTGAGAGACTTCCGATTTTAGCAGCCCGAGGAAAACTACTTTTACAATAGACTAGCGAGGGGTTCCCGGCGTTGCCCGGGTGTTTTGAGGTGTGTGAGGGGGTTAAAAAAGTATGAGGATCGAACCCGAACCGTTGAGGCAAAGTTGTAAAATAAAGTGTGAAAAAAGAAAAACGTGCGACGTTAACCATTGCCCCACCGCGAGATGCTAACGAAAACACGTTTGAATTTATTTAATTACTTGGATTTAGCAGGTGCCCGTTTTAATGAGTTAATTAGGTCAAGTTTGACTGCGGGATAGTATTCATTTACTGGTGAACGCTTCCCCCCTCCCAAGATGTTATAGGAAAAAGACTAACCCACATGCGGCGAACGACAAATATTGAATATTCATCTTCCCGAAATCGAGCAAATTAAATAGACAGGCGAGCTTCGTTGTTAACTGTGAGATATTACGATTTATATGTGATATAAAAAGTTGGGAAGCGAGCGACCGCTTCTCTGAAAAAAGCCTTTTGTTGACATACACAAACAGCGAACGCACATACGTACATACATACATACATTTACGCTTTTATATATATAGAAGACTTTCCGGCATCTAAGGTAATCAACAGATAAGTGGCGGGATTTTGCTGTTTGTTGGGTTTGTCGGAGGTACGTTGGAGCACTATTGTAACAGCTTCACCAGAACACATCCTATTGAAGTAGTTTTAAATCAGGAATAAGGATGCAACACTAATGTATTGAAGCAGAGCTTAAACAATTCCTAAGAAGAGGAAACCATTTGTAGATTCACCAACTCCGTTGTGGCAACAATACTTAATGCTAGAGCGAATGGTGTATTTTTTCGAAATATAGTATACTCTTCTGTTTGAGTAATTTATAACAGGGTATGGACCTGTCAAATGAAGGTGTCCGATTTTGCTGTTTGTCGGGTGACAGTGCACCGGTAAGTTTATTAGAGCACACGTAATGTGTTACAAATAAGATTGGAAATTATTGTGCGGTCGGCATTCGTGAATCCGTGCGTCCCATAAAACTAGATGTACAAACATCGTCGTGTTAAACGGTTCGGAATGATCGCGAATAACATTTCTGCGAGGATGAATCTACTTAATTGAGAATACATAGGTAAGATATCGATCGACGATTTAATGAGAGCTAGTGACACTAATTGGGCGAATCGGTTTCGTTTTGTCGTAATTTAACGTCGAGATGACGATCGGAGGAGGTTGTTTCGTATCGGGGTTGAAAGGTACGTGTGCCGCTGGTGCCATCGATCGAGGAAAATCCGAAATGTCGGGACTTGATTATTAATGCGAAAGTAAACGTATGTTTTCTTACCAAACATTGAATTTTTTCTACTATTCATCCCCAACAAATTACAGTTTCACTTGGAAATTGCTGCTATTTGGAAGCTTATAAACAATGATACATGGCTCCAGTACAAGACCGATTACTTGAATACACAGAGGTCTAACATGGCAACATTGAAGAAAATGTTGCATGAAAAAAACAAAGTTTTTGGCAAGTCTTTCAAACTGTTATATGTGTAGGAAATATTGAGAATAAGTGTATGTGTCATTCTCTATGAATGATGGCTGAGAAAGTGAAATAAGTTTTGAGATGAGGATTGATAATTTGGATTATTGTTCTCATCTTGGGTGTTATTTTTATATTTTGCCACATGTCCGCGTAAATATGTGGTACAACGGCTAAACGTGTTAAGTTGCATTGATCAGCGCTGAGTGACAGTTTTCTTGAGGTTGAGAGTTCAATCCTCACTATAGGTGGCACTAGTGGGGGAGGGGGGGTCGCCCGGTTGTAAATTATGCTTAAATATGATATTTTAATTTGTCCAGATTTCGTATATATTATTATAGTCATGATTTCAAAAGTAAAAAAAAAGTATTTGGGTGCCATCAGCTAGAATTAAAATAGCAAAACTGTATCATTTAAAACTGGTGACGTTACCACTGTACCAGCATGACATGCATATGAACTCATCAAAAAATAAACTAAGATTAATGTACAAAATGTATAACAATTTTTTTTCAATTTTGACTCCTTAAAAAAAACTATTTTAACTGGCTAACAACCCATAACGTATACGCAATTAAACAGCGAGTGTCTTTTTACATTAAAAAGTCATGAATGTAAAAGATAAGGAAGAAGTTCTGGAGAAAAAAACGGAAGTAGAATCGTTGAATCATCTAAGAATCTTTACATTATGTTTTCGTGTTCAGTTATTCGTGGGTTCACAAATTAAAAATGTTATTTGTTCGTATGAACATGTAACATTTACATTTAATTTAATTTAATTTAATTTTCCATTAAAAATATCTTTCCTCATTTTGTTCCTCCCCCTTACTATATATTTCTCCGCCCGTTTCCACTTATAACGAGAAGAAACCAGTATTCAGTTGTATTTTAATTTATTGTTGTTATGATGTTTTTTTCTGAACAAAAAAAATAGGTTTATAAGTCGGTCAGTCAGTCGGTCTGTCGGTCGTTCTGTCGGTCGGTCGGTCCATAACATTTTTGTGCTTGGCCTTTTTGGTTAAGATCAAATGTCTGTTGGTAATAGATGGGGTTCTTAGCTTTTTAAGCTTTCCTTGGGCCTTTGGCCAAGATCAAAGTGTGGTGTCTGTTCCGGCAGATACTGCAAGCAAAGACCCTATGTGGGGGCGACCCCACATATAAAACCTTGGCCAATGTAGGGACAACCCTTCATACCAATTGTCACTATCCAGCTCCCCTACTCCCCGGGGAGTTGGTCTCCATTTCTCCTTCACTCCTCACTTTTAAAATCGGCTTTGATCCTAATTTGCTTGGTTGGGGGGCAAATGAATACAGCTTTTGTCCTTTTTGCCATGATCAAAGTGTAGTATCTCTTCCGGGGGATACTGCAAGCAAAGACCATATGTGGGGATAACCCCACATATCAGACCTTGGTCAATATAGGGGCAAACCTTCATACCAGTTGTCACTATCCAGCTCCCATTTCCCACACATCGGGAGCTCGTCCCCTTTTTCCATCCCCCTCCCTCTCTCTCCACATTAAAAAAAAGGCCTTGTGCCTAATTTGCTCAGTGGGGAACAAATAAATACATACTGCAAGCAAAGACCATATGTGGGGCAGCCTCACATATAAGACCTTGGTCAATGTAGGGGCAACCCTTCATATCAATTGTCACTACCCAGCTCCCCTACTGTCCGGGGAGCTGGTTCCCCTTCACTACTCACATTAAAAATCGGCTTTGTGCCTAATTTGCTCGGTGGGGTGGGGCAAATAGATATCAACCCCACATATAAGACCATGGTCAATGTAGTGGCAACCCTTCATACCAATTGTCACGATCCAGCTCCCCTACTCCCCAAGGAGTTGGTCCCCATTTCCCCTTCACTCCTCGCATTAAAAATCGGCCCTTTGCCTTATTTGCTCAGTGTGGAAGCAAATAACTACCCTTTTCTTGGCCTTTTTGCCAAGATCAAAGTGTAGTATCTATTCTTACTACACGCTGTACTCATGTTTGTAACTTTTTGATATAAAGTCGGGGATCACTTTTCTGTATTAATTTAATGTAAAATGATCACCAATTTTACAAACAGTCAGTCTCAAAGCCATTCAAGTACTTCTCCAGATAATTCAAGTTGTTTTTGAAGGATTCCAGTTATTTTTTAAAGCATTCAAGTCATTCTTAAGGTCATTTAATTCATCCTTAAGTTCATTAAAGCCATTCTAAGTCATTTACTTTTTATTTATTTAAGTCATTTCAGCACATTGTTCGGTCATTTTAGTTTATATTTAAAATTTTCATGTCAATTCTATATTCACGCATTCATTCATTACACGAGAGCACGCGACTAATGGCTATCGCCCTCATTAAAAACAAGAATAACTAAATGTATTATTAGAATAGAGTTATTGTGTAAAAGCACAGGCATTAATGCAGCTTCTAATTTTATTTAAAATTTATTTGTAATTAAAAAATGTAGAGGTAGTGCAGGAAAGAAAAGAATATAAGAGCAGAAGAAGTTTTGAAGACATTAAACTTGGTAAACTTAGTAATCATAATGAACGTCTAAATATGTAGTTACAGGAAACGATTTGAATGGAAATTTAAGAGTGAACAAAAATATCGCACGTACGAGTTTTAGGGGTAACTTATATTTTCTGAGGATACATACATACACACACACACACATATATATATATATATATATATATATACATACATACATATCACTTTTGAAAAACACCGAACGTAGTGCTATAAGTAATTGTTGTGGGTTTAGGATTTTTAGGTTTTTTTTTTCTATAGTTTACTCATAAACCATTAAAAAGAAACTTTCGAAAAGAAGACCAAAATACACATCTAAAGTATATTTATCCTAAGCATAAATTGCATAAAAGTGATAAATAAGGGTTGGTGCAGAAAAAAGGCTTTCGAGACGTCTTTCAGCCAACCCTTTTCAAGATTAACGTTGGCAACGTGGGAAAACATGGTTTAAAAACGTGATCAAAGGACCATAAATTAATAGCGAGGGTAAAACAATTAACCCTCAGCAATTTATTATGACACTACGTTTGTGTTATAAAATAATGTATCCATAAAATTTTTTATATATTTATATATTTATATATATAAATATATATATATATATATATTTATATATATACATATATTTACTCACGATAGGTATATATACACATAAACGTAGGCATATATACACACACACATATATGTGTATATATATATATATATATATGTATGTTAATTCTTAACTTGACAGGTAGTCTGTTCGCATGCGCATATCGTAAAAAAAAATTTTAAATCCTTCTCACAAATGAAGATTTTTATAACGAAATTTATATTTTTATATAAATTTAGTAAAATTAGAAGAAAAAAAGTCTAATCTTAATGACGCCTTTTTTATTGGGTTCTAAATCATATATACGAATGTATATACAAGTGCAAAATATCAAGTTTATTGCTGCATAATAATCACGTAATCTTAAGGTCTTTACCATAAAAACTCATACAAAAACATATTTGGCAAATTATCAGAGTAACCGACATACTTTAACGTTCCTTTTCAGGATGTTTTTATAAGTTTTAATTAAGGTAAACCTCTGAAGAGTACCTGACTAAATATGCAACAATGAATTAATTTTGTGAACTTGTTTGTCAAAATACGAAACAGTGTTGTAATGGATACCGTTTGAAAAGTAATAAATCCCACCTAAAGAAGCTTTGAGTAAAAAAAAAAATGCAAAAATAAAAATTAAGAATGCAGTTTAGATTCCCGGAAGGAAAAAAATATTAATTTTTACCTATCGCAGACTAAGCACCTACAAAATCCGATTTCTAAAAAGTTTATAAGGACCAAAGAGAATTCATTTATGTAGGAATGAAAAAAATGGCCTTAACTAAAATTGTTAAATAGATATATACTTAGCACTTGCATAAGCCGATTCCCAAAAGTCTTCAATTTTAAAAAAGAATTTAACTACATAAGGAATAAAAGAGAAAACCTTGACTAAAATTTTGTAAGTAGAAAACGGGGATCATCATGTATATATATATATATATATATATATATATATATATATATATATATATATGTGTGTGTGTGTGTGTGTGTGTGTGTGTGTGTCAGTGTATGTGTGTGTGTGTACGAAACTGCTCATAGCTTTTTAAGTGAAATTATACAGACCCAAGAAAAAAAAAATGTACGATTACTCTCCCTTTCATTGGTGAGAATTTTGTGTATATATACATATACATATATATATATATATATATATATATATATATATATATATATATATATATATATATATATATATATATGAGTAAAAAAGAATACGAAAAGTATAAAAGCTTATAACCTTTCTTTATTCGTTTTCAATTGCTGACGTGCAGGAATACAAAATAATATTATGAAAAAAAATTAAAACAACTTTTTGTATAAGTACATAATTTTCGACCGATCCTTCAGTCTTCATCGGTGTAGTGAAACTATGAGCATGCACGGGGAAAAGGGGAATGGAAAAGGAAGGAAGGTAGAGGAGGAGGAGAAGAAGGAGGAGGAGAAGGAGGCATAGCCAATGAGTAGGTGCCACGTCAGTCTTAAATATATGCACATATAAGTACGCACATACACACATGCACACAGTACATATACACATACAAATGAAAAATTAAAAATTAAACAGCAAATAAAAATGAGAAACGCGTCTTTAACTATCCAATCCTTTGAATTCTAACGATATTATTTATTCTAAGAGAGAATAAGAATTCAAAGGATATAAGACGTTATGAGGAGAAATGCTATGATGCTCATTTGTAATTTAACGGCTATTTCTTGTTCGAAAAAGAACGAAAATATAAAGAGATGTGTATATAGTAGCGAATCAAAATGCAGATGATAGATGAAAGCGCCACTACTAATGGGACAAAGTGTTAAAGTATTATATATATATATATATATATATATATATATATATATATACATATATATATATGTATATATATATTAATAAGTATATATATATATATATATATGTATATATATACATATTAATATTATTAGTTTGCCTTATATAATACAGTTATAGTATAGAACGAGTAATACCAATGTTCAGCTTGGTATTAAAGGTTATTACAGAAAAAATGGTATTTATGTTTTATTTCATTTAAAGCACTGAACCGCACTGTACACTAAGACATCGAACGTTGAGAAAAATAACTTTCATATGAAACAGAAAAATAGATAGAATAACTAGAGGGAATCGAAGCCTTCTAGTCTGAAGATAAGGAACCAAGCAAAAACAAAAATCGACTGATTTCAGAAACGTCACAAAATGAATAAACATCGTCTCACAAGATGAGTGCGTTCTACCATCTTGAATTCGAAGATGAAAGCGATTTACGCCTAAGGATTTAAATAAAAAAAAACACTATCGACCCGGTTATATCGGAGTTTTAAAAAGCGGGAACCAAGAACACATTTCTGTTTTCTTTTCTAATGAAAAGACAAAAGGAAAAAAGATAGGTAAAAAAAGATTAAAAAATTAGATGATAGAGAGGCCAGAAAAAGAAGGAAATGGTAGAGAAGTAGACAAAAACATATAATATAGAATAAAAACGATTTAGAATAAAATAGTCGGTGTACGGGGGGGATTGAAAATAGAAATACACCAAGTATGCAGTATGAGGACCGTGCTATAGTCGGAATTGTCTGGACAATGTATGGAAAAGAAGATGCATACACTGAAAGTGCCTTGAATCTTGCTAAACATCATAAACAAAATATTTGTTTGCTATCATTAAATTTATTATGAAAAAAATATTTGAATATGCATCGTAATTCCAACTATAATAAGTGAAGGCACAATTAAGAGGCATTAAAAAAATCAGCACCCCCCTCTCCATTAAGTCCCAAAAGTCCCCATTGGAGGTCAAATCATGGTGAAAATGAACAAACAGTGCAGTTTCAGGCCTTAATATATGCAAATTTAAGTTCTAGACCGCGCAAAAAAAAAAATGATTAAGTCCATAATTTGCCCCTCACTATTTTACCCTAAAGTCCTCAAGGACCGTATTTAAATTTGTGTTCAGCACCATACAAAACTGCTAAATAGATATACAGAGAAAATTTTCGACAAATATGTTAAAATAGTCGCAAAAATTGATTTTTTTATTAGCCCTAAAAGAGCCCCTTGGGCACACCCAAGAGTTATCGCGAAGTATAGACAAACAAAATTATACAGAAATCAGTTAGTTTCAACTTTTTGAATGTTTTATAAAAATCCAAGTCATCAATTGTTTTTTAATAATCACAAAAGTGTTAATTTTAACCATTTTAACTCGAAAGGCACCCCTAAGAGGGGCAACCGGAGATTCCCGGAAAATCTGGTCTGTTACTTTTTGATAAATATTATGTTTAATGTTAGTGAACATTTTCTAAATATTCCAAGGCGTAATTTATGAGAAAAGTGCGGATAAATGTACGGACGAACGGATGAACGGTCAAGGATGAATTGACAGGTCTACCCTCCCTTTGTCGGGAGACCACAAATTATTTTATTGAGAACGTAAATAAATTAACACACACGAGGGTACACGAATTGCTGGAAAACGCCGGGCACAATGTTCTAGTTATGGAAACATCCAGTTTATTTGTTTTTATATTTTTTTATTAAAACGTTTTCCACTGTACACATCAAACATTATTTTTTAATTTCCTTTTTGTGAATCGGAAAAAATCTTGGAAAATATTAATTTATCAAACAAATCATTCAATAGTTGACAATATTAATTCCATTTAAATTGAAAGTTTCAATTGCATAAACGCTAGAAGATAATTTAAACATGTATTTCATCACGTTTTTATATAAAAGCCAAGTACGTCCAAGGATGAGATACTGCTGCCATATCTGGGCAGGAGCTGCTAAAAACAGCCTATCCTGCCTTGACAGAATACAAAAAATACTTCGTGGCTTAGTGGGGGATGCCCTTTTCTCTACCCTGCAACCTCTCTCCCACAGAAGAGACGTTGCGAGCCTATCCTTGTTTTATCGTTATTTCCATGGCAGGTGCTCGTCTGAACTCCAATCTCTGGTCCCCCCTCGCCAATCTTTCACAAAAACACCCGTCTAGCTAAATCCACTGTGAAAAATTTCCCCCACTCTTTATCTTTGCCTAAATCAAAACGTGGATTCCATGAACAAAACTTCTTTCTTAGAACTGCACGCCTGTGGAACTCTGTTACGTCTACCTGCTTCCCACCTGACTACAACTTGGATGTGTTCAAGTCCAACGTTAACAAATTCCTAATGAACCGACCCATTAAGTAAACACTTCATCAAATCTCCACACTAACGTACTGTACTTACAATAACCCTTATCCCTGAGTGGCTTCCGGGCCTTGATAAATGGTGATCACCGTGTAAAAGTGTTCTTTTTAGAGTAATTCACATACTCCATTGGCTCCGAGAGTGACGTGTCATTATTGAAGTCATTCAGTTTAGAACGTTTCGCGTAGAAGAACCATTTGCTTTATTCGATAAATATGTATTTTTTTTTAAAGCGGTCTAAATTTAAACATGGTTTGTACTCCTCAGCAAGCAATTTAATTAATAACAAAACTATCTCAGAGACTGGAGAACGTTGTTTAATTAGTCGTCATTTTTAATCGCCGCAAAACAAAGATTTCCGCCATATTAAAATCAGGTTTGCAAGAAATTAATTAAAGACAACGTAACGTTTTCATTGACGAAGAAAGAGATAATAAAAAGATTACATTTTTCATTGATCTTCGCTATTAAATGCACCTAGTTTGAATGCAAAGCACGGTAATTGATACTGTGCGTTGGATGATTGCTTTAATAGTTTATTTTGGAGATGAATATTTTATGCAAACACAGCAAGACGTTATATAAGGGGAGAAAGATGTTGAAGGATATTACCTTTTAATTCCCCCCACGACACACAAACACACACAAACACACACACACACTCACACACACACAGACACACACACACACATACACACACACACGCACACTAAGGTATATACATACGTAGGCCAAAAAAAGAAAACACGTTTTGAATTTTGCGTCAATTAATAAATGGGTTGAACTTAGAGATATTGAAAAGTTGATTTTATGTTTTAAACAAGATGTGAGTCTTTTTAACTTGAGAGTAAAATTGTGTTGGTGAAAGACATTTTATGCCCCCCCTGTCAACAGTGTGTTTTCATTATTTTGTCCAACACACACACAGAAACTTACACACACACGCACACGCACACACACATATACACTCACACACACACACACACATATATATATATATATATATATATATATATATATATATATATATATATATATATGTATATATATATATGGAGGAACAAGAAAGTTTTTTTTTATTATTCTTAAAATAGAAATTTATCGAGAGAAAAAATGCTGAGCATGAAGGGAACTATATGAAAATAAAAGGATATTAATTTAAAATGAAAAGAAAAAAATGCCGGATAATTTGTCTATTCAGTAGATTTTATTCAAGTAACTGTTTTCAATTATGAAGTTCATTCCTTCAGCTTTCAGTTTGTTAAGCTCTCATGGTCTATTTTGATGGGAATATGGATCGTTAAGAAGTTCAGATAATTTTAGCCACATACCGTTTAGGGGGTTACTACGCATGTATCTTGTCGAACTCGGGAATAATTCTACTAATTTGGGAAATTGGACAAATTTTCTTAACGGAACCATCTATTTGATTCGCCGGGTCACATGCTCCTGTTCCGTTAGCCACTGATTGATTAAGGTCCTAAGAAAGTCGCCATTTTGTTTTTCGGTTGCTCACACTGAGAAAGGATCCGTCGTCCAGGCGTTAGAGTACTTGAAAAAAGTAAATCGTATAATTTTCATATTCTCCTGTATGTTTAAACGTTGTGAAAATTACACTGGAAATGAGACCAGTAGTTCGGAGAATCAAAATAATATGAAGTTAATAGACTACCTATTTAAAAATCATAGATTTAAACATTATTTCAAAACAACAAGACACGGTATATGTTTTTTTTTATTTCATTTTTTTTCTTTTGGTGTAATTGAATAATTCATGTAATTCAAACATTGAAACTTATTGGCCAACATATTCTTAATTCAAAGAAGAGCATTAGACACAAAGAATTTTTTGTTTAAAATATAAACTATTTCCTCAGTAGACTATGCACGGCAACCACGCTAAACGACTATGTTTCCCCAACGTAGAAAATCTGGCCATGCAGATATCAGAAGCGAAGTGCACTCGTTTCCATTAAGACAAAACTTACAAATACATAAGGTTATTAATACCTGCTTTACAATTCGTCTCGAAGTAATGGACCTTTACTCTTACGTCATACCTTGCAGCAAGCGATAGTAATGAAGAAATTGACGCTTTTTTATTGTACTGCTGAACATTGCAATAGACGCCATGTACTTTATTAGGCACTGCAGCATCAATGGCGGAAAACAAATTTTGTCAGGATGTAATTGTAGATGAAATGCACCTAAAAACACTGACAACACAAGATCACACTAAGTGATCGTTTGGCACAAGTGTGTGGAGAGTAAACGTTTTAAAGAAATATGATTAATTATTATCCACGGTAGTTTTTATTGATTGTTTCTGTAAGTATGGAGGAATTTGAGACAAGGAGACTGATTATCACCAAAATTATTTTTTCTAATGATTTTAATCTAATAAAACACACAAAAAACACGGCTCTACACAAAAGAAAAAAAATAATAGAAAGATAGTTCCCCATGCTCGTAGAACCTCCTGATACATTAATATAATAGAAAAAATTCACAGTCAGT
This sequence comes from Euprymna scolopes, assembly GCF_053919585.1. Classification (NCBI taxonomy): domain Eukaryota; kingdom Metazoa; phylum Mollusca; class Cephalopoda; order Sepiida; family Sepiolidae; genus Euprymna; species Euprymna scolopes. Next base: position 39,365,276 of record NC_136507.1, on the reverse strand, counting down.
AACTGAGGACCACTGGACCTACGAGCCGAAGGAGCTTTAACAAAGGAAGCAAGTTAAAGTGGAAAGAATAGGAGCGATTCAGTTATGTTTAGATAATTGTTGCCTTACAATTTTTACTACCTAATAAGATAATATTGGTTAAGATTTTATACTGTTTAGTTTTCTTCATTGTTTGAAAAGGGGTTAAGTTGGATTATATAATATTACCATAAATAGTTAACTACATCAGATTTTATTTAAATTCAAAACGGTCAGTAGAAAATATTAGGAATAAATACATAATTTTGATTTTCTTCTTACGGGTACTTAAGCTTACACTATTGACAAAGTTTGCAATATAAAAATGTCCGAGTTTATGATGAAAATTGAAAAAAAAACCCAAAAGGATTCAAGGATAGTTTTCAGATAATTTTACATTATAGCTAATAGCTGTTTATATTATTGTTACACAGTGCTAAATAGTTTTTAATTTTTTTAATAATCTTTGATGTTATCATTAAAACGTTTCCTCGGTTTATGTTGTGGACGCCTTCCTTGTGTAATTTCGCAATAGAACAGGCGCTCAGTCATCTCACTATTTCAGTTTGTCACTGTGCGACCAGTGGTAGTTGTGAGAGGGTACAATATGTGTAGCACAATGTGAAGATATCTTTCAGAAGAAAAAAAAAGAAAGAAATAATAAATAAAAGTCCTATAGCGATAGGTGAGTAGCGACGTGCACAGGCTTAGCGGGCTGGAAGTGCATAGCTGCAAATATGTTAAATGATAGGGGCTGTCCCCTTTTCATGTAAGTATAAAAATAGAGAGATTTAATTAAAATGAAAATGAAATAGAATAGACGAAATTCGAACCTTGTAATTTGGGTTCAGAAATAGATTACGAGAGAGAATTAGCAAATGGAATGTAAAAAAACAAACAATTGTTTAGCTTAGAGATGAAATAGTTTTAAGAAAAGAATGTGCATTGTCAATTCTATTATGAAAATTCAATTGAAGAATGCAACTATAAGATAATTTAATGAACATGTTTTTAAC